>NC_053039.3:562458308-562762868 GCF_002575655.3 Aegilops tauschii subsp. strangulata | reverse complement strand
ATCTCATAGTCATAGGAACGTGTATAAGTCATGAAGAAAGCAATAGCAACATACTAAACGATCGAGTCCTAAGCTAACGGAATGGGTCAAGTCAATCACATCATTCTCCTAATGATGTGATCCCGTTAATCAAATGACAACTCATGTCTATGGCTAGGAAACATAACCATCTTTGATTAACGAGCTAGTCAAGTAGAGGCATACTAGCGACACTCTGTTTGTCTATGTATTCACACATGTATCAAGTTTCCGGTTAATACAATTCTAGCATGAATAATAAACATTTATCATGATATAAGGAAATAAATAATAACTTTATTATTGCCTCTAGGGCATATTTCCTTCAATGCCACCACCAAATTCTTATTTGGAGTGTTTTTCTTGGCGTTACATTTGCTAAGTCTTCGCGTTTGATTTATTTTCAACATTGATTTGTCTTCATGTTGATCTTTACTTTGATGATTTAGTCTCACTCAGATATATACATACATTTGTGTTCTGTCCTCTATAGCATTCACTTATAGCTATGTCTTCTCGTTGAATCTTTTGAACTAAGTGAATGTGATCGGACCCTAACCTCTTCTATGCTTCTTCCCCAAATTCTATCTATCCAAATCATATGCATTCTATTGAAACCGTCGAATGTCTTCTCTGTGTCCTTGTCAGCAGAAGATACCGAAACAAACATTGAATCTGTTTTAAATGCTCAATCATTATTGTCTGAAACCCGGAGAAGCCGGAACGACCACCCGACAGTCCAGGCGTGCGTGGGAACATGGAACAACTTCCAATGTGTTGCATGTTCGCCACGTGTCCCTCAGATGTGAACCGCCAGGGGCGCCTGCGTAATTGCGCTGTGCTGTCCCTCTCCCTATAAATGCACATCACATCGCGGTCAAAATCTTTCTTCCACCTCTCCACCTCGACAAACCCTAGCGCCACCGCTAGCTCTCGACGACGCCGGCGATGAAGCGCTTAGCTGCCGCGACCTCACTGACGCCGTCCTCACGCCGGCCGCGGACCTCGTCTTCTCCGCCGCCGCCATAGGTGTCCTCCGTCGCCAAGTTAAGGCACGGAAGATCGAACTGCTCGGCCTCCTCTCTACTCTGTCTAGCAGTTCTTCGTGTGGTAATTCAAACTCACTTTTTACTGCCTTTTTTTGATCCGATAGATTCATCTTTCTTCACCAAAAGTGGTTTCTGAGGCCACAAATTTGGATCTATCCTGTTCTGCATCTCATAATATGCCTAGTATATTCACTTATGATTCACACATAGTTAGATTCCTCACTTGTACCTATTCTTGGATTCGTACAAATCTGGAACCAACTCTCAACATATAAGTGAATGTCTTCGCGCTATGAGGCCAATGTCTTCAAACTGATTTATCTTCAAAATCTTTTGAGAATGCATATGACCTCTTCCCCTTCCCTCGCATCTCTAATGCTGTCACAGGTACATGTCCGTGGGAGAATCCCTTGGTTCTCATAGTCTGCATTCATTTGCAGAGTTCTTACAGCATCACATCAATTCTCCCGAAGCTAGTTCTTGTCTGACCAGCAGATGGAAGACTTTGACAGTTTTGAAGCCATTCAGTCTAAACTTCATGGCCATAGAAATGTCTGCAAGGAAGGGCGGCAGGCAGCACCGTGGGGGCACATCAAGGGATTTGCCACCAGATCTCTATGAGCTGTACAAGACTGATCCAGAAGAGGATTACAATCAGCGCAAAACTCGAATCCAGTGGATTCGAAGATATTGGGCCGAGCAATGGTTGAAATACAGGTTTGTGACCCAGGAGTATGCTGAGAAGAATGCCATCAAGTGTCCCTGGGGTGATATTCTCTTTCGAAATCTTCAACCCAAGAACAGAGCTGAAGCTATTGCTCAGGGTTTCTACCCCTGGATGGTCCGTGGACCACAGCCTGCCAATGCCGACCCATCATCATTGCTGTGGTGTCGTGACGATAATCTTTTCAAGCGCAACTTTCAGACTGCAAAGGCATCGGCCAAAGAGAACAAGAAATCGCTAGGAATAGACTTCAACCCCGGTCCTTCTGCTCCTCGGGCTGATGGCACACGTGATGCCAATCCCAATGTCATCGGGCCCTTCCACAACTTTGACGGTCTCCTCTCCTACATCTCCGCTTAGAGAGCCACAATGAATTAGTCTGGAGATGAACCTGATTCTGATGAAGCGCCTGCTCTGCCAAAACCACAAAAGCAGAAGAAACCCAAGGCTTCAAAGCCATCCACTGGACCAAGAGCTTCGCATGCAAAGCTTCTGGCCACTGCTCCTCCTGCACCAAGTGTGCATTCTGAAAATCTTTCTCGCATCTCCAAGACTGAGAAGAAGAAGAAGAAGCCCATGTAGATTACTGGTCAAGTACTGACCCCAGCTACCGTTCTGAGGAATGAGAACGATGCCATTGATCTGTCAAGTGATGACGACCTTCGTGGCGATGCTCTCGATCTGCTGATAAAGAGCAAGCAAGAGGCGGAAATCTTCAACGATCTTCCCCTCTTCGATGTGGACATCCTGAAAAAGTTCATTGATGAGTGGTTTGATAGCCCAAACCTCAGTTTTGATGATCTTCAGCTTCCTGTTGGCCTCAGCGTCTCCTTCCACGGAGCCATTGCTCCTAAGCTGGCTCTAGCTCAGAAAATTGTTGAACTGAAGAACAAGATTGACTATGAAAAAGCCCAGTTCAAGAAGCATATGGCCAAGCTCAGTGTGACTAATGTCCAAAACTTCAAGCAAATGATGCATGAGCTCAAGGAGGCGTTTCACAAGAAACGTGACGAAGCTAAAGGTTCACGCGAGCGCATGAAACTCCTCGCTGCCAAATGTGTTCAAGCTTACAATAAGGCCGAGAAGCGCAAGGCACTTGGGCGTCCCGGCATCGACCCCAAGATGGCTGCCAAGAAGAAGAAGAAGCCTGCTGTGGACCCAGTTGAAGCATCTAGGCGGGAAGAACTTCGCATTGTCTTCCCCGCCAGTATGACAGGCGTGAAGCCAAAGGTCCCCACAGTAGCTTCAGAACTCAAGATAACAAGGACAACCGAAGCCGAAGCCAGAAAGCGCAAGTCCAAGAACACCACTGATGATGCTCCACCAACCAAGAAAAGAAAAACAAAGAAGAAAGATCGGGCTGGTCACACAGAGCCCCTTGTCATCGAGCCAATCTCAGTAGCTCGTCCTGCGTCCACACACCAAGAGCGTCGGTTGATAGTTCATGAGCCTGCTACCACAGAGGCTCCTGAAGCTCAAGAAGATCCAGCTGTTGACCACACCGCAGCTGAAGACATTGGTCCCCAAGACAATGTAGATGATGATGAAGTCCTTCCTCAGATCGAACACAAAATGGTATCATCGCATGTTCCAATGAACAGCGAACTCATCAGCATTGGTCGTCCTCTGACGCCAACTGCTCAGGATGATTCATGGGCTAATCACCCTCAAGACTCCCCTCGTGAAGAAGAATCACCAAGTACTCCCCCAACTCAAGTCACCACTCCGGTGCTTGATGATGACGACTTTGAGGCCCAGCCAACTCCCTCTCCACAAGCGTCGCCCGTTTTTCACAGGCTTCGCAAAGGACCAAGGCCCCAAGTCACTCTTTCGAGTGTTCCAGAAGGAGAAGAGCAGCACCACACAGTGTCACACCAAGTGTTTCCTGAAGCCACTCCAACTGTGAACATCTCAGAGTCTGAAGCCAAAGTTGCTGAAGACATTCCGGCTGCATCAGTCGATGAACAAGAAGAACCCCGTCAAGAAGAAGAACGTGTTGCTACACCCCCGTCCAACCAAGAAGTTGTTCTTGAGGAAAACGTGTTCGACCCTCCAGCTACTCAAGTGGAGGTTGATAACGTTGAGGCGGCCACCAACACCAATACTGAAGCTAATGACGTTGTCCTGGCTGAAGCAAATGTGGCGCCAGAAGTCAATGTGGCGCCAGGAGTTAATGAGCCTGAAGCTTCCAATGCACCTGAAGTCAATATTCCACCTGAAGCCATTATACCACTTGCAGCTCACGTCAATGCCGATGCTCCTGTACCTCCTCCAAGGCCACACACTATCGAGCTGGCATTTGATCGCGGCCAACCTATCATGGTTCGTTGGCCCATTCTGGTTCCTCCTCCTGCTCCCGGACCTCAATTTGACTATCATGTGGAGCACAGGCCCCAGGTCCAGAAGCCAAAACCAAGGCTGCCAAGGTTTCCAGGTACTGCAACTTCACCAGGATCTTTCAATGTGAATGGCTTCATTGCACACAACACCTTCTTTGACAGCGACAAGAACCCATACTCAAGGCCAAGAATTTCATCTGATCGGTTCTGGAGCTATCAGCAACGCAGTTACTACTCTTGTGTTCTTTATGATCAAGGGCGCATCTTTCCCATATGCGCCTAGACTGCGAAGCTATTGCTGGACTGCCCTGCCTAGAAGAAGCCCTTCACTGTTTCCGAGATGCTGGTCTGCTGCAATTTGTGACTGATAAAGAGGACTAGAACGAGGAGCTTCTGCTGCAATTCTATGCCACCCTCTACATTCGCGGCTACAACAGGGATCCGAAGACATGGATCCTTGAGTGGATGACAGGCAATGTACATCACGAAGCCAAAGCTCTTGATATTATTGAGCTCACTGGCCTGCCCACTCCAGGTGAACTCTTTGAACCTGGTTGTCAGCTTCACCGCAATGCTTTGGAGAGCATCTTCCAGAAGCCTGAGCCCAACATGAGACAAATGCTGAGCATGATGAAGCCACTGCCACGCGACGCTGAATATCCAAGGGTATTCTTTGTTGAAGACCTAGAGTATCTACCCCGCACTATTTATCATATTATCAGGCGAACTCTATGGCCTATCAAGGGACATTCTCCTGTAGCGAAGCTTGAAGGAGCAATGAAGACATTGGTTTTCTATATCTTCAATGGCATCAGCTTCAATGTTCAAGATTTCTTCATCAGGCAATTGGCTGCATCTGGCTCTGATCTCTTTTGTCTGAAGTTCTACGCTCCATGGGTTATGCGCCTTATCAAGCTTCACTCTGCTCTCAACTATCAGTCGTCTGCGTGCAACCATCTGATATTCTTGCCAGAGGTTGATCTGTCTATCGAAGCCATATACCCAGAGCCTGCCAAGGAGCCCATTTATCTTCAGAATGCTGATCACCAAAGCTTCACTCAGCCCATTAAAGGAGTTCTGGCTGCCACTCGTGTTTATCCTTTGGCTGGCAATACACGTGCACCTCATCGTGCCCATACTAAAGCCACTGAAAGCACAATAGCTCAAAAGGCCTCGAAAGCGTTCTCGTGTTCTCAATGACCGAGAGCTTCTCGTTGCCTTGCATCAAAAGCAAGATAAGCATCACTACTGGCTGAAGCGTCAGATGCAAAGCTTCTTGGTGGATGTCAACCGCATTCGCAATGTTGCCACCAAGAATGCATTTGTCACTCACGAAACCTGTCGGAGATCATGGAAGAGTCTGACATTGCTCAGTGCTAAAGCTGATCTTCAAGGCGCTGGCTTCACAAAGAGATTCAAGTTTGATTCCACTCCTCCCAGGAATGTTGTCTTGCGTCAGACTCCCTCACATGAAGACTCTGACTATTCATCCTCAGCTGCAACTGTTAATGCCAGAGTCATTGATGACGAAGATGATGCTACTTCACCACCTCCAACTTAGGCGCGTATCGACACTGCACCAAGTTCTTCTGCACCACCGAACCTCAACAACAACCCTGCTCCTTCACCTACTCCTCATGGGAACGAGTAGAGGCTCTATGTCTTCAAACCTTTTTGGTCCTTACTCACAAAAGGGGGAGAAGCATATGAGTTGATAGTCTTCAAGCGGGTCCATATGGGTGGTTGCTATACTTTTGCCAAGTGTTTACAACTCTCGCTTTCGATACATTTGGTTCTTTGATGGTCGTCTGCTAGTTTTTCTACTATTCTGTGATGCGATGATAAATACCGCACGAAGTCATATTGCAGACGTCCATTTTTCATTATGCATGTCATTATCTTCGTTATATCTTTTCATGCATGATGAATTGCCTTCATAAGTTGAAGAGGATCTCCACAAGTACAACCTGCCATGTGCATTTGCATTCCAAAAGCAAAATACTTACATGCACATCTTCAGGGGGAGCCTTTTTCTACTTATGAAGACAATACCTTAATCCTTTACAATTTCACATACTTTTATCCCCGTTGAAAACTTCAACCAGTTTGTCATCAATCACCAAAAAGGGGGAGATTGTAAGTGCATCTAGTGCCACCCCAAGTTGGTTTTGGAGTATTGACGACAAACCTGATTGAGGGACTAATGTGTTTGTGAGAATTGCAGGATAACACAGGTAGTAGTCCCTCATTAATTCGGTTTACCTACCGGAGATGACCCCCAAAAATGTATGAAGACATTGAAGACAATGGTGGTATGTGAAGACAATCACATCGAAGCTTATGAGTCGAGAAGACATTCACGTGAAGACTATGGAGTGCGAAGACTTAGTTGTTTCGTTGTTTCCTTTTCTTCTTTGTTGAGTCATAGGAACCACCGTACTGTTAAGTGGCGTCCAAGTGAACAAAGTCAGAGTGACTGAAGTGATGCTCAACCAAATCCTATGTCTTCGAGCGAAGACAAAGAGAGCAAATCTTATCCACAGCTGGATGAGTCAGCTTTACTTGTAGCCCAAGTCAAGCTGCCGCATGTGTTTGAAATCTGACCGTTGGAACACGTGTCAGTTCCTTAGTGACCCAGCATCATTTCGGACAAATCAGGTCGGGTTGCCTAGTGGCTATAAATAGCCCACCCCCTACACCATAAATTGGCGGCCGCATAGAGTTAGTGCACAGCTTTTGTCGTTTGAGAGCAACCCACCTCCGAAGCTTTTGAGAGAGAGAAATCCTTGCGAGGACAAAGCCCAAACACCCAGAGCCAAAGAGTGTTAGGCATCATTGAAGTCTTTTTGTCCGCGTGACCTGAAGACTTGTTACACTTGAGGACTGTGAATCCTCCAGCCGGTTAGGCGTCGCGTTCTGAGCATCCAAGAGTCATTGTGGATCGCCGGTGAATGAAGTCTGTGAAGGTTTGGAAGTCTACCTTGAAGACTTACAAGAGTGATTGGGCGAGGACTGGGTGTCCTTAGCTCAAGGGAAATAAGGTGAAGACACGGTCTTCTGAGTTAAATCTCAGCCTCCTTAACCAGACGTACAGTTGTCACAACAACTGGAACTGGTCCAACAAATCCTTGTCCTCACCAAGCGACTGGTTCTATCTTCTCCCTCTCTTTACTTACAGTTTGTCTTCATGAAGTCATTGCCTGCCTGTGCTACCTGTTTGACTTCACTGTGTGACTACTATTGTTGTTTGGCTGCATACTATCTTCCTTCCTGATCATTACTACTCACCTGCTATTAGTCTTCGTGCTTTCTCTTCATTGAATACTTGACTATGGCATGCCTAGTGTAGTCTACCTTCCGCTGCATGTTGATAGGTTCATCTCTATTGTTTGTCTTCAAAACTTCCATACTTTGAAGACTTTCATAAAAATCGCCTATTCACCCCCCCCCCCTCTAGTCGATAACTAGCACTTTCAACGGGTATAATATCTTAACCGTGTGCGATACAAGTGCGATGTGAATCACCACGCCTGCACAAGTGTGAGCAAATTAAGGTGGATATACTGGTGTCGGTGTCAAAACCGGCGGATCTCGGGTAGGGGGTCCCGAACTGTGCGTCTAGAATCGATGGTAACAGGAGACGGGGGACATGATTTTTACTCAGGTTCGGGCCCTCTCTATGGAGGTACTACCCTACTTCTTGCTTGATTGATCTTGATGAATATGAGTGTTACAAGAGTTGATCTACCACGAGATCGTAGTGGCTAAACCCCAGAAGTCTAGCCTATGAGTATATGGTAATGAATCTGTCCTATCCGGACTACGCTCTCCGGTTTATATAGACACCAGAGAGATCTAGGGTTACACGAGGTCGGTTACATAAGAGGGAGTCTTCATAATCAATCGCCTGGCTTGCCTTCCACGCCAAGTAGAGTCCAATCCGGACACAGGTACAGTCTTCGGTCTTCGTGTCTTCAAAGCCCATCAGTCCAGCCCATGGATAACAGGCCGGACGCCCGAGGACCCCTTAGTCCAGGACTCCCTCAGTAGCCCCTAAACCTGGCTTCAATGACGAGGAGTCCGGCGCGCAGATTGTCTTCTGCATTGCAAGGCGGGTTCCCCTTCCTCCGAACTCCGATATAGTCTTCGGATGTGATGATTGTATCCGGACCTGTGTACATAATTGCAAAAAATACAATACTCCACGAGTCCAATCGGTCGACAACTGTTGCGACATTGCATCATGCCCGCCTGGTTATTATTTCCAACCGTTGGCTATCCTATCGCCCCACGTCTCAGGAAGCGGTTTTATTGGCACGTCTTGTCAAAGCAGAGATCGTGTCCCCTTATTCACGGGATTTTCAATAATGTTGGTATGGGTAACCCAACCGTCCCCTGGGTACAACTCTTTGAGGATAGGTAAGTTTCGAGACCCAGGAGGGCACGCTCGATATTCTGGGCCTTTATATAGGGACCCGGACTTGTCTTTCTCTTCTCCACTTGCTTCTTCCTCAATCCCAGCCTCCTCGAGTTCTAGCCCTCGAGTTCCAATCACCAGCCGCCCCAATCATGTCCGGGCCCAGCCGTTCAGGCCGGTGGGTGGCCTCTTTCGTCACGGAGGAGGATATTGCGAAGCTCCGCGTAGCGACGTACCTGACCCCAGAAATCCTTCATCGGCTTCCTGCCGAGGGGCAGATTATTCCCACCCCCAAATATGGCGAGAGGGTACTATTTGTATTCCACTTCCTTCATGGGCTAGGGTTCACACTTAGCCCCTTTGTCCGGGGGCTCATGTTCTACTATGGGCTAGACTTTCATGATCTGGCCACGGACGCCATTCTTCTCATCTCGACATTCATCGTCACGTGTGAGGCCTTCCTCCGGACTCCTCCGCACTTTGGTTTGTGGCTCAAGACTTTTCATGTGAGACCATAGCTGATAGAGGAGGATGTTGGGGAACGTAGTAATTTCAAAAAATTTCCTACGCACACGCAAGATCATGGTGATGCATAGCAACGAGAGGGGAGAGTGTTGTCCACGTACCCTCGTAGACCGATAGCGGAAGCGTTAACACAACGCGGTTGATGTAGTCGTACTTCTTCACGATCCGACCGATCAAGTACCGAACGTACGGCACCTTCGAGTTCAGCACATGTTCAGCTCGATGACGTCCCTCGAACGCCGATCCAGCCGAGTGTTGAGGGAGAGTTTCGTCAGCATGACGGCGTGGTGACGATGATGATGTTCTACCGACGCAGGGCTTCGCCTAAGCACCGCTACAATATTATCGAGGTGTAGTATGGTGGATGGGGGAACCGCACACGGCTAAGAGATCAATAGATCAATTGTTGTGTCTATGGGGTGCCCCCCTGCCCCCGTATATAAAGGAGCAAGGGGGAGGCCGGCCTGCCCTTGTTGGCGCGCCAGGAGGAGGAGTCCTCCTCCTAGTAGGAGTAGGACTCCCCTCTTTCCAACTCCTACTAGGAGGGGGAAAGGAAGGGGGAGAGGGAGAAGGAAAGGGGGGCGCCGCCCCCCCCTCTCCTAGTCCAATTCGGACCAGAGGGGGAGGGGGCGCGCGGCCCCCCTGGCTGCCCCTCTCTCTCTCCACTAAGGCCCATAAGGCCCATTACTTCTCCCGGGGGGTTCTGGTAACCCTCCGGCACTCCGGTTTTCTCCGAAATCACCCGGAACACTTCCGGTGTCCGAATATAGTCGCCCAATATATCAATCTTTATGTCTCGACCATTTCGAGACTCCTCGTCATGTCCGTGATCACATCCGGGACTCCGAACAACCTTCGGTACATCAAAACATATAAACTCATAATATAACTATCATCGTAACGTTAAGCGTGCGGACCCTACGGGTTCGAGAACTATGTAGACATGACCGAGACATGTCTCCGGTGAATAACTAATAGCGGAACATGGATGCTCATATTGGCTCCCACATATTCTACGAAGATCTTTATCGGTCAGACTGCATAACAACATACGTTGTTCCCTTTGTCATCGGTATGTTACTTGCCCGAGATTCGATCGTCGGTATCTCAATACCTAGTTCAATCTTGTTACCAGTAAGTCTCTTTACTCGTTCCGTAATATATCATCTTGCAACAAACTCTTTAGTTGCAATGCTTGCAAGGCTTAAGTGATGTGCATTACCGAGAGGGCCCAGAGATACCTCTCCGACAATCGGAGTGACAAATCCTAATCTCGAAATACGCCAACCCAACAAGTACCTTCGGAGACACCTGTAGAGCACCTTTATAATCACCCAGTTACGTTGTGACGTTTGGTAGCACACAAAGTGTTCCTCCGGTAAACGGGAGTTGCATAATCTCATAGTCATAGGAACATGTATAAGTCATGAAGAAAGCAATAGCAACAAACTAAATGATCAAGTGCTAAGCTAACGGAATGGGTCAAGTCAATCACATCATTCTCCTAATGATGTGATCCCGTTAATCAAATGACAACTCATGTCTATGGCTAGGAAACATAACCATCTTTGATCAACGAGCTAGTCAAGTAGAGGCATACTAGTGACACTCTGTTTGTCTATGTATTCACACAAGTATTATGTTTCCGGTTAATACAATTCTAGCATGAATAATAAACATTTATCATGAAATAAGGAAATAAATAATAACTTTATTATTGCCTCTAGGGCATATTTCCTTCAGTCTCCCACTTGCACTAGATTCAATAATCTAGATTACACAGTAATGATTCTTACACCCATGGAGCCTTGGTGCTGATCATGTTTTGCTCGTGGAAGAGGCTTAGTCAATGGGTCTGCAACATTCAGATCCGTATGTATCTTGCAAATTTCTATGTCTCCCACCTGGACTAAATCCCGGATGGAGTTGAAGCGTCTTTTGATGTGCTTGGTTCCCTTGTGAAATCTGGATTCCTTTGCTAAGGCAATTGCACCAGTATTGTCACAAAAGATTTTCATTGGACCCGATGCACTTGGTATGACACCTAGATCGGATATGAACTCCTTCATCCAGACTCCTTCATTTGCTGCTTCCGAAGCAGCTATGTACTCCGCTTCACACGTAGATCCCGCCACAACACTTTGCTTAGAACTGCACCAACTGACAGCTCCACCGTTCAATGTAAACACGTATCCGGTTTGCGATTTAGAATCGTCCGGATCAGTGTCAAAGCTTGCATCAACGTAACCATTTACGATGAGCTCTTTGTCACCTCCATAAACGAGAAACATATCCTTAGTCCTTTTCAGGTATTTCAGGATGTTCTTGACCGCTGTCCAGTGATCCACTCCTGGATTACTTTGGTACCTCCCTGCTAAACTTAAAGCAAGGCACACATCAGGTCTGGTACACAGCATTGCATACATGATAGAACCTATGGCTGAAGCATAGGGAACATCTTTCATCTTCTCTCTATCTTTTGTAGTGGTCGCGCATTGAGTCTTACTCAACTTCACACCTTGTAACACAGGCAAGAACCCTTTCTTTGCTTGATCCATTTTGAACCTTTTCAAAACTTTGTCAAGGTATGTGCTTTGTGAAAGTCCAATTAAGCGTCTTGATCTATCTCTATAAATCTTGATGCCCAATATATACGCAGCTTCACCGAGGTCTTTCATTGAAAAACTCTTATTCAAGTATCCCTTTATGCTATCCAGAAATTCTATATCATTTCCAATCAGCAATATGCCATCCACATATAATATCAGAAATGCTACAGAGCTCCCACTCACTTTCTTGTAAATACAGGCTTCTCCAAAAGTCTGTATAAAACCAAATGCTTTGATCACACTATCAAAGCGTTTATTCCAACTCCGAGAGGCTTGCACCAGTCCATAAATGGATCGCTGGAGCTTGCACACTTTGTTAGCTTCCTTTGGATCGACAAAACCTTCCGGTTGCATCATATACAACTCTTCTTCCAGAAATCCATTCAGGAATGCAGTTTTGACATCCATTTGCCAAATTTCATAATCATAAAATGCGGCAATTGCTAACATGATTCGGACAGACTTAAGCATCGCTACGGGTGAGAAGGTCTCATCGTAGTCAATCCCTTGAACTTGTCGAAAACCTTTCGCAACAAGTCGAGCTTTATAGACAGTAACATTACCGTCAACTTCAGTCTTCTTCTTGAAGATCCATTTATTCTCGATGGCTTGCCGATCATCGGGCAAGTCAACCAAAGTCCACAGTTTGTTCTCATACATGGATCCCATCTCAGATTTCATGGCCTCAAGCCATTTTGCGGAATTTGGGCTCACCATCGCTTCTTCATAGTTCGTAGGTTCGTCATGGTCTAGTAACATAAGCTCCAGAACAGGATTACCGTACCACTCTGGTGCGGATCTTACTCTGGTTGATCTACGAGGTTCAGTAATAACTTGATCTGAAGTTTCATGATCATCATCATTAACTTCCTCACTAATTAGCGTAGGTGTTGCAGAAACTGGTTTCTGTGATGAACTACTTTCCAATAAGGGAGGTAGTTACCTCATCAAGTTCTACTTTCCTCCCACTCACTTCTTTCGAGAGAAACTCCTTCTCCAGAAAATTTCTGAATTTAGCAACAAAAGTTTTGCCTTCGGATCTGTGATAGAAGGTGTACCCAACAGTCTCCTTTGGGTATCCTATGAAGACACATTTCTCCGATTTGGGTTCGAGCTTATCAGGTTGAAGTTTTTTCACATAAGCATCGCAGCCCCAAACTTTAAGAAACGACAACTATGGTTTCTTGCCAAACCACAGTTCATAAGGCGTCATCTCAACGGATTTTGATGGTGCCCTATTTAACGTGAATGCAGCCGTCTCTAAAGCATAACCCCAAAACGATAGCGGTAAATCAGTAAGAGACATCATAGATCGCACCATATCTAGTAAAGTACGATTACAACGTTCGGACACACCACTACGTTGTGGTGTTCCGGGTGGCGTGAGTTTTGAAACTATTCCGCATTGTTTCAAATGTAGACCAAACTTGTAACTCAAATATTCTCCTCCATGATTTGATCGTAGAAACTTTATTTTCTTGTTACGATGATTTTCAACTTCACTCTGAAATTCTTTGAACCTTTCAAATGTTTCAGACTTATGTTTCATTAAGTAGATATACCCATATCTGCTCAAATCATCTGTGAAGGTGAGAAAATAATGATATCCGCCATGAGCCTCAATATTCATCGGACCACATACATTTGTATGTATGATTTCCAACAAATTTGTTGCTCTCTCCATAGTTCTGGAGAACGGTGTTTTAGTCATCTTGCCCATGAGGCACGGTTCGCAAGTACCAAGTGATTCATATTCAAGTGGTTCCAAAAGTCCATCAGTATGGAGTTTCTTCATGCGCTTTACACCGATATGACCTAAATGGCAGTGCCACAAATAAGTTGCACTATCATTATCAACTCTGCATCTTTTGGCTTCAATATTATGAATATGTGTATCACTACTATTGAGATTCAACAAAAATAGACCACTCTTCAAGGGTGCATGACCATAAAAGATATTACTCATATAAATAGAACAACCATTATTCTCTGATTTAAACGAATAACTGTCTCGCATCAAACAAGATCCAGATATAATGTTCATGCTTAACGCTGGCACCAAATAACAATTATTTAGGTCTAAAACTAATCCCGAAGGTAGATGTAGAGGTAGCGTGCCGACCGCGATCACATTGAATTTGGAACCATTTCCCACGCGCATCGTCACCTCGTCCTTGGCCAATCTTCGCTTAATCCGTAGCCCCTGTTTCGAGTTGCAAATATTAGCAACAGAACCAGTATCAAATACCCAGGTGCTACTGCGAGCATTAGTAAGGTACACATCAATAACATGTATATCACATATACCTTTGTTCACCTTGCCATCCTTCTTCTCCGCCAAATACTTGGGGCAGTTCCGCTTCCAGTGACCAGTCTGCTTGCAGTAGAAGCACTCAGTCTCAGACTTAGGTCCAGACTTGGGTTTCTTCTCCTGAGCAGCAACTTGTTTGCTGTTCTTCTTGAAGTTCCCCTTCTTCTTCCCTTTACCCATTTTCTTGAAACTAGTGGTCTTATTGACCATCAACACTTGATGCTCCTTTTTGATTTCTACCTCCGCAGCCTTCAGCATTGCGAAGAGCTCGGGAATCGTCTTATCCGTCCCTTGCATATTATAGTTCATCATGAAGCTCTTGTAGCTTGGTGGCAGTGATTGAAGAATTCTGTCAATGATGCTATCATCCGGAAGATTAACTCCCAGTTGAATCAAGTGATTGTTATACCCAGACATTTTGAGTATATGCTCACCGACAGAACTATTCTCTTCCATCTTTCAGCTGTAGAACTTATTGGAGACTTCATATCTCTCAATCCGGGCATTTGCTTGAAATATTAACTTCAACTCCTGGAACATCTCATATGCTCCATGACGTTCAAAACGTCGTTGAAGACCCGGTTCTAAGCCGTAAAGCATGGCACACTGAACTATCGAGTAGTCATCAGCTTTGCTCTGCCAGATGTTCATAACATTTGGTGTTGCTCCTGCAGTAGGCCTGGCACCCAGCGGTGCTTCCAGGACGTAATTCTTCTGTGCAGCAATGAGGATAATCCTCAAGTTACAGACCCAGTCCGTGTAATTGCTACCATCATCTTTCAACTTTGCTTTCTCAAGGAACGCATTAAAATTCAAAGGAACAACAGCACGGGCCATCTATCTACAATTAACATAGACAAGCAAAATACTATCAGGTACTAAGTTCATGATAAATTCAAGTTCAATTAATCATATTACTTAAGAACTCCCACTTAGATAGACATCCCTCTAATCCTCTAAGTGATCACGTGATCCATATCAACTAAACCATGTCCGATCATCACGTGAGATGGAGTAGTTTCAACGGTGAACATCACTATGTTGATCATATCTACTATATGATTCACGCTCGACCTTTCGGTCTCCGTGTTCCGAGGCCATATCTGTTATATGCTAGGCTCGTCAAGTTTAACCTAAGTATTCCGCGTGTGCAACTGTTTTGCACCCGTTGTATTTGAACGTAGAGCCTATCACACCCAATCATCACGTGGTGTCTCAGCACGAAGAACTTTCTCAACGGTGCATACTCAGGGAGAACACTTATACTTTGATAATTTAGTGAAGGATCATCTTATAATGCTACCGTCAATCAAAGCAAGATAAGATGCATAAAAGATAAACATCACATGCAATCAATATAGGTGATATGATATGGCCATCATCATCTTGTGCTTCTGATCTCCATCTCCGAAGCACCGTCATGATCACCATCGTCATCGGCGTGACACCTTGATCTCCATCGTAGCATCGTTCTCGTCTCGCCAACTATTGCTTCTACGACTATCGCTACCGCTTAGTGATAAAGTAAAAACAATTACATGGCGATTGCATTGCATACAATAAAGCGACAACCATATGGCTCCTGCCAGTTGCCGATAATTCGGTTACAAAACATGATCATCTCATACAATAAAATTCAGTATCATGTCTTGACCATATCACATCACAACATGCCCTGCAAAAACAAGTTAGACGTCCTCTACTTTGTTGTTGCAAGTTTTACGTGGCTGCTACGGGCTTAGCAAGAACCGTTCTTACCTACGCATCAAAACCACAACGATAGTTTGTCAAGTTGGTGCTGTTTTAACCTTCGCAAGGACCGGGCGTAGCCACACTCGGTTCAACTAAAGTGAGAGAGACAGACACCCGCCGGTCACCTTTAAGCAATGAGTGCTCGCAACGGTGAAACCAGTCTCGCGTAAGCGTACGCGTAATGTCGGTCTGGGCCGCTTCATCTCACAATGCCGTCGAACCAAAGTATGACATGCTGGTAAGCAGTATGACTTATATCACCCACAACTCACTTGTGTTCTACTCGTGCATAACATCAACGCATAAAACCAGGCTCGGATGCCACTGTTGGGGAACGTAGTAATTTCAAAAAAAATCCTACGCACACGCAAGATCATGGTGATGCATAGCAACGAGAGGGGAGAGTGTTGTCCACGTACCCTCGTAGACCGATAGCGGAAGCGTTAACACAACGCAGTTGATGTAGTCATACGTCTTCACGATCTGACCGATCAAGTACCGAACGTACGGCACCTCCGAGTTCAGCACACGTTCAGCTCGATGACGTCCTTCGAACTCCGATCCAGCCGAGTGTTGAGGGAGAGTTTCGTCAGCACGATGGCGTGGTGACGACGATGATGTTCTACCGACGCAGGGCTTCGCCTAAGCACCGCTATGATATTATCGAGGTGTAGTATGGTGGAGGGGGGCACCGCACACGGCTAAGAGATCAATAGATCAATTGTTGTGTCTATGGGGTGCCCCCCTGCCCCCGTATATAAAGGAGCAAGGGGGAGGCCGGCCGGCCCTTGTTGGCACGCCAGGAGGAGGAGTCCTCCTCCTAGTAGGAGTAGGACTCCCCTCTTTCCTACTTCTACTAGGAGGGGGAAAGGAAGGGGGAGAGGGAGAAGGAAAGGGGGGCGCCGCCCCCCTCTCCTAGTCCAATTCGGACCAGAGGGTGAGGGGGCGCGCGGCCCCTCCTGGCTGCCCCTCTCTCTCTCCACTAAGGCCCATAAGGCCCATTACTTCTCCCGGGAGGGTTCCGGTAACCCTCCGGCACTCCGGTTTTCTCCGAAATCACCGGGAACACTTCCGGTGTCCGAATATAGTCGTCCAATATAGCAATATTTATGTCTCAACCATTTCGAGACTCCTCGTCATGTCCGTGATCACATCCGGGACTACGAACAACCTTCGGTACATCAAAACATATAAACTCATAATATAACTGTCATCGTAACGTTAAGCGTGCGGACCCTACGGGTTCGAGAACTATGTAGACATGACCGAGACATGTCTCCGGTCAATAACCAATAGCGGAACCTGGATGCTCATATTGGCTCCCACATATTCTACGAAGATCTTTATCGGTCAGACCGCATAACAACATACGTTGTTCCCTTTGTCATCGGTATGTTACCTGCCCGCGATTCGATCGTCGGTATCTCAATACCTAGTTCAATCTCGTTACCGGTAAGTCTCTTTACTCGTTCCGTAATATATCATATTGCAACAAACTCTTTAGTTGCAATGCTTGCAAGGCTTAAGTGATGTGCATTACCGAGAGGGCCCAGAGATACCTCTCCGACAATTGGAGTGACAAATCCTAATCTCGAAATACGCCAACCCAACAAGTACCTTCGGAGACACCTGTAGAGCACCTTTATAATCACCCAGTTATGTTGTGACGTTTGGTAGCACACAAAGTGTTCCTCCGGTAAACGGGAGTTGCATAATCTCATAGTCATAGGAACATGTATAAGTCATGAAGAAAGCAATAGCAACAAACTAAACGATCAAGTGCTAAGCTAACGGAATGGGTCAAGTCAATCACATCATTCTCCTAATGATGTGATCCCGTTAATCAAATGACAACTCATGTCTATGGCTAGGAAACATAACCATCTTTGATCAACGAGCTAGTCAAGTAGAGGCATACTAGTGACACTCTGTTTGTCTATGTATTCACACAAGTATTATGTTTCCGGTTAATACAATTCTAGCATGAATAATAAATATTTATCATGAAATAAGGAAATAAATAATAACTTTATTATTGCCTCTAGGGCATATTTCCTTCAGAGGAGCAGGCAGAGTGCAGCAGCGTTGCTATAAGCAAGCTTGCCAGCGCGGTTTGGTTTGAAGGATCTTTCGCCGAGTCTTCCAAACTATGGCAGCAGGGATGGTTTTATGTCAATCAGCCGCGGGGCTCCAAGTGGATGGCTACTCCTGCTTTCCGACCCGGCCCTCCAATTCAACTCGCTTCATGGATCAACAAGGGATTGAACTGGGGATCCGTTAATGAGGTGCAGACTCTGCAAAGTCGCATTCGAAGCCTTACCGAGAGAGGCATCAAGCTTGTGAACATTGTTCAAGTAATGCTAGTCCGCCGGATCCTGCCATGTCAGCGGCGGCCTATCCGTATGTGGGAGTTCAATCCAGAAGGGCGGCGGACCATTCAGCACTTCTTCGACACGACGAACGAAGGAATGTGGAAATTATATTTCGGGGAGCGAGAGCAATGGTCGGACACCACCGAAGATGTTGGCCTCCACTGCAATCATCCGGACACTTCGGTAAGTATTCAACACCTTTTATTTCAACCTCTTTTGACAATATACTGAGCACTCCGCCCCTACGCAGGACTGGATAAATAAAGCGGTATTAATATGGAGTCCGGCGCCCCTTCCCGAAGATCCCGCGTCCACCCTACTGACGCGGATGTTAATTCCGACACCGTACAGGGTGTCCGCAGAGGGGGGTGAGAGCGTGGAGCCCAAAGGAGATGCCTGCCACGGCAAGAAGCGGGCTGCCTCTGGAGGCCAGGAGGGGAAACTTTCCAAGAAAGAAAAGATGCCATCATCGGTCGGCTTGAGCCAGGCGAGCGATGTCAATGTGGAGCCTGATGATCAGGACGAACCTCCAGCCAGACCGTAAGTAAAGCGAGGTACTTTAACCATACCTCGTTCTTTTCTTATTACTTAAGTAGTTCTCCGACATGTCCACGTCCTCGCAGGTTAACGCCTGGTGTTTCTCAATCGTCCTCCTCCTCGGGGGACCTTCTTCCAGAGATGATGGAGAGTGACACGCCTTCTCCGGCCTCCTCGCCCAACAGGGCGGATAATCTTGAGGTGTCGTCCCAGAGGGCCCCTCCCGACCGGCAAGTAGCACAGAAAACGAGGAAGGAGTTACCCGAAGGTGGTGCCTCTGTCATTCTGGGTTCGGGGGTCAAGAATGGCGGCCCCGAACTGTCTGGCTCACAACCGGAGATGATTCTGGAAGTAGTTAAGCGGATTCCTTTAAAGGAACATCGTGCTCCGGCAACGGTGTCCGAAGACCCAGGAGTGCCGAAGATGCTGACGGACATGCTGCGACAGGTGTCCGTTTCAGAGGAGCACCGCGCCTTAATGGTTACGGTGGTCGAAAAGGTTCTCTCCGCGAAGAGCGGGTTGAATGAGGCCTTCATGAGCCTTCTAAGGGGTTTTGAGGTTTGTGATGTAATTTTGTCAATGGAATATTATTGAGCGAATGCACCTGTTGTATATGCAGTAGCCCCTGAGACACGGATTGCCGTCCAAAAGAAGCGATCGGAGGATCAAAAAGACACGCTCAGGTACCGACCTTGTTTTAACTTGGAATGCAGACTGTCGCGCTTCCCGCGGCTACCCGTGGTAAGGAAGTGGCCGAACTGCAGCGAAAGCTGGATACTGCGGAGGATGACATTGCATTAATCAACAGGCGTCTTGACGACTCGCAAGGTATGTTTGGTGGGCATTCCTTACACCAGTGTGCTTTGTAATTTAAGCCTGACTCTGAAAAGAGTTTTATATGGAATATGCATGAATGCAGATGGTGCTGCCGCCGTGGAAGCCCTTCGGGTGGAGCTAGCCTGGGCCAAGGAACAGGCCCGGTTTAGTAATGTGACCGCCGAAAAGGCATCGGCCGAGTTGAGGGCCGAACAAGCCGCGCGGCGCCAGGAAAAGGAGGCCATATCGTCCACCATGGCGCATAAGTTAGAAAATGCAGCTGGCCGCTGTAACTTCTTGAGAAGCAAAATGAAGCCAAAACGGCTGAACTTGAAAAGGCCTTACGAGAGGCGAGAGAGGCGCGGTCTGAATCCAGAGCAGCCCGTGAGGAAATCCGGCAAGCTGGGGATATTGTGGCTGGCAAGCCCTTTTTACTACAGGCTAAGTTCGGCGATCCGAACTATGCTTAGCTTAACCAAGTATGGAGTTCTCCGGAAAAAAAATTATACTTGCCGAAGAGTTCTTCCGATGCGGCGCAGTTTTATCAGGCGCAAGAGGGGTGTGCAACGGAGAAGCTTTTTCTGGTCGCAATTCGGCGTGTCGAAGCGCCTTCTGTTGCTGAATGAACAGATGTCCCAGTGGGTCGAGCTGCATAGGATATCCGGCGCTGCCATGAAGAATGTCGTAGTCCATTTGTGGCCGATTGAACCTGTTCCGAGTAGTTACTTAGGCCTGGTGCAGCGGCTTGCTGACGCGGTGCCGCGTATCGACGCTATGACGCGGTCGGCGTGCATTGAAGGTGCACGGATGGCCTTCGCCCGAGTCAAGAGGTTCTGGGGGAAGATGAAGGCATTCAATATTGCGACGAAGAGTCCACCCGAAGGCAAGGACCGTCCGGAACCAGAGCATTATTTTGGAGACGTCCTAGAGGCCGCCCGCTTGATAGAGGGTCAGTGCTCGAAAGACATAATATTCGAGTGATGTGTACAAGGGTTGTAACAGACAACTTTATAGTTAATCTATTTTTTTTGCTCAAAAGCTTGTATTCCTCCTGTGCGGCCGTTTTTTATGTAATTTGAAAGTTTTCCAGTCGTCGGCTTCAGCCCCCTCGTAGGAAATATGGGGGTGTTCGGAAAAGCATTGAATCACTCTTTATCCAACATCTTGGTCCATATAGGAGATGATAATGCGGCGAACCAGGCAGTCGGACTATAGGGCGTTAACACTTTCACTTAGCAATAGGAGTTTTATGGTGGGGCTACGACATAGCCCCTAGTATGTATGCAGCATATCGTAATATTGTGCCTTACATGTTTTGATCTGAAAAAGACCGTTCATGTGACACGGGGAATCGCTAAAGATTCGAATAAGTTGTCAAGTGGTTGACCAGCTCTCGGCGCATCATGACAGTCAGTTTTTGGCTTTCTCTACTGAGGTGCTCATCCGGTCAAAGCCAGGGCACAATCCCAGTAGTTCTCCCTTTACTATTCTAGCCGATAGAGCGGAACGTAGGGTAGCAAACACAGGAGCCGGGCAACCCAACTATTGACCAAAGACAATGATTCAGAGCTGATGCATATAAGGCCAAACTTGCGACGCCGAAGTATGCTATAGAGCTGTTCGGGCTTTTATTAGCGACTCATTTGTTCCCAAACCGAGCCCCTGGCCGGTTATGCCGAGGTGCGTCTTGTAACACCGCCGTTGCGGCCGTACTCATTGTAAAAGGAGTAAAGATTAGTTCGGATGAAGTTTACTGGGAGTGGAGCAATAAGCCAATGATAAATTCATATATAAAAAAGGAAAAATCCACAACCCCGCCATTTGACATGCTCAGGGTCAGGAACGGAGGAAAAAAGGCATAGTACAGGCTCGAAATAAAGTGTGCGGTCTACAAAAACTATTTTGGACCTCCTGTCGCACGTCTGCGCCGCCCGTCCTCTGGGAGGGGAGTCCTTATCTGAAGTAACCCCTTAGGTGAGTGTGCGGATCCGAACTCCGACAAAGTCCATTGTATATGCAATCCTGTCGGTCACCTATTTATAATAAATAAAAGTAAAGAAGAATGGATAAAAACGTTACGGGAATGCTTGCAGGGTTGTCCATATTGTGCTTCCGCCGATGCCCATGGTATCTTGAGCGCATAGTGATGTACGCGTGGTGTAAATCCTGCCATCATAGTGGGTGGGTGGCGGAAGCTGAACTGCTATTTCCGCTTCGGTAGTGGTCGAACGTCGGAGGGAAACTGCTTCTGGCTCCCGGTGTCCGGCTGGCGAGCCTTGTCGTCGTCTTTATCGCTTGGTGGCCTGCTCCCCTTGTATTCGGCATGAAGCTTGCCTGCCTGCTTGAAGACCCAACAATTTCTGTTGGTGTGATTAGCTGGCTTATTAGGGTGGTCGTGAATCTGACAAGGTCAGTCCAATATCCTGTCAAGGGTGGATGGTCCGTCCTGTGTGGCCTTAAATGGCTTCTTCCGTTGACCAGGTTTCAGATTGTGAAATCCGGCGTTGACCGCTATGTTATGCAATCTTTCGTTATTGCTGCGACTGTTATGCTCGTTTAGTCGTGACTTGCCGTTACCGTCTCGGATTTCGGAAGTGCCCGAGTCGCTGGGGTTGTTGCTTTTGCGAGCGAGCCAGTTATCTTCTCCCACACAAAAGCGAGTCATTAGAGCGGTAAGGGATGTCATGGATTTGGGTCCTTCCTGGCCGAGGTGACATGCTAGCCATTCATCCCGGACGCTATGTTTGAAGGCCGCTAGGGCTTCCGCGTCCGGACAGTCGAAAATTTGGTTCTTTTTGACTAAGAACCTAGTCCAGAGTTCCCTGGCTGACTCGCCGGGCTGTTGGACAGTATGACTTAAGTCATCGGCCTCTGGTGGCCGGTCATATGTTTCTTGGAAGTTGTCATGAAAGGCGTCTTCCAGATCTTCCCAGCTGCCAATAGAATTTTCTGGCAAACTGTTTAGCCAGTATCGTGCTGGCCCCTTGAGCTTGAGAGGCAGGTATTTAATGGCATGAAGGTTGTCTCCGCGAGCCAAGTGGATATGGAGGAGGAAGTCCTCAATCCATACTGCGGAATCTGTTGTTCCATCGTATGATACGATGTTGATGGGTTTAAACCCGTCTGGGAATTCATGCTCCATTACCTCGTTGGTGAAGCAAAGAGGGTGTGCGGCTCCTCTATGTTGGGCCACACTGTGAATCACATCCGGCGGGCTCCACTTACGGTTTTCGAACCGAGCGTGATCGGGTCTGTTGTGTCCGAATAGATAACCGTTATTGCTGGCCGGGGCATGTCTCCGCGATCTGTGTGTCGATTTTGTGTGTCCGGTTCTACCCTCCGGTTCTTGTTGGATGTCGCGAGTGTCCCCCCGAGCCTATTTATTCTTGCTTGGACGGCCGGATGGGTTTGTATGGTGCTCTGCTGGGGCTGCTGCCTTGCCCGGACCGAACTGTAGTCGGCCTACCGGCTTATTCGATGGTGGTGTGGGCTCCAAAGCCTTGCCATCGTATTGAGGGAGCCACCTACTGTTGTGGTGGCTTTTGTCTGGGACGCTAAGGCCGTATTCTTCGGCGGCCAGGACCTCGGTCCATCTATCGTTGAGCAAATCTTGGCTCACTTGAAGCTGCAGCTGCTTCCTCCTTAGGCTCCTTGCCGTGGCTATGAGCCGGCGGCCCGCTTTCCTGGTCCTCCTGTTCGGATCCTGTCTGAACAGGGTCTTCGTTGTCCGGAGTACTATCACCTCCGATGCTAATATTTTTTTCCCTTGAGTGACGTGACTGAGAGTGGCGCCGGGGGCGCCGGTGTTCGGACCGTGTACGAGGAGGCTTATCCTCGCTGGATCCTCTTTGTCATCGTTGAGATCGTCGTTGGGTGTGTCCACCATACATACGTCATACCAGGAAGTGGTCGCCCCATGTGTAGCGGATAGTATGCTCTGGTTTTGCCCCTCATCATCGTTCAAACCGCCGATGTCTTCGGAGCGGGGGTCAAGCGTATTGGTCGGTTCGTCGACGGTGGCTACGGAGTGGGTGGCGGGTGGGAAGCAAAATTCTCCATCGTCCGTCGTAAGGCCGAACCGAGCATAGTTCGGTGACGAGCCGTCTGCCAGGGATAGGTTTTTTAGTGAATTTAGTAGGTCGCCCATGGGCGGGTGTTGGAAGATATCCGCGGCGCTTAACTTGAAGATCGATAGCCGATCGAGTTCGGTATCCGCAGGCTCGCTGGGTTCGGAACTCGATATCAGAGACAAGTCCGGGGTTCCGTTGATGCAAGTATCGTACGAACTGGAATCTGCATGCGGCTCCACCGCCGCCGAGTTGTTAGCCCCATGATGGGGTTGAGTTTCCCATCTTCGGACGACTTGATCTGCTCCGGCTCTAAGGCCAGAGTTGTTACAGGAGCTATCTCCTGGATGCGGCCCGATGACAGCTTTAAGACATGTTTATCGGGGCGAAGGGGAGCGGTTGCCGCGGTCTCGAATCCATCGAAGATCAAGTCTACACGGATGTCCGCGACGTAGTTCAGGCTTCCGAATCTGACCTGATGGTCAGGGGCGTAGCTATCGATCTACTCCATATGGCCTAGTGAGTTGGCCCGCAGTATGAAGCCGCCGAATACAAAGATTTGTCCTGGGAGGAAGGTTTCTCCTTGGATCACGTCATTACTGACGATCGAAGGGGCCATCGAATCCTTTCGTCGACAGCACAGCGGAACTCTCAATGAAAGCACCAATGTCGGTGTCAAAATCGGCGGATCTCGAGTAGGGGGTCCCTGTAACACCCCGATAATCATGCTACAGTAATCTCCCCCTAATGATGCCATGTCATCACCTTTTTACTAAGCCAATGGTCACTTCATCAAAATTCAAGTCAAAATCAAATATAAAATAAAGTAAAAATAATATTTGTTCCGACCGCAAAAAAAATGTTCGTTGGATTGAAGATATTCACTAACTATTTTTCATGAAGAAACCAACATAATTTGAGTTCCCCAAATGTCTCTAAGAATATTTAAAGTGGGCAACACGTAACTTGGCCATTTTGAATTCTAAAAGTAATTATCCTTTTCCAAATATTCTAGAGACTTGTGTGTGGCTCAATAATCTTGCCCTGGAATTTTATGCAAAGTTTCTTAATTAACAGAATTCGTTTGATCACTAAACTTTTTAGAGGACATAGCTACTTATTTTTTTTTTAGAAATAGAAAGAACCATGGTACATGTTTGGCCCAATTAGCAAAACTAGGATGCCCAGCCCATCTCCCCTCGCCTACTACCTGGGGGTCATGGCGGCCATCCAGGCCGTCATGGCCACCGTTGGCGCCGTGGAGGCCATCCCACGGCTCCTCTGGTGTATAAGGAGGCCACCCCGAGCCCCCCGTGCAACCCTAGCTTCGATTCCCTCACTCCCTCGCGCCGTTTCCCTCTACCGCGCCCACACCCGAGGCACCATCCCCATGACCCCCTTCGTCATCGTGGCCACCGACCTCCCCTTCGCCTGAGTTCACATTCAGGAGCCTCCCCGTCCTCGTATCCTTCGCCTACGTGCTCTGAATCGAGCCGGGTCGCGCCGTACGCCCGGGATCGAGCCGTCTTCCCCGCGTCCGGTCGCTGCTGCCCCGCCCCGGATCTCCTTCCCCAGCGCTCCCCCGGCCTCCCGAGCACGTCATCGAGAACCGTTGTGAGGCCCTCGTCCAATTCCCCTTCTTTACCACTTAGAATCCGTGCCGTGGCAGTTGCCCTTGAGCTCGCTCGGAGCTCCGCGTGCCCGCTCGCCTCTGGCCGCGCTCACAGCGCCTAGCCCGCGACCTGGGTTCCCCCTACCGTACCCGCACGCCCAAGCCATCCCCTGGCCGTGTCCGCCTGGGCGTGGTGCGACGGCCGCGCGACCGTGCCACCGCGCTCTCGGCCACCCTGTGCTGCTGGCTATTACTGCTGCCCCTTGCTCGCAAGCTACTGCCGCTATGTTGCTTGCTGTTGCTACTGTCGTTGTATTGCTGCTGGATGCCCCTTGTGCCGTCGCTGCTGTTTGTCGCTGCCGCCGCTGCTTGCTGCGTCGCTCCTGTTGCTGCCGCTACTGTCCGTCGATGCCGCCGCTGCTACGGCCAGCCATGGCCGAGCTATGTGTGTGTGTGTGCTCTGCGTGGTGTGTGTGCGTGCAGCTGGCCATGACCGTGTGCGCCCGTGTGTTGTGTGTGTGTCTTGTGCAGCGTGGTGTGTGTGCGTGCAGTGTGGTGTGTGTGTGCGCCATGCGTGTGGCTGGCTGGGCTATGCCCAGTAATGGCCGGCCTGTTAGATTAGTCTAGGATTAGGTATGTTAGTTGAATCGCTTAATTAGTATAATGTGTGGATGACATATGGGTCCACCTAGTTTGATTAGATAATCTTTTTGGAAATTAATAAAACAGTGACATGTGGGCCACCACCTCCACTTTTGACCAGTCAAGTTGACTTGGTCAATTCGGGTTTAAATTAATTACAAAATTTCAGAATATTAATAAAACTTTGGAAATTAATATAAAATAAATCATAACTCGGATGAAAATACTTTGTACATGAAAGTTGCTCAGAACGACGAGACGAATCCGAATACACAGTTCGTTCGTCCACCACACGTCTCTAGCATAACGAACATGCAACAATCCACCTCCGTTTCTGCCCGAAAACGTGAAACACCGGGGATACTTTCCCGGATGTTTCCCCCTTCGTCGGTATCGCCTACTACCGCGTTAGGGTACACCTGGCAACGCTCATTGTCATGTCATGCATCGTCATGCATATGTTTGCATTACATTTATTGTTTCTTCCCCCTCTTCTCTCGCTAGACACCGAGACCGACGCCGCTGCTACCCAGTACGACTACTGTGTTGACGACCCCTCCTTCTCGGCTGAGCTTCCAGGCAAGCCATCCCCTTGATCACCAGATATCGCCTATTCCTTCTCTCTATTGCTTGCATTAGAGTAGTGTAGCATGTTACTGCTTTTGGTTAATCCTATTCTGCTGCATAGCCTGTCATTGTTGCTACAGTTGTTACCTTTACCTGCTATCCTAATGCTTAGTATAGGATGCTAGTGTTCCATCAGTGGCCCTACACTCTTGTCTGTCTGCCATGCTATACTACTGGGCCGTGATCACTTCAGGAGGTGATCACGAGCATATGCTATATACTTTATACTGTTACATTACTTATGATACTGTTCGGAGATGGGGGCTGAAGGAGCAGGTGGCTCCATCCCGGTAGAGGTGGGCCTGGGTTCCCGACGGTCCCCGACTGTTACTTTGTCGCGGAGCGACAGGGCAGGTTGAGACCACCTAGGAGAGAGGTGGGCCTGGCCCTGGTCGGCGTTCGCGGTTACTTCATAATAACACGCTTAACAAGATCTTGGTATTTGATCTGAGTCGGGCCACTGGCCTATACGCACTAACCAACTACGCGGGAACATTTATGGGCACTCGGCGTCGTGGTATCAGCCGAAGCCTTCGTGACGTCAGCGACTGAGCGGCGCGCGCTGGATTGGATTGGAACGCCTACTAGGCTAGGTCTGCTTCAGGCCGCCCTCGCAACGTGCAGGTGTGCAATGGGCAATGGGCCCAGACCCCTGCGCCATAGGATTTAGACCGGCGTGCTGACCTCTCTGTTGTGCCTAGGTAGGGCTGCGACGTGTTGATCTTCCGAGGCCGGGCATGACCCAGGAAAGTGTGTCCGGCCAAATGGGATCGAGCGTGTTGGGTTATGTGGTACACCCCTGCAGGGAAGTTTATCTATTCGAATAGCCGTGATCTTCGGTAACAGGACGACTTGGAGTTGTACCTTGACCTTATGACAACTAGAACCGGATACTTAATAAAACACACCCTTTCAAGTGCCAGATATAACCCGGTGATCGCTCTCTAACAGGGCAACGAGGAGAGGATCGCCGGGTAGGTTTATGCTATGCGATGCTACTTGGTGAACTTACCATCTATTCTCTTCTACAAGCTGCAAGATGGAGGCTGCCAGAAGCGTAGTCTTCGACAGGACTAGCTATCCCCCTCTTATTCTGGAATTCTGCAGTTCAGTCCACCGATATTGCCCCTTTACACAGATACCCATGCATATGTAGTGTAGATCCTTGCTTGCGAGTACTTTGGATGAGTTCTCACGGTTGCTTTTCTCCCTCTTTTCCCCCTTTCCATTC
Source organism: Aegilops tauschii subsp. strangulata (assembly GCF_002575655.3). NCBI lineage: Eukaryota > Viridiplantae > Streptophyta > Magnoliopsida > Poales > Poaceae > Aegilops > Aegilops tauschii. Next base: position 562,735,220 of record NC_053039.3, on the reverse strand, counting down.
TACCTGGTTGTCGCAACCAGATGCTGGAGCCCAGGAGCTTGACGCCACCGTCGACGACGACTCTTACTACACCGGAGGTGCCTACTACTACGTGCAGGCCGCCGCCGCCGACCAGGAGTAGTTTAGGAGGATCCCAGGCAGGAGGCATGTGCCTCTTTCGATCTGTATCCCAGTTTGTGCTAGCCATCTTATGGCAACTTGTTTAACTTATGTCTGTACTCAGATATTGTTGCTTCCGCTGACTCGTCTATGATCGAGCACTTGTATCCGAGCCCTCGAGGCCCCTGGCTTGTATTATGATGCTTGTATGACTTATTTTATTTTTAGAGTTGTGTTGTGATATCTTCCCGTGAGTCCCTGATCTTGATCATACATGTTTGTGTGTATGATTAGTGTACGATTGAATCGGGGGCGTCACAGTCCCGAACTGTGCGTCTAGAATCGATGGTAACAGGAGACGGGGGACACGATGTTTACCCAGGTTCGGGCCCTCTCTATGGAGGTAATACTCTACTTCCTGCTTGATTGATCTTGATGAATATGAGTGTTACAAGAGTTGATCTACCACGAGATCGTAGTGGCTAAACCCTAGAAGTCTAGCCTATGAGTATATGGTAATGAATCTGTCCTATCCGGACTACGCTCTCCGGTTTATATAGACACCGGAGAGATCTAGGGTTACACGATGTCGGTTACATAAGAGGGAATCTTCATAATCAATCGCCTAGCTTGCCTTCCACGCCAAGTAGAGTCCATTCCGGACACGGGTATAGTCTTCGGTCTTCGTGTCTTCATAGCCAATCAGTCCGGCCCATGGATAACAGGCCGGACACCCGAGGACCCCTTAGTCCAGGACTCCCTCAACTGGCTCAACCGTGTGCGATGCAAGTGCGCTGAAATCACCACGACCGCGCAAGCGCGAGCAAACTAAGGTGGAGGTACTGGCTCAACTGTGTGCGATGCAAGTTCGCTGAAATCACCACGACCGCACAAGCGCGAGCAAAGGGGTGGAGGTACTGGCTCAACCGTGTGCGATGCAAGTGTGCTTAAATCACCACTACCGCGCAAGCGCGAGCAAAAATGGTCAAGGTACTAGCTTAACCGTGTGCGATGCAAGTGTGCTGTAAAACCACCACCTGTCCAAGCTAAAGGCAGGTAAGTTTATTTGGAAATTAGGACGAACCGTGTGCGATAGACTAGATAGCTAGAAATAAAAAAACAAACTACCCGCCGTGAGCGTTGCAAAAATCGGCAGTTCTGTGCCACTTTTCCTTATTATCATACACGCATATTTTTATCGAACCGTGCACGATCTTGGGCACTCCCGCCCGGCATCAACTCCTTTACCCAAATTTTAGTAGCCGCCGTACTTCAACGGTCTCCCACACTCCTCCAGCACCGACCTTATAGTAAAACTGCAGTAGCCGAGGCATTTGAACCGTCGCCCTACCTCGTCCACCACCATCTCCACCCACCATTACTAAGATTTTCAGTAGCCGTGGCGTATCCTCAAACACCAACCCCCTCCCTCCACATCCCCCGCCCGCCCCCTCGCCCTCCACAGTCCCCCGCCCGCCCCCTCCTCGCCTCAAACCCTAGCTTGCGGCCGCCGCCGCCAACCCCTGCCGGTATGCCCGGATAATAAGTTCAGGTTACCCAGCGATTCCCCATACCGTCGCCCCACTCCCCTGAGTTTTTAGATGAGGCCTGCGGTGTCCCTCCCCGCCAGATCCACATCCCCTGCTCCAGAATGTCGCAGCCTAAGCTCAACCTCGTATCCCGGGGAGCCCGACGAGCGTTTGGCCAAGAAGAGGTTTATCATGGCCTCTCCGGTGAACGTTGGCGAGGTGGCCGCCATTCGCCCCGACCTGTCGATCCCGGAGCAACACGTCACCGCGGAAGCCGGCGAAGACGTTGACTATGTTGCCATGCCGAAGGCTTCATGTCAGCGGGCTAGCGTATTACTGTATCTCGGGAAAGCTGGCTACGACATCAAGCTCGTCCACAGCGACGGCTTCACGCGGGCCATGTCATAGGTTAAGTGGTCCATCCCCAACCTCTCTGGTTCAACCGCCGTCGATCTCTTCGACAGCCCTGCCGCTGATCTCCTCCGCCAAGCGGTCAAGGATTTGCGAGCTTTATACGCCATGGAGCCCATTTTGTCATTTCTGAAGGACACGTTCTACGGCGGCGGCTTGGGATCCTCAATTGCCAAGTCAGATCTCATTGACCATGACGATGACCATGAGGAGGGCGCCCACGAAGGTTCTTCCAAGGTGAAACAGCCCATCTGTGACATCAGAGAGCGCACCATGGGTCTGTGCTCTTCCAACTGGAAGGATCCCGTCCATGAAATGTGAGGCAACATTCTATCAGCAAATCTTACCTTTTCTAGCTTGCCAACCCGTACCCTTTGTTGTAGTAGGATTTGACGTGCGGTGCTTTAACTGTGCCGTGTTTAATTATTTTAGTTATACAAAAATGTATTGTTCAATAGGGCTATGTGATGTTTAAGTATGAATTGTCCACTTCAGTTTCACGAATGGCTATATTTGGTTGTTTATAGTGAGTAGATGCCTTGTTTATGTATTTGGTTGTTAGCTTGGTCGGAGTGAGCATTTTTTGAGTTATCGGGCAGATGCCTTATTTATCTGTATTTGGTTCTTAGTTTGGTTGCGGTGAGCATTTGTCCAGTTATCAAGCAGATGCCTTGTTTATCTGTATTTGGTTGCTTTTTTCTAGAATTTGTCCAGTTATCAAGCAGATGCCTTGTTTATCTGTATTTGGTTGTTAGGTTGCTTTTTTAGCATTTGTCCAGTTATCAAGCAGACGCCTTGTTTATCTTTATCTGCTTGTTAGGTTGGTTGCAGTGAGCATTTGTCCACTTTTCAAGCATATGCCCTGTTTATCTGTATTTGCTTGTTAGGTTGGTTGCAGTGAGACTCTGTCCAGTTTTCAATGGCTATATTTGGTTATTATACTGGTCATTTATGCCTTGTTTATTTCAGTCATTCACAATGTGTTGTTCATTATGTGCAAGTCGGAACTGTGCCGCTCGACTACATCAATACTAGTTTGAACGGCTATATTTGGTTCCAGTTATTCCTGGTGTAGTTAACACATGCCCCTTATTTTAGTTTTACTTATTTATCCAGTGTGATGTTTAAGCATTACCTACGTTCTATTCATTTTCAACAATACCAGTTTGAATTGCAATATTTGATGGCTGTTAAGCCTGCTGTCGGTAACATTGCCTTCCATTCTATATCTGCTTTAATAGCATGCTGAAACCAACACATTCAAGCTATCATTTGGAGATGATGTTGTTTACCTTTGCTATATTTGTTTGATGTTAAGGTTGTTGTACTTATCATGCCTTTCCTCTACTTATGCAGGACAACAACGGGAGTGGCCACCATTTTCCGCCGAGGATAGCTTCATCCCTCGGCTTGTACTCCCCCGTCGTTCCATAATGTAGTGCATATAGATCCAGGCTTGGACACTTGTTAGCTTCTAATATTGACTTGTTGCTTGTAGGTACATATGCCCTTGGCAAGGATCCACGCATCGACCCTTTTTGCATATGGGGCAATGAGATATTGATGAACAAGCATCAAGTGAGGAAACTGATAAGGATTATTAGCAAAAAGATACGAATGGTGGCAAGCAAATTATTTGTTTATGCTCTATCCAACACAACAGTGAGCTGTAGGATGGTAACTACAAACTCTGCAGCCTTCTCTTTTTACTGCCATAATGAGTTGTTAGACAACAATGTCTGAATCTTTTTCGTTCCCAGTGGTTCCCGAAGCAGTTCACTCAAGATTACCTTGCAATGTACATGATTGGTGGACACGCAGTGAAGGTTAAAGTATTTCATCCAGACTACAATGAGCATCGAGAAGTCGTAATGAAGACAGTGAAGGATGGACGGGCGGCCATCACAAGGGGTTGGCCTAGAGTCATGCGCGCATTACGCATGGAGGAGGGCACAATATGGGCATTCCGCTTCACCTTCTCCAGCAACCAGAATGTCTTTCGCCTCTCTCTTTATAGTCTTTAGTACAACTGCGGTTCATCACCCTTTACTTGGTGCTTCTGTAGTTCTTCAGTATATGTAGCTGTGCATCGAATTATGCATTCGTGGTTGAACTTATATTTGTAATAAACATGGTTGAATATGAAATAAGTGATTGCCTACTTTCAAATTGAAAACATGAGATATTTAAATTAGGGATTGCACTGCACACGGTTTGCGAAAGCGAAACGTCTGCGATGGACGTGGAAATCACAAACGTTTCTAGCATCCACTATGTGTGCGATCAATCTCCACTGCACACACGACTTTCTCTTGAAAACTGTTTACGTTAGGCCACCTTGCGCAAAAGATTACCACATAAAAACTGTGTGTGATGGACAGCCTTTGCCACACAGTTTCTTCTACAGACCATGTGTGATGCATTCAATAACGCAAATGATAAAATTGTTAATATCATGTGCAATGGCAACGCTATCACAAACGATTTAACATGAAAAATTGTGTGTGATGTACCTGTGAACGGAAACGTTTCCTTGGAGCGACTCTGTGGGATGTACATACGAACAGGAACGTTTAGCGGGGACTGATTGTGTGGGATGTACTTGCGACCGGAAACAATTTCGCCTGTATAATTGTATTTTTTTAGCTCTAATGTACGTATTTCCGTATTTGAGCGCTGGCCGGTCGTACACGAACTCATTTTGCCGAGCGTGTGTGCCAGGAGGGCATATCCCCGACGGTTTCTGGGTCGTGTGGGAAGGACCCCCCTATCGCCCACACTCACTTGGCGACGGTTCCAAATGCCGTCGCGGAAAGGGGCTAAAACCATTTGTATAGCACCGACGCACACTAGTGAATATTAAAGAATTTATCAACACGCAAAAAAATTTCAACACTACCATAGAAGAAAAGTTGAATAAGATTGATGATTTGTCTAGAAATGTTGATAGAATTTCTCGTGATGTTGAAAATCTCTAGATGAAAATTTTTGTGCCTAAAGTAGAGGAATCAATTAAAGTTCTTTATGTTTCTATGGATGAAAGTAAGAAAAGAATCGCTATGCTTAGATCTAGAAGAGAATTTTTATAAAAAGCGTTCTCTAGTGATTGCTTTCATAAAAGGGATGAAAATCTTAAAATGATTGGTGTTTCCTCTATTGATTCCTTGTTTAGTAAAGATAAGATTGATGATAAAGGGACTGCAGAAGAGTCAACTTTAGCTAGAAGGCGTCCCAATAATTCAGAGGGTGAAAATCTTGTTGAGAAAATTGATAAAAGTGGGTTTGAAGAGGTCAAGACTTTAACTATTGATGTGCCCACTCTTTTGGATTACAAATACTTTAATTATGATAGTTGCTCTTTGATTGATTGTATTTAGTTGTTGTAATCCATGATAAATTCACCCCATGCTTATGAACAAAATAAAGCTTTCACTAAACATATTGTTGATGCTATGATGAAAGCTTTTGAAGAAAAGTTGGAATTAGAAGTTTCAATTCCTAGAAAATTACATGATGAATGGGAACCTACTATCAAAGCCAAGATTAAAAATTATGAGTGTTTTGCTTTACGTGACTTGGGTGCTAGTGTTTCTACAATTCCGAAATCTTTATGTGATGTGCTTGGTCTTGCCGATATTGAAGAATGTTCTTTAAATTTGCACTTGGCGGATTCTACTATTAAAAATCCTATGGGAATAATTAATGATGTTATTATTCTTGCAAATAGTAATTATGTTCCCATAGATTTTTGTTCTGATTGCAATCCGTCTTGTCCAATTATTCTTGGTAGACCGTTTTTACGCACTATCGGTGTCGTGATTGATATGAAAGAAGGCAATATAAAATTTCAATTTCCACTAAGGAAGGGAATGGAACACTTCCCTAGAACAACAATTAGGCCACCATATGAATCAATCATGAGGGCATCCTATGGACCTCGAAACAAAGATGACAAAACTTAGATCCTTGCTTTATGCCTAGCTAAGGGCGTAAAACGATAGCGCTTGTTGGGAGGCAACCAAATGAATAAAATTTATTTTTGCTTTTTTCTTTCTGTTCTTGAGTGTTTGCACAATTATTATACTGTTATGATTGTGTTTTTTGTGTTTTAATTAGTGTTTGTGCCAAGCAATGCCTTTAGGATCTTCTCGGGTAATAATTGTTTGATCTTGCTGAAAAACAGAAACTTATGCACTCACGAAAATAATTTTCATGAATCACAGAAATGTGCTTTTTCCCTGATTACCTTTACAGAAGATTAATATACAAATTTCTCAGGTCGTCCTAATTTTTCAGAATTTTTGGAGTTTCAAAAGTATTCGAAATATTCAGATTGCTACAGACTGATCTATTTTTGACAGATTTTGTTTTCTCTGTGTTCTGTGCTTGTTTTAATGAGTATGGTTTTCTTTAATGAGTTTTTGATATAGAAAAGTTGGAATACAGTAGATATAATACAAAAATAAAATATGAATTGGTTTTCTATAGTACTTATAGTAGTGATTTGCTTTCTTATACTAACGGATCTCATGAAGGTTTTGCTAAGTTTTGTGTGATTGAAGTTTTCAAGTTTTGGGTTATCTTATGATGGATGAAGGAATAAGGAGTAAGAAGAGCCTAAGCTTGGGGATGCCCATGGCACCCCAAGTTATTGTCCAAAGAGAAACAAGCAACTAAGCTTGGTGATGCCCCGAGTGGCATCCCCTCTTTCTTCTAACAACCATCGGTATTTTACTCGAAGCTATATTTCTATTCGTCACATACTATGCGTTTTTGCTTGGAGCATCTTGTATGATATAAGTCTTTGCTTGTTTTTCTTTGTGTTATTAGTCTTGATCCCTTTCTGGACACACTTGTTTGAGAGAGCCAAAATTCTTTCTTGACTTGATAGAATTGCTCTCTATGCTTCACTTAGAAATTTTATGAGTTATGGATTTGCTCTAGTGCTTCACTTATATCTTTTTGAGCACGGTGTGGTTTAATATTTTTGAAGAAATTCTCTCTTGCTTCACGTAAATTAGTTTGAGAGAAAGAAATATTATGCTCATGATCTTCACTTATATATGTTTGAGCTTATCAAAAGCAACACATGAAAATTAGTCCCAAAGTGATGGATATCCAAGAAGGATATAATAAAAACTTTCATGAAGATCATTGGACAAAATAAACTTGATTCTTTGTAATAGTTTTGAGATATGATGATGTGATATGTGAGTCATGTTGATGAGTAATTATGCTTTAGTAAGAATGTTGGTGTTAAGGTTTGTGATTCCCTATGCAAGCATGAAAGTCCATAGTCATGCAATGAAATTACATCCTACTTGTGGTGCATTATTCGGTGTTAATTATGCTTAATGCTCGCTTATGAGATTATTCGTTTCTTGGTTGGTCGCTTCTCAATCTTTTGTTAGCCTTCATTTTGCACTAAGTATGATCACTACTTGTGCATCCAAAATCCTTTAAACCAGTTTTGACAGATGAATCCACTATACCTAACTATATGCGGTATTCTTTTGCCGTTCTAAGCAAATTTGTATGTGCCATCTCTAATTTTCAAACTAAATTTCTCTTTTGTGTGCTCATACCGCTCGCGAGGCGGTGAGGGGTGGCCAATATTTTCCATGCTAGATGTGTTATTCTCACAATGAGTGTTTATTCAATTGTCATTGCACGAGAGTAAGGCAAAGGTATTAGGGATGCCCAGTCCCGAAATGAAAAATGAATTTACTTTATGTTGTCAAATAATAAATTCCTTGGAAAGTGTTGGTATGGAGGGCAACCGTGGATTCGGCTAGCCATGGAAAGTGATGGTATGGTGGAAAAAGGAATAAACTTCATTTTCTTTTTGGGAACCGCCTATGATATATCTAGCATGGAAAGTGTTGGGAGCTCTAAGTCGTTTTCGTTGGTGGGAAAAGTATGCCTCCCAAAATGTTTTTTATCTCTAAGTTTTTCGCTTTGAGCTCTGGCACCTCTACAAATCTCTACTTCCCTCTGCGAAGGGCCTTTCTTTTACTTTATGCAATTTTTATTTTGAATTTGAGTCTCCACCTTCTCTTATAAAGCACCAACTAGGGGGCACTATGATCGTACTTGAGCATTGGGTGTAGCTAATATGCGAGTGTGTTTCATGAATGCATCAATGATTGAGCATAATGGGCTAGGGATAACTTATTTTAGTGTTGATATTTTGAAAGACATGCTTGCTTGTTGATATGCTTGAGTGTTAAAGTCTCATGTTAAAACTAGACTATTGCTTTGAAACATATAAAAGTCCAAATGTCCATGCTACAAAGAAAAGAATATGAGATGAACATGTTAGGCAGCATTCCACATCAAAAATTCTGTTTTTATCATTTACCTACTCGAGGACGAGCAGGAATTAAGCTTGGGATGCCGATACGTCTCCAACGTATCTATAATTTTTGATTGTTCCATGCTGTTATATTATCATTCTTGGATGTTTTACAATCATTTTATAGTCATTTATATCATTTTTTGTACTAACCTATTGACATGGTGCCAAGTGCCAGTTGTTGTTTTCTGCATGTTTTTTACATCGCAGGAAATCAATACCAAACGGAGTCCAAACGCAGCGAAACTTTTTGTGGATTTTTTTGGACCAGAAGACATCCAGTGGGCCAAAGAAGTGCCGAAGAGGGAGCCCAAGGTGAGCACAAGACACCAGGGCACGCCTGGAGGACCAGGCGCGCCCTGGTGGGTTGTGCCCACCTCGGTGGCCTCCCGAACCGCCTCTTTGCTCTATAAATACCCCAATATTCCAGAAATCCTAGGGGAGTCGACGAAAATCAATTCTAGCCGCCGCAGAGTCCAGAACCACCAGATCCAATCTAGACACCATCACGGAGGGGTGCATCATGTCCATTGGTGCCTCTCCGATGATGCGTGAGTAGTTCTTTGTAGACCTACGGGTCCGTAGTTAGTAGCCAGATGGCTTCCTCTCTCTCGTTTGATTCTCAATACAATGGTCTCTTGGAGATCCATATGATGTTACTCTTTTTGTGGTGTGTTTGTTGGGATCCGATGAACTTTGAGTTTAGGATCAGATCTATGTTTTTATCCATGAAAGTTATTTGAGTTTATTTCATCTCTTATATGCATGCTTGCTTATAGCCTCGTATTTCTTCTCTGATATTTGGGTTTTGTTTGGCCAACTTGATCTATTTATCTTGCAATGGGAAGAGGTGCTCTGTAGTGGGTTCGATCTTACGGTGCTTGATCCCAGTGATAGAAGGGGAACCGACACGTATGTATCGTTGCTACTAAGGATAAAACGATGGGGTCTATTTCTAGATAAATAGATCTTGTCTACATCATGTCATCTTTCTTATTGTATTATTCCGTTTCTCCATGAACTTAATACACTAGATGCATGCTGGATAGCGCTCGATGTGTGGAGTAATAGTAGTAGATGCAGGCAGGAGTCGGTCTACTAATCTTGGACGTGATGCCTATATAATGATCATTGCCTAGATATCGTCATGATTATTTGAAGTTCTATCAATTGCCCAACAGTAATTTGGTCACCCACTGTTTGCTATTTGTCTCGAGAGAAGCCACTAGTGAAACCTACGGCCCCCGGGTCTCTTTCTCATATTATTTGCCTTTGCGATATATTTTCTTTGCCTCTTATTTTCAGATCTATTAAACCAAAAAAATACAAAAATACCTTACTGCAATTTATTTTATTTGGCGTTCGATCTATCAATATTTACAACTCTCTCACGTCCATTTGCCTATCTTGGGCGCCGCTACCCGAAAGGGATTGACAACCCCTTTTACACGTCGGGTTGCGAGTATTTGTTATTTGTGTGCAGGTGCTGTTTACATAGAGTTGCTTGGTTCTCCTACTGGTTCGATAACCATGGTCTCATCACTGAGGGAAATACCTACCGTCGTTGTGTTGCATCATCCCTTCCTCTTTGGGGAAATACCGACGTAGCTTCAAGCCGCATCAGCAGTCAAAGAACTCAACTATGGTTTCAAACTTGCCCGTGAAAAAAGGTTATTTGATATTAGCTCATTAGATGAATGGAGAACCCAAGCTTATGAAAATGCCAAATTATTAAAGAAAAGGTTAAAATTTGGCATGATAAAAGAATCCAAAAGCGTGAGTTCAAAGTCGGAGAATATGTTCTTTTGTATAACTCTCATTTCAGATTCTTTGCAGGAAAACTCCTCACCAAATGGGAAGGACCCTACGTTATCGAGGAGGTTTATCGGTCTGGAGCTATCAAAATAAATAATGCTGAAGGTACTAACCCGAAGGTTGTTAATGGGCAACGAATAAACCATTATATCTCAGGTATGCCCATTAATGTTGAAAGTAATATTATCCAAACTTTGACACCGGAAGAACACATAAAAGAGTCCTTCCGGAACACTCTAGAATCGTTAAAATAAGGAGGTACGTGATACAGTAAGTAAGCGGACTCCAAAAAATCCACAAAAATAGTTTTTGTTAGTTTTGGAATATTTAGAAAATTAGGAAAATAAGAAACTTCCAGGAAGCGTACCCTGGTGGGCACAAGACACCAGGGCACACCAGGCGCGCCCAGGTGGGTTGTGCCCACCGGGGGCACCTTCCGGACTCCGTTTTTCTTCCGTTTGCTTGTTTCCGAAGATAAAAAATCTATATATACCCCCTGAACCTATTGACCACCGTACAGCGAAGAAGTCTTCTGTTTTCTTTTCTTGTTGTTTTCCTGATAGATCTGAAAATATGTCATCCCAAGACTCTGAGGGTGAGAGCTATGTTGTTGATTTGATCGCAAACCCCAAATCTTATGGGGATGTGGAGCATTATGGCTGGACTTCGGAGGAAGAGGAAGACTATTATCCTAGGGAGAAGGAGGAGACGTGCTCAGACGAGAATGAAGCCACGTTGCCTCAACCTGGGGACATGCATTTGGAATTCAAGAAGTCCAGCCTCCCCAACAAAGCAAAGAGGCCTAAGGTTCAGTTTATACCCTTCTGCCTTTTGCAGGAAAATAAGCAGGATTTATGCAAAAAGGTACTGGAGATTGAGCAGGAGATCGGTAAATTTAAAGAGGAAAATTCCATCCTCAAGCGTAAGCTGAGGAAGAAGGACAAACCCTCCAGTTCATCACCACCACCTTCTTCTTCATCCTCAAAAGAAAACTGAGTATTGGGTATGGGCACTCCCCTTGGCTTCCGCCAAGCTTGGGGGAGGTGCCCCGGTATCGTATCATCCCCACTATCATTTGCCTTTACTTATTTTAGTTCGATCATTTGCTTTAGATGAATAGAAGTTTAGTTCGATCCTTTCTTTTCAAGAGTTTTCTTAGTGATCTATCCTTGTAATCATGTGCGAGATATATAATAAAGTTTAGTTTCTGTTTTTTCTGTCTTTACTTTCATGTTGCAATAAAAAGAAAGGAAATAAATTAAAAAGATCATATGCTAATCCTATGGTAGGTGATGACACCACATAAGGAAAAGTATAAGTAGGAAATTTAATTAGAGATTGACAAACATAGCATTGGTCAATGATGCAACTCATGAAAGAATTAATAAGGGAAGAGAAGATTCACATATAAACACACTATCCTAGAAATCTTTTGTGATTGTGAGCCCCCATCAAAATATTATATGCCAAAATTGTTGACGTTGGACAAGGAAGACAACATAATTATTTATGTTTGTTCATATTCACATAGAAGTTATATTGTCATAGATCCTTCTACATGTGGTGCTTACCCCTATCTCTGCTTGCCAAAAATTTCGCACTAAGTAGAGATACTACTTGTGCATCCAAAAACCCTTAAACCCAAATCTTATTTCAAGAGTCCCTCAAGTAAGTTGTAAATTGCTTCTAAAAGTGTGAGATCATTTAGTGTAAGAGAAAATTGACTGTTGTACGAACTTGTGATGGTGAAGAATAAAAGCGACAGACTGCATAAAAAAGGTCGCTATCACAAGGGGCAATACAACATGACGTTCTTTTGTACTAAGGGGTTGAGCATACAAACAAAATAAGCGCATGACAACCGCTGCTTCCCTTTGCGAAGGGACTATCTTTTACTTTTATGCAAGAGTCAAAGTTTTTCTCTCTATTCCTTTTTATTTTTCTTCTTTGGCAAGCATCATGTGGTGAGGAAAGATCTAGGCACATATGTGCAGTTGAATATGGGCGGCATGAGTTATTATTGTTGACATCACCCTTGAGGTGAGTACGTTGGGAGGCGGAACTATAAGCCCCTATCTTTCTATGTGTCCGGTTCAAACGTTTTGCTCATGTGTATGCAGTGAGTGTTAGCAATCATAGAAGACTATATGATGGTTGAGTATGTGGACTTGCCCAAAGGCTCCGATACGTGACCCTTCCTGAAAAGATGATGAATTGTAGTTGCAAAGTTGACTGAGAACATAGTTTGATGGTTTCTAATAGAGTTTATGCTTTATACTTCAATTGTGTGATGAATTGTCACTTATTCATGAGAAGTCTATGATAAAAGTTCTATGATAAAAGTTTTATGTTTAAATTTTTTGCTGTTATAATAATCTACATGATGCTTCTATGTCCGTATTTTGTTTTTATCGACACCTCTCTCTCTAAGCATGTGGACATGTTTTTCGATTTCGGTTTTCGCTTGTGGACAAGCGAGGTCTAAGCTTGGGGGAGTTGATACATCCATTTTGCATCATGTTTTCCTACTGTTATTTATGATGTTTTATGCATAATAATGCTTTTTGGAGTAATTCTAATGCCTTTTCTCTCATAATATGCAAGGTACACACAAAGATGGAGAATTCCGACAGTTGGAAATCTGGACCTGGAAAAGCTACGCCAGGCCACTTATTCTGCACAAATCCAAACAAGCTAAAACTTCACGGAGAATGTTTATGAAATATTTGAGGAATATTGGAGCCAATAAGTACCAGAGGGGGCCCACCAGGTGGGTACAACCCACCTGGGCACCCCGGGGAGCCCAGGCGCGCCCTGGTGGGTTGTGCTCACCCAGGCCCACCTCTGGTGCCCATCTTCTGGTATATAAGTCATTTTGACCTAGAAAAAATAAGGAGAGGACTTTCGAACGGAGCACCGCCGTCTTGAGGCGGAACTTGGGTAGGAGCACTTTTGCCCTCTGGCGGAGCGATTCCGCCGGGGGAACTTCCCTCCTGGAGGGGGAAATCATCGTCATCATCATCACCAACAACTCTCCCATCTTGGGGAGGGCAATCTCCATCAACATCTTCAACAATACCACCTCCTCTCAGACCCTAGTTCATCTCTTGTGTTCAATCTTTGTACCGGAACTATAGATTGGTGCTTGTGGGTGACTAGTAGTGTTGATTACATCTTGTAGTTGATTACTATAGGCTTACTTGGTGGAAGATTATATATTCAGATCCAATATGCTATTTAATACCCCTCTGATCTTGAGCATAATTATCATTTGTGAGTAGTTACTTTTGTTCTTGAGGTCACGGGAGAAATCATGTTACAAGTAATCATGTGAACTTGATATGTGTTCGATATTTTGATAGTATGTATGTTGTGATTCCCTTAGTGGTGTCATGTGAACGTCGACTACATGACACTTCAGCATAGTTGGGCCTAAGGGAATGCATTCTGGAGTAGTTATTAGATGATGGGTTGCGAGAGTGACAGAAGCTTAAACGCTAGTTTATGCGCTATTCCATAAGGGACCGATTGGATCCAAAAGTTTAATGCTATGGTTAGAATTTATTCTTAATACATTTCTCGTAGTTGCGGATGCTTGCGAGGGGGTTAATCATAAGTAGGAGGTTTGTTCAAGTAAGAACAACACCTAAGCACTGATCCACCCACATATCAAATTATCAAAGTAGCGAACACAAATCGAACGAACATGATGAAAGTGACTAGATGAAATTCCCGTGTACCCTCAAGAACGCTTTGCTTACTATAAGAGACCATTTTGGCCCATCCTTTGCCTCAAAAGGATTGGGCTACCTTGCTGCACCTTTGCTACTATTATCATTACTTGCTCGTTACGAAATATCTTACTATCAAACTACTCCGTTAGTTACAATTTCAGCACTTGCAGACATTACCTTGCTGAAAACCACTTGTCATTTCCTTCTGCTCCTCGTTGGGTTCGACACTCTTACTTATCGAAAAGAGCTACAACTGGGTCATCATCAGGTATTCAACGCTGAATTTGTCTTTTCCATACCTTACATCTCGTAATGTGTTTTAACTTGAAATTTTGCATGGCAATAAAACATAATTCTCTTAACACTACAGGAAACAGCTACTTTGCCGTCTGCCACGGCGGACGGCAAAGGCTCGAAAGGCGGACGGCAAAGACCTTTGCCGTCAGCCGCGGACGGCAAAAGGCTCCGGCAAAGAAGGCTACGGCAAAGACCTACTTTGCCGTCTGCTTCCAGGCGGCGGACGGCAAAGGCTCTTTGCCGTCTGCGGCGGACGGCAAAGAAGCGGACGGCAAAATGAGTAGTGTTAGTGTCCGTTAGGTGGCTAACGGCAGCCTTTGCCGTCCGCCAGCTGACGGCAAAGGCTGCAGGCTCTTTGCCATCTGTTGGCAGATGGCAAAGAGACCAAATAGGCATTAATTCTGTTTCTTCTTATATCAATTCATTTTCACAGAAAATCAAACACATATATATATATGACCAATATAGCATATCCAACACATATTACCAATACTCATGAACACATATATATCCAACACATGTTACCAATATATAGTCATGAACACATATATATCCAACACATATCCAACAAATATTACAAGGAATGATCTAAAACTAAATATCTATTTTCCTAAAAGACTATCTTATTACTAAGATCTTCTCCGGATCTTCTTCTTTTCTTCCAACCTGCATAACAAAAACACTAAGAAAGAGAGAATGGGTTAGGAGTAGAAATGTAGCATTTCACTTGGTGAAATGCAATGTCCTAGGAGCCAGTACTTGAGATCAAGATAATCAGCCAACCAGACCAAGTCCCAACACATCCAACCACCAGCAGCTTAGAAGAGATAACTATTAAGGAGAGCTACAGAAGACCTCAAGGTATACTTGAGGGATTATGTGCTCAGACAGCCTGGAAGTGCCAGGGCTAGTTCATCACAGCACAGGGATAGTCACATGTAAATTAAGCCTAAGAGAGGGGGGCTCAGACCAGCATCACTGCCCAAATCAGATGTAGTATCTGTCTTATCAGTAGAAAACTAGGAAAGTAACAGCCAAAACCAAGTATAGCATCTGTTCATAGGCTATTAGAAAGAGACAAATAGGAATAGCCAAACCAAGTGGTATCTGTTCATATCAGTATTAGAAGTAAAATAACTAAGAACAAGTGAGTATCCGTTCATGAGTAAAGTAACTGACCAAAGTAACAACTCCAGGATCAACTAAACAGAACAGAGCAGTACAGGAGTATATATACTTCACATCCAGCACCGCCGGCGACGTGGGCACATCCAGCACCACCGCGCCACGGCACATCCAGCACCGCCGGCGACGTGGGCACATCCAGCACCACCGCGCCACGGCACATCCCACAACCACAACCACGGCACATTCAAGTTGTGAAGTGCCATTCATGTGTCACTAACATGTGGCCCCAGGGCACTTTTTAGGTATACATCTTTCTGTGGTACCAAGTTAAAAAAAATCTTGGTACTAGTTGGCCCCAGACGCACAGAGGTCAGGTTTCTGAATATAGCAATGAGCTGCTTCGGAGGTTCTGGCTGAATCCAAATCTGCAGCAAGAACATACATGCACAACTGAAACTGGTAGAGAAGACATGGTATGACGATGCAGAAGATTTATATTTAAGTGGTGCGCAGAAATTAAGTATACCATTTGGTACCCAAAACACAGAGTCAGTGTTGACAGGTTCCTGGCACCAACACTCGTTGACAGGCATTCGCTAAGCGCGAATGGCTCTTGCCATGCCTTGGCTTTAGAAGCGAGTACTAAACCGCGAAGCTCAGGAACGTAGCCAAAGCGCACTGGAGGGTTATTGAAGAGCCAACATTTGCACTCCACTTGTCTAAGCTTGGGGACAGAGACGAGCTCGATCTGTGTGCACAAAAGGCCGATGAACTCAAGCTCCTGGAGCTCAGAGCACGGCACATCGATCTTGAGCGTGGAGTGCAGATCAAGCAGTCTGCAGAATCTCAAGCTGAGGTGCCTGAGCCTACTGCAAGTGCTAATGAGGTCAGGTGAGGGGAAGACGTGTAGAAGCTGAGGACGAGCACCTTGAGGGCACCACTCTCGCACACTCCCTCGGCGGGAGGCACCCGAGTGAGCAAGGCCCGCGCCGCGCCCGTAAACGCGTCCATGACCTGGAGCGATGTGGCGCCGCGGAAGTGACCGGCGTCGAGGTGCACGAGCGAGAGGTGGCTGGGGAGGTGCCGCCACCGCGTGGAGAGCGCGCCGGCGCGGAACGCCTCGCGCAGGTGGAGGCGCTCGAGGATGTCGAGGAGGAGGTGGTCGGGGAGGGCGCTGATTCCGTCCTCGCCGACGTGGCCGGCGTTGCGCTTGGGCGGCGGCGACTCCATGGTCCCGACCGATTGACTGAAACCCTAGCTCGAATCAATGCGCCCCAGGCGGCGGCCTCCTGTTCGAGGTCGCGGCTCCCCCACCTTGTGCCTGCCGCGCGATCCGGTGGCGAGGCCCGCCGGGAGGTCGGTGGCGCCGCCCGCGGCATCCCCGGGGCGCCGGTCCCAGGCGACAGAGACGGAGAGCAGGTGCGAGGAGTCTGGGCAGCGGCCCCGCGGGGCCTCGGCGGGCGCCCGGGAGAGGGAGACCGCGGCGGCGAGGAACCCGGCGAGGCCGAAGAGGAGGCAGGCCGCGGAGACGGCCGGCGAGGAGAGGAGGCGGCGGAGCGAGGAGCGGCGGGGGCGGCAGTGGGTGCGGATCTGGTGGGCCTCGGGGAGGGGAGAGAGGGAGAGATAACGGCGGGGGGAGAGAGGGAGAGAAGAGATAACGTGTGGTGGGGGTGTGGATCTGGTTTGCCGTCCGCTGTTTTGTCTCTTTGCCGTCTGCTAGCAGGCGGCGTCTGCTAGCAGACGGCAAAGTGGGGGCGTTTTTTTTCCGTAAACGGCTCGTTAGTGGGGGGCCACCTCTCTCTTTGCCGTCCGCCAGCTGACGGCAAAGATTCTTTGCCGTCCGCCAGCTGATGGCAAAGATTCTTTGCCGTCCGCCAGCTGACGGCAAAGAACTGACTGATGGCAAAGGCCTGTTTTGCTGTCTGCCATTTTCTTTGCCGTCTGCTTTTGGGTAGCTGATGGCAAAGACCTTCTTTGCCATCCGCTAGCAGACGGCAAAGAGCTGGCAGATGGCAAATTAGCTGATTCCAGTAGTGTAACATCCCATTTTTTCCAATTTTCTAAAATTTTAAAATATGGGTCCCACGAAGTTTTCATTGAATATTGGTTTCCGTATGATATTCTCCCCTACTTTTCAGCATCCAATTGTATGTCTCGATCTCGATCCAACGCTAGATGTGGTCGTGATCCTATTTCTTTTCTCGAATACACAGGAGCGTACGTAATATATATTAAATAAGAAGAGCCAAGACGGCTGATACAATGCCTTTGGGCACGTGCTACTCCTAGAGTTGAGCCCCCACATCCACCGTGAAAACATCGGTAACTAACCCACCTTTAAGACTCCCATGAACCTCTCAAAGGGGAACATATTGTGTAGAAATACAGGGCCCATAATGACAATCTCGTCGACTAGATGAACTAGGACGTGCGTCATGATATTGAAGAAGGATGGTGGAAACACCAGCTCAAAACTGACAAGACATTGCGCCAAATCACTCCTTAACCTTGGTAGGATTTCTGGATCGATCACCTTCTGAGAGATTGCATTGAGGAATGCACATAGCTTCACAATGGCTAATCGAACGTTTTCCGGTAGAAGCCCCCTCAATGCAACCGGAAGCAGTTGCGTCATAATCACGTGGCAGTCATGAGACTTTAGGTTCTGGAACTTTTTCTCTGCCATATTTATTATTCCCTTTATATTTGACGAGAAGCCAGACGAGACCTTCATACTGAGCAGGCATTCAAAGAAGATTTCCTTCTCTTATTTGGTAAGAGTGCAGCTGGCAGGACCATCATACTGCTTTGGAGGCATGCCGTCTTTTTCGTGCACACTTTGCTGGTCCTCCCGTGCCTCCAGTGTATCTTTTGTCTTCCCATACACGCCCAAGAAGCCCAGCAGGTTCACGCAAAGATTCTTCGTCACGTGCATCACGTTGATTGTAGAGCGGACCTCTAGGTCTTTCCAATAGGGTAGTCCCAAAATATAGATTTCTTCTTCCACATGGGTGCGCGTCCCTCAGCGTCATTCGGAACAGATAGTCTGCCGGGACCCTTTCCAAAGATTACTTGTAAATCATTGACCATAGCAAGTATGTGATCACCAGTACGGACGGCGGGCTTCTTCCGGTGATCTGCCTCGCCTTTGAAATGCTTGCCTTTCTTTCGACATTAATGGTTGGTCGGAAGAAATTGACGATGCCCTAGGTACACATTCTTCCTTCATTTGTCCAAATATATACTTTCGGTGTCATCTAAACAGTGTGTGCATTCGTGGTATCCCTTGTTTGTCTGTCCTGAAAGGTTACTGAGAGCAGGCCAATCATTGATGGTTAAAAACAGCAACACATGTAGGTCAAATTCCTGCTGGTCTTGCTCATCCCACACACGTACACCTTTCCATTCCACAGCTGTAAAAGTTCTTCAACTAATGGCCTTAGGTACACATCAATCTCGTTGCCGGGTTGCTTAGGGCCGTGGATTAGAACTGGCATCATAATGAACTTCCACTTCGTGCACAGCCAAGGAGGAAGGTTATAGATACATAGAGTCATAGGCCAGGTTCTATGATTGATGCTCTGCTCCCCAAAAGAATTAATGCCATCCGCGCTTAAACCAAACCATACATTCCTTGCGTCACCTGCAAAGTCCCCCCACTTTCTCTCGATTTTTCTCCACTGTGACTCGTCAGCGGGTGCTCTCAACTTCTCGTCTTTCTTACAGTCCTCTTTGTGCCATCGCATCAACTTGGCATGCTCTTTGTTTCTGAACAGACGTTTCAACCGTGGTATTATAGGAGCATACCACATCACCTTGGTAGGAACCCTCTTCCTGGGTCGCTCGCCCTCAACATCACCAGGGTCATCTCTACTGATCTTATACCGCAATGCACCGCATACCAGGCATGCATTCAAATCCTCTTATACACCGCGGTAGAGGATGTAGTCATTAGGGCATGCATGTATATTCTGCACCTCCAATCCTAGAGGGCATAGAACCTTGTTTGCTCCGCACGTACTGTCGGGTAATTCGTTATCCTTCGGATGCTTCTTCTTCAATATTTTCAATAGCTTCTCAAATCCGTTGTCAGATACACCATTGTCTGCCTTCCACTGCAGCAATTCCAGTGTGGTACCGAGCTTTGTGTTGCCATCTTCGCAATTTGGGTACAACCCTTTTTTGTGATCCTCTAACATGCGATCGAACTTCAACTTCTCCTTTTCACTTTCGCATTGTCTCTTTGCATCAGCAATGACTTGGCGAAGATCATCATCGGGCACATCGTCTGGTTCCTCTAGATCTTCCGCTTCCCCCATTGCAGCATCACCGTATTCAGGCGGCACATAGTTGTCATCATCCTCATCTTGTTCGTTATCTTCCATCATAACCCCTCTTTCTCCGTGCTTGGTCTAAACAATATAGTGTGGCATGAAACCCTTCATAAGCAGGTGGGTGTGAAGGATTTTCCGGTCAGAGTAAGACTTGGTATTCCCACATATAGGGCATGGACAACACATAAAACCATTCTGCTTGTTTGCCTCAGCCACTTCGAGAAAATTATGCACGGCCTTAATGTACTTGGAGGTGCGTCTGTCACCGTACATCCATTGCCGGTTCATCTGCGTGTATTATATATAATTAAGTGTGTCAAAAACCATTACAGAACATCATGAATACAGAAGTGACCAAATTAATAGAAGTTCATCATCACACTAAAACCAAAGTACAGTAGTGATCAAATGTTATTACTGAAAAAATAAATATATAAAGTTCATACATATATAGTTCTCATTGAACAACATATATACAGCTCTCTAGAGCATCTAATTACACCCTACATTGAAACTATGTAAAACATTTCAATGCAACAACAAATGCGATCATAATCGCAACTAAGGTAACAATTGATCCAACGGCATAATGATACCAAGCCTCGGTATGAATGGCATATTTTCTAATCTTTCTAATCTTCAAGCGCATTGCATCCATCTTGATCTTGTGATCATCGACGGCATCCGCAACATTCAACTCCAATCTCATCTTCTCCTCCTCAATTCTTTTTAATGTTTTCTTCAGGTAATTGTTTTCTTCTTCAACTAAATTTAACCTCTCGGCAATAGGGTCGGTTTGAATTTCTGGTTCACATACCTCCTAGATAAATAAATATATGTCACGTTGGTCGGCATAATTGTCATAAACACTAAATGAACCAAATAGTTATAAAAGATAATATATACCACATCCGTATCATAGACAGGACGAGGGCCGACGGAGGCGGATACCAAAACCATCGCACTATATAATAACAAACAATAATAAAAGAAAGAAAATTAAGCAAGTATCTATCTAAATCATACAAGTAAGAACTTTTTTTAGAAAGAAGATAAGAACAAGAGGCTCACCACAGTGGTGCCGGCGACGAGATCGGCGCGGGCGATCGACGGCGGTGAGGACGGGGACGGGACAGGACGGACCGACAAACCGAGACAAATCTTGAGGAAAATGGAGCTTGTAGGAGGAGCTTCGAGAGGAGAAAGCTTAAGTGTAGCTCGGGCATTTCATCGAACACCTCATGTGCATAGGAGGTGAGCTAGAGCACAACACACCTCTCACACACCTCTCCCAAAAAACCAAAGCAGTGAGCTGAGCTGAGCGCGTGGGCACTATATATAGGCTTCTCTTTAGTCCCGGTTGTTGGCTAAAACCAGGACTAAAGGACCACATTTGGTCCCGGTTCTAGCCACCAACCGGAACTAAAGATTGTGGGCTAGGAGCGAGGCCCATTGATCCCGGTTCATGTCTGGAACCGGGACCAATGGGGTCAGACGAACCGGGACCAATGGCCCCCGAGGCCCGGCCGGCGTCCTGCCCTCACGAACCGGGACTGATGCACCCATTAGTACCATTTCGTAGGGGAACTGGGATTAAATGCCCTTTTTAGGCCTGGACCAAAGCCCTGTTTTCTACTAGCGCGATTAGTCCCCTATACTTGTGGGTCATCACCCCAACAGCCACAGAAGCCGGCACACCACCGCCAGGTCCCGGGGCCGCCACCCTGGCGTCCGCTCGCCGCCGCCCGGGTGCCTCGTCCAGGGCCGACGCGCCATGCCAACAGGGCATCTCCCAGCGCGAGAGGAGAGTGTCCGCCGTCGCCGGCCACCGCGCGGGCTTTTCCCGCCGATGTTGCCCATCGGCGGTGAGGGGAGGAGCTGGTGTAGGGGGGTGGTGGTGGCAGCACTAGGGTTCGCCCGAGCCGCCCCCTGGGAGCGACGCGGGCGCGGCTTCTCCTTTCATGATTCTTTTTCTTGGCTACACGGTGTACTTATAGTTCTTCATGTTGGCTTGTTGTACATACGGGCCCAGCGTGGCCATGGCACAACCGCTACAGTTCGTCCTGGTGCCGCTCCTTGCACCGGGCCACGTGATCCCTGTGCTCGACCTGACGCGCCTCATCGCCGGCCGCGGCGGCGCGCGCATCACTGTGGTCCTCACGTCCGTCACTGTCGCGCGCAACAGGGCCATCCTAGAGCCTGCTTTCTGCGAGGGGCTCGCGGTCAACATGGCCGAGCTCCAGTTCCCGGGGCTGGTGTTGGGGTTGCCCGAGGGGTGTGAGAGCCACGACATGGTCACTGAGCTATCCCACTTTACGCTCTTCTATGAAGCCGTGTGGCTACTCGCCAGGCCGCTGGAGACGTACCTCCAGGCGCTGCCACGACGGCCGGACTGCCTCATCGCCAACACTTGCAACCCGCTAACGGCTGACGTGTCGTGCCGGCTTGACATTCCACGATTTGTGTTCCACGGCCCCTCAGCATTCTTCCTCCTAGCGCAGCGCCTGGCCAAGCACGGCGTGCACGACAACAACAGCGTCGCCGGCGACTTCAAGCGGTTCGAGGTGCCCGATTTTCCCGTGCGCGTCGTCTCGAGCAAGGCCACGTCGCTTGGGTTCTTCCAGTTTCGTGGGCTGGAGAGGGAAATGCATAACACGCTGGACACCAAGGGATATGGAGAGGCGCTCGAACGGAAGGTGTGGGCGGTCGGACCGCTCTGCCTTCTGGACTCCTACGCGGAGACGACGACCGGAAGAGGAAATTATTGGAAATATGCCCTAAAGGCAATAATAAAGTGGTTATTATTATATTTTCTTAATCATGATAAAGGTTTATTATTGATGCTATAATTGTATTGACTGGAAACTTAAATACATGTATGGATACATAAACAAATACTAAGTCCCTAGTAAGCCTCTACTAGACTAGCTCGTTGATCAAAAGATGGTTACGGTTTCCTGACCATAGACGTGAGTTGTCGTTTGATAACGGGATCACATCATTAGGAGAATGATGTGATGGACAAGACACGTTCACTACAGGAAACAGCTATTTTGCCGTCTGCCACTGCGGACGGCAAAGGCTCGAACGGCGGACGGCAATGGCCTTTGCCGTCAGCCGCGGACGGCAAAAGGCTCCGGCAAAGTAGGCTACGGTAAATAGGTCCTTTGCCGTCTGCTTTTGATGGCGGACGGCAAAAAGTCCTTTGCCTACAGCGGCGGACGGCAAAAAGGAGGGACGGCAAAAATACTGGACGTCCGCCAGCGTTAGTCCGTTAGGCGGCTAACGGCGGCCTTTGCCGTCCGCCAGCGGACGGCAATTTTGAGCGCCTCTTTGCCGTCCGCCAGTTGACGTCAGCAATGCGTCAGCGCCCGCTGTTTTTTGCCGGCGCAGTGAGACGTCCCGTCGGCGGCGGCGGTCCGCGGGCGGCGCCGATTCACACGCCACCGCCCGACGCCCGCCTGCGCACGCCACCGCTTGACCGCCCGCGCACGCCGACGCCTGGCCTCCTGCGCCCTTGACAGCTCGGCATTAATCGCCGGCGCCGATTCGCACGCCGCCGCCTGGCCTTCTGCGCCCTTGACCGCTCGGCTGGCCCGGCATTGATCACCGGCGCCGATTCGCACGCCGCCGCCTGGCCTTCTGCGCCCTTGACCGCTCGGCTGGCCCGGCATTGATCACCGGCGCCGATTCGCACGCCGCCGCCTGGCCTTCTGCGCCCTTGACCGCTCGGCTGGCCCGGCATTGATCACCGGCACCCACCCCGCCCACCACGCCTATAAAAAGCGCCTCGCCCCGCCGTGGCTCTCACACCGCCCCTCGCCTTCCCTCTCCTTCTCCCCGTGCCGCCGGCATCGCCCCTCTTGCGCCCTACCTCTCCCTCTCGCCGGCGATGGCCCGCTCCACCTTGACCCTCGAGGAGGCGGAGGAGCTCGCCCACTTCGTCATCCCCGCCGCTCCCGACGTGCGCCTCCCGGCGAGGTGGCGCCTGAGCGTCGACGGCGTGCCGGTGGCGCCGGTGCCCGAGGTTGGCACCCACCTCTTCGCCCGCGCCGTCGGCCTGTACAGGGCGCGCCTCTCGCCGGAGGAACTCGCCGACCCCCAGTACGCCCCCAACAACCCCGGCTGGGCGGACCGCCTCGCCGACGACCACCTGCGCCGCCTCCACGCGTACGCCGGCCCGCGCACGCCGACGAAACACAACCGCGCGTGGCGGCATCAGCTCTGGGACGGGCGCACCTTCGAGGAGGTCGTCGCGCCGTACCGCGTGCAGGCAGCCGCCGGCGCCGTGCCCGCTCCGCCGGGGTACCCGCGAAACCGGCGGCGCGCGCATGAACGTCGGCCCGCGCCCGGCGCCGCGCTGGCCCCTCGACGGTGACCGCGGCGCTGACCGCCTCGGCAGCGGCGACCGTCGCACACGCGCGCGGGACGTCGCCGGGTCGTCCAGCTGCGCCCCTCCGCTAGAGCCGGCGCCGGAACCTGAGCCGGCGTTGCTGGCCGAGTACAGGCGGCTGGCGGCGGAGGCCGGCGACCCGGAGGACATGCCGGGCTACCTGACGGTGATCCGGGAGTCGGAGAACGCGTCGATGCCACCACCCCTCGTGCAGGAGTACATGCAGCTCGCCCCGGTCGCTGTCCACCCAGAGGACCCGCCGGACTTCCCCGGCTACCACGCCGCTGTGGCCGACTCGATGGCTGCGCCGGTGGTGGACCTGGACGATAGCAGTAGCGACAACGGCGACGACAGCGACGGGCTCTACGACGAGATGGACTTTGGCGGCGTCGAGGACGAGTAGTTTAGTTTAGGTTATTTTCGAAATAACGTTTAGTAATGTTTAATTATTTTCCTAATGTTGTTTAGTTTAGTCAAGTTTAATTTCTAGTATTATGTAAAATATTTATGAAAACTATGATGAAATATCGAGTGTGTTTGCGTGGTTTTAAATTATTGTTTGCAAATTGAATTTTCGAATTAATACTATTATGTTTGCGAAAAAAGTTTGAAAATTAGGATAGAAAAAAAAAAGAGGACAGCTAAATAATATTAGCAAAATAGAATGAAAATAAATTTTAAAAACAGAAATGAGTTAAACTTAGAAATAAAAAAATTCTAAAAATAGAATGAAAATACTATTATGTCGGGGTGTCGGGTCGGGGTGCCGGGTCGGGGTCGGGGTGTCGGGGTCGGGGTTGGGGTCGGGGTGTCGTGTCGGGGTGCCGGGTCGGGGTCGGGGTGCCGTGTCGGGTCGGGGTTTTTTCCTCTTTTTTCCTTTTCTTCTTCTTCCTATTCTTCCTTTTCTTCCTCTTCTTCTTTTTTCTTCTCCTCCTCCTCTTCTTCTTCTTCCTTTCCTTTTTCCTCTTCTTCTTCTCCTCCTCTCCTCTTTTTTCTTCTTCTTCTTCCTCTTCTTCTTTTTTCTTCTCCTCCTCCTCTTCTTCTTCTTCCTTTCCTTTTTCCTCTTCTTCTTCTCCTCCTCTCCTCTTTTTTCTTCTTCTTCTTCCTCTTCTTCTTTTTTCTTCTCCTCCTCCTCTTCTTCTTCTTCCTTTCCTTTTTCTTCTTCTTCTTCTCCTCCTCTCCTCTTTTTTCTTCTTCTTCTTCTTTCCCCAAACTAAACTGAACCTAAAACTAAACCTAAAACTAAAACTAAACCTAAAACTACAACTAAAACTAAATCTAAACTAAAAAGGAAAAAAACAGAAAAAAGGGGGGCTCACCTGGGGGTGGAGGAGGCCGGTGAAGGAGGGGGGCGGGGCGGTGGACGAGGCGGCCTGGGGCGACGGGGCCCCGGGGCGGCGGTGAGCCGGGGCGGCGGGGGCGGCGGGGGGCCGGGCCCGAGCGGTGGGGCGCGGGGCGGCGGGGGGCCGGGGCGGGGAGGGCGACGGGGCGGTGGGGGCGGCGGCGGCGCGCGGCGGGCGGCGGCGGCGCGCGGCGCGCGGCGGCGGCGCGCGGCGGGCGGCGGCGGCGCGCGGCGGGGTGGGAGGAGAGAAACGGCGAGGGAGAGAAGAAGTGAGTAACGGGCGGGGGGTACGGGCCGTTAGGTAGTGAGCTCTTTGCCGTCCGCCCCTCTTTGTCGTCCGCTTTTTTGCCTCTTTGCCGTCTGCTAGCGGACGGCAAAGAGGTGGCCCGTTAAGTTTTTCCCAAACGGGCGGGGGGTGGGGGCCACCTCACTCTTTGCCGTCCGCCAGCGGACGGCAAATATTCTTTGTCGTCTGCTGGCAGACGGCAAAGAGCTGGCAGATGGCAAAGAGCTTCTTTGCCGTCTGCCCTTTCTTTGCCGTCTGTTTTTGGGTAGCTGATGGCAAAGAGTTTCTTTGCCGTCAGCTAGCAGACGGCAAAGAGCTGGCAGATGGCATAGCATATGATCATCCAGTTTATTGCTACTGCTTTCTTAATGTCAAATACATGTTCCTTCGACCATGAGATCATGCAACTCCCGGAGTCCGGAGGAATGCCTTGTGTGTATCAAAGGTCACTTCATAACTAGGTGATCATAAATGTGCTTGATGTCGCTTGAACTACGCCGGTATTTCCCCAAAGAGGAAGGGATGATGCAGTACAGCTACGGTAGGTATTTCCCTCGGTTATGAAACTGATGTCTACTACACAACCTTCTTCTTGTAGACGTTGTTGGGCCTCCAAGTGCAGAGGTTTGTAGGACAATAGCAAATTTCCCTCAAGTGGATGACCTAAGGTTTATCAATCCGTGGGAGGTGTAGGATGAAGATGGTCTCTCTCAAGCAACCCTGCAACCAAATAACAAAGACTCTCTTGTGTCCCCAACACACCCAATACAATGATAAATTGTATAGGTGCACTAGTTCGGCGAAGAGATGGTGATACAAGTGCAATATGGATGATAGATATGAGTATTTGTAATTTGAAAATATAAAAACAGCAAGGTAACTAATGATAAAAGTGAGCGTAAACGGTATTGCAATGCTAGGAAACAAGGCCTAGGGTTCATACTTTCACTAGTGCAAGTTCTCTCAACAATAATAACATAACTGGATCATATAACTATCCCTCAACATGCAACAAAGAATCACTCCAAAGTTACTAATAGCGGAGAACAAACGAAGAGATTATTGTAGGGTACGAAACCACCTCAAAGTTATTTTTCCAATCAATCCGCTGGGCTATTCATATAAGTGTCACAAACAGCCCTAGAGTTCGTACTAGAATAACACCTTAAGACACAAATCAACCAAAACCCTAATGTCACCTAGATACTCCAATGTCACCTCAAGTATCCGTGGGTATGATTATACGATATGCATCACACAATCTCAGATTCATCTATTCAACCAACACAAAGAACCTCAAAGAGTGCCCCAAAGTTTCTACCGGAGAATCACGACGAAAACGTGTGCCAACCCCTATGCATAGGTTCATGGGCGGAATCCGCAAGTTGATCACCAAAACATACATCAAGTGAATCACGTGATATCCCATTGTCACCACAGATACACGCGGCAAGACATACATCAAGTGTTCTCAAATCTTTAAAGACTCAATCCGATAAGATTACTTCAAAGGGAAAACTCAATCCATTACAAGAGAGTAGAGGGGGAGAAACATCATAAGATCCAACTATAATAGCAAAGCTCGCGATACATCAAGATCGTATCACCTCAAGAACACGAGAGAGAGAGAGAGAGAGAGAGAGAGAGAGAGAGAGATCAAACACATAGCTACTGGTACATACCCTCAGCCCCGAGGGTGAACTACTCCCTCCTCGTCATGGAGAGCACCGGGATGATGAAGATGGCCACCGGTGAGGGATCCCCCTCTGGCAGGGTGCCGGAACAGGGTCCCGATTGGTTTTTGGTGGCTACAGAGGCTTGCGACGGCGGAACTCCCGATCTATTCTGTTCCCCGAAGTTTTTAGGTTATATGGATATATATAGGCGGAAGAAATACGTCAGGGAAGAAATACGCCCTAGGGGGGTGGGCGCGCCCCCTACCTCGTGGCTCCCTCGTTTCTTTCCTGACGTGCACTCCAAGTCTATCGGGTAGCTTTACTTCCAAAAATAACTTCTCCAGAAGGTTTCATTCCGTTTCGACTCCGTTTGATATTCCTTTTCTTCGAAACACTGAAACAAGGGAAAAAACAGGAACTGGCACTGGGCTCTGGGTCAATAGGTTAGTCCAAAAAATAGTATAGAAGTGTAAAATAAAGCCCATAAACATCCAAGATGGATAATATAATAACATGAATACTTCATAAATTATAGATACGTTGGAGACGTATCAGAAACCAAAGTATCAATCCAGTATGAGAACCAAGCAACACTATGTAAACGGTACCTGCACACAATGAACAAATACTTGCAAGTCAATCCCTCTACGGGTAACGGCGCCAGATATTGTCAAGTTGACGGGATAAAAATTGTGATAGATTGGATAAATAGATCTCGATAAAACGCGAAATAAAATAAGTAACAAAAAAATGCAACAAGGTATTTTTGGGTTTTTGGAATAATAGATCTGAAACTAAAAGCAAATAAAAATAGATCTCAAAGCGAATATGATAAAGAATAGACCCGGGGGCCGTAGATTTCACTTGTGGCTTCTCTCGAGAAAATAGCATACGGTGGGTAAACAAATTACTATTGAGCAATTGATAGAATATCAAATTATTATGATGATATCCATGCAATGATCATTATATAGGCATCACGTCCAAGATTATAGACCGACTCCTGCCTGCATCTACTACTATTACTCCACACATCGACGGCTATCCAGCATGCATCTAGTGTATTAATTTCATGGAGAAACGGAGTAATGCAATAAGAACGATGACATGATGTAGACGAGATCTATTCATGAAGGAATAGCCCCCATCTTGGTATCCTTAATAGCAATGATTCATGCGTGTCTTTCTGCCCCTTCTATCACTGGGAAAGAACACCGCACGATCGAACCCATCACAAAGCACCTCTTCCCATGGAAAGAAAAATCGATCTAGTTGGCCTAAGTAAACCAAAGATTCGAAGAAGAAATACGAGGCTATAAGTAATCATGCATATAAGAGATCAAAGAAGACTCAAATAACTTTCAAGGATATAGATCTGATCATAAAATCGAAGTTCATCGGATCCCAACAAACACACCGCAAAAGAGTTACATCAAATAGATCTCCAAGAGACCATTGTATTGAGAATCAAAAAGAAAGAAGAAGCAATCTAGCTACTGCCTACGGACCCGTAGGTCTATGATGAATACTCACACATCATCGGAGAGGCACCAATGAGGATGATGAACCCCTCCGTGATGTTTTCTAGATTGGATCTCATGGTTCTGGAACTTGCGGCGGCTGGAATTGTGTTCGTCTACTCCCCTAGGGTTTCTGGAGTATTTTGAACGAAATATGCCCTAGAGGCAATAATAAAGTTATTATTTATTTCCTCATATCATGATAAATGTTTATTATTCATGCTAGAATTGTATTAACCGGAAACATAATACATGTGTGAATACATAGACAAACATAGTGTCACTAGTATGCCTCTACTAGACTAGCTTGTTGATCAAAGATGGTTGAGTTTCCTAGCCATAGACATGAGTTGTCATTTGATTAACAGGATCACATCATTAGGAGAATGATGTGATTGACTTGACCCATTTCGTTAGCTTAGCACTTGATCGTTTAGTTTACTGTTATTGCTTTCTCCATGACTTATACATGTTCCTATGACTATGAGATTATGCAACTCCCGAATACCGGAGGAACACTTTGTGTGCTACCAAATGTCACAACGTAACTGGGTGATTATAAAGGTGCTCTACAGGTGTCTCCGATGGTGTTCGTTGAGTTGGCATAGACCGAGAATAGGATTTCTCACTCCGATTGTCGGAGAGCTATCTCTGGGCCCTCTCGGCAATGCACATCACTATAAGCCTTGCAAGCAATGTGACTAATGAGTTAGTTACGGGATGATGCACTACAGAACGAGTAAAGAGACTTGCCGGTAACGAGATTGAGCAGATACCGACGATCGAATCTCGGGCAAGTAACATACCGATGATAAAGGGAACAACGTATGTTGTTATGCGGTTTGACCGATAAAGATCTTCATAGAATATGTAGGAACCAATATGAGCATCCAGGTTCCGCTATTGGTTATTGACTGGAGACGTGTCTCGGTCATGTCTACATAGTTCTCGAACCCGTAGGGTCCGCACGCTTAACGTTCGGTGACGACCGGTATTATGAGTTTATGTGTTT
Organism: Aegilops tauschii subsp. strangulata; assembly: GCF_002575655.3. Lineage (NCBI taxonomy): Eukaryota > Viridiplantae > Streptophyta > Magnoliopsida > Poales > Poaceae > Aegilops > Aegilops tauschii. Next base: position 562,705,289 of record NC_053039.3, on the reverse strand, counting down.
TGATGTACCGAAAGTAGTTCGGAGTCCCGGATATGATCACGGGCATGACGAGGAGTCTCGAAATGGTCGAGACATGAAGATCGATATATTGGACGACTATATTTGGATCGGAATGGTTCCGGGTGAGATCGGGAATATACCGGAGCACCGGGAGGTTACCGGAACCCCCGGGAGGTATATGGGCCTTATTGGGCCTTAGTGGAAAAAAAAGGGAAAGGAGCAAAGGAGGGCCCCCCCAAGCCCAATCCGAATTGGAAGGGGGGCCCGGCCCCCCCTTTCCTTCCGCTCTCCTTCCCTTTCTTTCCCTCTCCTAATCCAACTTGGAAGGGGGGATCCTACTCCCGGTGGGAGTAGGACTCCCCTAGGGCGCGCCATAAAGAGAGCCGGCCCTCCCCCTCCTCCACTCCTTTATATACGGGGGAGGGGGCACCCCATAGACACACAAGTTGATCATTAATCTCTCTTAGCCGTGTGTGGTGACCCCCTCCACCATAATCCACCTCGGTCATATCGTAGCAGTGCTTAGGAGAAGCCCTGCGTCGGTAAACTTCATCATCACCGTCATCACGCTGTCGTGCTGACGAAGCTCTACTGGATCGTGATTTCGTGGGACGTCGCCGAGCTGAACGTGAGCAGTCCACAGAGGTGCCGTAACTTCGGTGCTGGGATCGGTCGATCGTGAAGACGTACGACTACATCAACCGCGTTGTCATAACGCTTCCGCTTACGGTCCACGAGGGTACGTAGACGACACTCTCCCCTCTCGTTGCTATGCATCACCATGATCTTGCGTGTGCGTAGGAAAATTTTGAAATTACTACGTTCCCCAACATATTTGGGTATTTATAGGGCGAAGAGGCGGTGTGGGAGGCCACCGAGGTGGGCACAACCCATCTGGGCGCGCCTGGGCCCCCAGGTGCGCCCTGGTGTGTTGTCCCCCTCGGGGCTCCCCTCTGGTACTTCTTTGGCCCACTGGATGTCTTCTGGTCCAAAAGAATTCTCCAAAAATTTCGATGCGTTTGGACTCCGTTTGGTACTGATATTCTACGAAGTAAAAAACAAGCAAAAACATCAACTCGCACTGGGCACTATGTCAATAGATTAGTCTCAAAAAATGATATAAAGTTGCTATAAAATGATTGTAAAACATCCAAGAATAATAATATAACAACATGTAACAATAAAAAATTATAGATACATTGGAGACGTATCAGTGCTCTATAGGTATATCCGAAGGTGTCTGTTGAGTTGGCATGGATCGAGATTGGGATTTGTCATTCCGTATGACAGAAAGGTATCTCTAGGCCCTCTCGGTAATATAGCATCACAAGAAGCTTGCAAGCAAAGTGACTAAGGAGTTAGCAACAAGATGATGTATTACGGAACGAGTAAAAAGAGACTTGCCGGTAACGAGATTGTACTAGGTATGGAGATGCCGATGATCGAATCTCGGGCAAGCAACATACCGACGGACAAAGGGAACTACGTATGTTGTCATAAAGGTTCGACCGATAAAGATCTTCATAGAATATGCAGGAACCAATATGGGCATCCAGGTCCCACTATTGGCTATTGACAGGAGAAGCATCTCGATCATGTCTACATCATTCTTGAACCCGTAGGGTCCGCACGCTTAACGTTCGTTGACGATATATAGTATTATATGAGTTATATATGTTGGTGACCGTATGTTGTTCGGAGTCCCGGATGAGATCACGGACATGACGAGGAGCTCCAGATTGGTCCGAAGGTAAAGATTGATATATAGGATGGTAGTATTTGGTCTCCGGAAGGGTTCCGGAATTCACCGAAAGGGTTTCAGATGTTTCCAGAAATGTTCTGGTGCGAGGACACTTTGGTTGGGCCAAGGGGTAAAGCTCACGAGGCTTTAGGTCGGTGCACAAAGGAGTTGTATGGAAGGCAGGCGCTAGACGTCAGGGTTCATGGCGTCTACCCCTGGGATAGACGCCGGAGTCCGTGGCGTCTACGTAAACGTTGAGAACCATGGCGTTTAGCCCTGGAGTCTGGGACGGACTCATCTTTGCGTTCCAAACCGACTTTGGGGAGGACACATCTCCACGTTACGACCCTAGGGCTCAACATATAAATAGAGGAGCAGGGCTAGCCCCTAGAACACAAGTTTTTGAGTCTGCTCTAGTTGTTCTTATTCTAGTTGGTCCTAGTTGACTAATTAGAGGTAGCCCTAGCTACCTCTAGTCCTCATAATTAGAAGCCCAGTATGGTTATAATCTCCCCCTTCTAGTTCATCCTCCGCTTTAAATCCGTTGTGCTTGGCGAAGCCCTGCAGAAATAGTTTCACCACCACCGTCACCACAAAGTCGTGCTACCGAAGCTCATCTACTACTTCGCCCTTTCTTGCTGGACGTGTGCTGAACGCGGAGGTGCCGTATGTTCGGTGCTTGATCGGAACAGATCGTGAAGGTGTACGACTACATCAACCGCGTTGATAAACGCTTCCGCTTAGTGATCTACAAGCGTATGTAGATGCTCTCTCCGTCTCGTAGCTATACATCTCCATGGATAAATCTTGCACGTGCGTAGAATTTTTTTTCCATGCAACGTTTCCCAACAGAAACCGCGCGGCCATCGAAGCCGGCTCCATCACCACTTGGCTCGACGCAAGGCCGCACCAGTGCGTGATCTACGTCAGTTTGGCAGCATGGCCCGCCTCTTGCCGTCGCAGGTCGCAAAGCTTGCTGCCGGCCTGGAATCGTCGAACCGGCTGTTCGTCTGGGTGATTAGGGACTGGGAGACCGATGACCTTGACGCCGGGTTCGAGGAGTGCGTGGCGGGCCGCGGCCTTGTCATCCGCGGGAAAGGGTGTATTGAGCTCCTCCAAGTGCACCCGGGCATCAACCCCATCCTCGAACAAGCTAGCACGACCCTAAATAGGGCTATGCGTTCCTTGCCCCGCCCCTTATCATTGAAGACTACGTGCCTTGAGTACATAACTACGCACTAAAAAATGTCATGGGCGGACGAGGAGCATAACACACCAGGTGCACTGCTTGGCTCAACCAGGTGACATCTTCCCAAAAACTTGCGCACCTGTGAGGCACTGTTAAAGGCCCAACAAGAGGATGATGATCACATGACTTAAGCCATCACGCTGCGGCTGCCACCTCTTCAAAGGAACCGATCCTCAAATGCATCAAGCACTGGATACGTGAGTTAGCAGGCAAGGCACATTAACCTCGGCCTAGACGAGGACACGCCGGTAAACAGCACGGAGGCGCAGACGCGTGATAGGGAACTAATGGGGTTATAAAACCCGACTATAACGACCCTGTTTAACTCCTCTTTTTTCTTTTTTACAATGTATCTTTGAAAGTTTTCTTTGATATAGCTCGGCATGTACGGCTCGACCCTATAAATCAAAAGAAAACAGACCCTTCGCAGTCACCACGAGTATGCTTGTGCTATTTTCTTTTCCTATTTGCCTTGGAGCCAAAGATAACTCTCACGATACACACTCCTTTTTAATATACTCGGCTATGGACCTGGGCTTGGATTTAACCCCGCGCTTGCATAAAAGTCTGAATAGTTTATTAGGCGTCTCAGATGTTGCATTATATGAATCAATTTTGAACCATGATTTTGGTCAATAGTTGGGTTGTCCAGCTCCTGTCTTTACCTGTTATGGTTCCGCCCTGTTCGGCTAAGAGTGTAACGGGATAACCACCGCAATTGTGCTTCCAGCTCGAATGGTTAAGCGCCTCAGTGGAGAAAGCCGAAAACTAACTGTCTTGATAAGCGTAAATTGATCGGGGATCGGACGACTGTGTCAAACATGAGATCATTGAAGATCTCGCGTGTCAAACGATGTTCTTAAATAAGCCAAAGTGCGTTGTGGTCTATACCTCGGCTATAGCCGAACACTTCACACACCGGTGGCTATTTATTAGCTGCCACCGTCAAGCTCCTATGACTAAGTGAAAATTATAAAGCCCATTATAGTTTGATTGCTTAGTCTCCATAAGCATGAACCGCCTTAAAAGGAACTGAGATGTCGGCTAAGGGTTATATTGCTATGAAATCACCCCTTGTATTTTGTACAAAGGTGGTCGAAGTCGACGACTGGCCATTTTCAGTATTAAATGGCCGCACAAGACTCAAAAAATAAAGAACATCATCACATAAAACCGAGCTAATTTAATCTTCACCCCAAAAAGCTTGTTCATTTTTACACAATTAAAACTTCGGCATTCCAAAGTACAAGCTAGAAAAATAAAGTGTCCTTGCCACAACGTCACTCAGTCATCTTGGCATCGTCCATCACCTCGGTCATATACTCCTTTGGCGTCCGTGCCTTTCCCTACGGCGGGACCGAAGCCATCAACCCCGCATCAATGGAAGGGTAATGGGTCGTCACGCAAGCATATGCCAGCTGGGCACCTTCCAGGCATGCGGACCGCTTCCAGCGCAGAACTTGGGGTCCGGCATCTTGAAGTCGGGCCACTAGGCCGAAGAAGCTGGTCGGCAGCAGTTCCGCGGGCCAGAGATGAACACAATGGTCCTCCATGGCCGGCCTCGCCATACGGTAGAGCTGCATCTGCTTCATCTGATGATTGGTCAGTGGCGGATGCGACGGCGACTGGAAGCCGGTACGCCCTCTCCATGGCATGGCCCTCTTGAGAGGCGAAGTGGCGGCCCGCGTCCGATGTGCTTCGCGGCAGCTCCCGTTGCAACTCACGGGCATGTTTATGATTGGAGCATGTATTTTTTTCTCCCGTTGGAATGATGAGCTGCGGGTTCACCATCCGCAGTCGACACTGCTTGTCAAATTAAGAACTGGGGTCAGGTCAGGGACTCCCGCGTCACACCACTCATGGAAGAATGCTTCTGGCATCAAAGCCGTGGGCAGCAGGAGTAATGCTACACATACATAGGTTTACATGGGTTTTACAAACAGGTGGATTGTGATTGGACGTTAAGGGGGAGGAGGGGCCATCCCCATGAAAATCAGGGGAGAGTGGTTAGTTAGAAAGAAAGAAGCCTAGTCAGTGTGTAATTGCGTGTAACTATTTGTATGTTTAGCATTATTGGGGTTAGTGGGTGGCCATCGCCGTCCACCGTCCGTCGTTTTGTGAATATGCATGCCTGTGATCGTGGCATCACCGCACCATCGTCGAACCAATAATTATCTTGCTGTGGCCGATGTAGCAGCAGTGTCGCCTGTCTACTTTTCAGCGTCCATCGAACGCTAGCATGTGGCCGTGATTCTTTCTTGGTGTACTTTCCAGATGCGAATCTATAGCTACTCTTTTTCAGCATACAACAAGTAAATTAGACTCTCCTTCGTGTTCTTGTCCGTGTACACGGTGTCTTGTTTACTTCGGCGCGGCCATGGCACAGCCCCTACACTTCGTCCTGGTGCCGCTCCTCGCGCCGGGCCACGTGATCCCCATGCTTGACCTGGCGCGCCTCATCGCCGGCCACGGCGGCACGCGCGCCACCGTGGTCCTGACGCCCGTCACCGCCGCGCGCAACAGAGCCGTCCTGGAGCACGCTTCCCGCGAGGGGCTCGCCGTCGACGTAGCCGAGCTCCAGTTCCCGGGCCCGGCGCTGGGGTTGCCTGAGGGGTGCGAGAGCCACGACATGGTCACAGACATCTCCGGCATCATGCTCTTCTATGAAGCCGTGTGGCTGCTCGCCGGGCCGCTGGAGACGTACCTCCGGGCGTTGCCACGCCGGCCGGACTGCCTCGTCGCCGACACTTGCAACCCGTGGACGGCCGACGTCGCGCGCCGGCTTGACGTTCCACGGTTTGTGTTCCACGGCCCCTCAGCGTTCTTCATCCTGGCGCAGCATAGCCTGGCCAAGCACGGCGTGCACGACACCGACAGCGTCGCCGGCGACTTCGAGCAGTTCGTGGTGCCCGACTTTCCTGAGCGCGTCGTCACGAGCAAGGCCACGTCTCTTGGGTTCTTCCAGTATCCTGGGATGGAGAAGGAAAGGCGTGACACGCTGCACGCCGAGGCCAGCGCCGACGGCTTCGTCTTCAACACCTGCGCGGCTTTCGAGAGCGCGTACATCAAGGGATACGGGGCGGCGCTCGACCGGAACGTGTGGGCGGTCGGACCGCTCTGCCTTCTGGACTCCGACGCGGAGACGACGGCCGGAAGAGGCAACCGCGCGGCCGTCGACGCCGGCTCGGTCGCCACTTGGCTCGACGCGCGGCCGCACCAGTCCGTGCTCTACGTCAGCTTCGGCAGCATGGCCCGCCTCCTCCCTTCGCAGGTCGCGGAGCTCGCCGCCGGCCTGGAGTTATCAAATCGCCCGTTCATCTGGGTGACTAGGGAGACCGCCGACCTCGACGCCGGGTTCGACGAGCGCGTGGAGGGCCGCGGCCTTGTCATCCGTGGGTGGGCGCCGCAGGTGAGCATCCTGTCGCACCCGGCGGTGGGCGGCTTTCTGACGCACTGCGGGTGGAACTCCACGTTGGAGTCGCTCTCCCACGGCGTGCCGCTGCTGACATGGCCCCACATGGCCGACCAGTTCTTGAACGAGACGCTGGTCGTGGACGTGCTCGGCGCCGGCGTCCGCGTTGGCGTTAAGGTGCCGGCCATGCAGGTGTTCCTGAACCCCGAGGAGCATGGAAAACAGGTCGGGAGAGACGACATCACGAGGGCACTGGCGGAGCTGATGGATGGTGACGGGGCGGGAATACGGACGACGGCGAAGAAGCTCGCGAGGATGGCGAGGGAGGCGATTGCGGAGGGCGGGTCGTCGGACCGGGATGTGGCGGATATGGTTCGCCATGTCGGGGACCTCGCGCACAGGAAGGAGAATGGGCGTGCTGGTCCTTGACGTGCCCGAGTTTGGAAGCAACTAGAAGATGGATGGTCAAGCCAAACATTTCGCTGTAGTTTTTGTTTTTTTGAAATTGCTGTAGGATAAAAAAAATTCAGGTACTGTAGGATAATTATTAAGACATGAATAACAGGCCACGCGGATGTGGTGAAACAGGTGTGGAGTACACTGATTATTCTCCTTTTCCTGTCCGTTAGTTTTCATATTTTTTTCTATTTTTGTTTTGAAGTACATCGATTACGGAAAGTGCTCTTTTTTCTCCTAGTTATTTAAGGAAAATGCTACACCTAGGAAACTATTACGAAACAATTACAAAACCTTCTCATTAAACCGCCCACCCTTGAATTCAATAGGGTGGGCCCATCCCCCTAATTTCCACCAAACCAGGAAACCCTATCTAACCTAAGCATCTGATAAAAAAGGCTTCCGCCCCACTTTATATACTAGTCAATGTGTACGTGCAATGCACGTTAATTTAGAAGTATATTAAGTGAATGCGAATATTAAGTAGGATATTATCTCCGTGTTATTATGTGATTAGCACTATATTTAGCATGAAATTAACTGCACGCTAAACGTGTTGAGCGCTCGACATTGAAGAAGTCTAGGTCGTTGGATTGACATGATTTGATGGCCGAAATTAATTGGATCTGCCCCTTTAGGTCTTTTTATATTGAGATATAGTTAAAGCATGATCATGCCAAACATTTCTCTGTTTTTTTTTGAAATTGTTGTAGGATAATTATTAAGACATGAATAACAGGCCACGCGGATGTGGTGAAAGAGGTGTGGAATACACTGATTATTCTCCTTTTCCTGTCCGTTAGTTTTCATATTAAATATTTTTTTTGTTTTGAAGTACACCGATTACGGAAAGTGCTCTTTTTTCTCCTACTTATTTAACCAAAATGCTACATCTACAAAACCATTACGAAACAATTACTCCGCCTAACCTAAGCATTTACGAGCCCGTAAAAAACCTTTGCGTTAAACTGCCCACCCTTAAATTCAACCGGGTGGGCCCATCCCCCTAATTTTCACCAAACCAGAAAACCCCACCTAACCTAAGCATTTACGAGCCCGTAAAAGAAAACCTAAGCATATATGTTAATTGAATACAATAAATAACGTAAGTGTAGCATTGCTTTTTTGATCATGTAATGTATATGTTCTTAAAACTTGTCTCTTTCAATGCACTCGATGTCATTTTTGCGTTAAACATGGCTCGCCATACAACATTCATGTATCGATCCAACTCCCAACCCCCACTACCCAACTTCCAACCCTTCTAATCGTATTAATTAACACATGGACCATCCATCAACCATTCTACATACACAACGAAAGGAAATCAAATACTTTCAAAACAGTGATCTAAACGATCTTATATTTGTTTACAAAGAGAGTACTCAAAGCACCATAGTACTTTCTCCATCTGAAAAAGCTTGTCCCAACCTTATTCCTCAAATGATTTGAGGGACAAGCTTTTTCGGACGGAGGGAGTAAATCATAGTCTGAATATGGATCAAACAAGCCATAGAGAAAACACCGGCAAAAGGATGACACTCGCAAAATTGTACATTTGCTGAGTTCTGCCACATGGCATCCAACATTGCACGCCTTTGTCGAGTGGCACTCAACAAACTTTTTTCTTTCCTTTTTCTTCTCCTCTCTTTGATTTCATTTCTCCCTTACATTATTTATTTTTGTTTTTTCATTCTATGCTCTATTCTTTTCTACAATATTTGCTTTTCCCTTTCCTTTTTGGAATGTGATATTTAGTACACGTGTGTTATATAAGCAAAACTACCACACACCTTTCTTCCCTCTAATTACTCGAATGCATGCATTAGCATGATTCTTTCTTCTTTCACGTGCACTCCTTCTAATTATATGCCTACAATACAGGACAAAAATGATGATGTCATCCTAGATTCTTCTTATTCCAAAAATTCAAAAAGTTTTGTAGCTCAAATCGTCAGTCTAGTGCAAAAACTGACCCTGCTTTATGCATCTTGAATGATTTTTCTGAGTTTTTGCAGTTACCAGATGAAGAGTTTGTAAACCATACCAGAGAAGCTAAAGCAGTTCGCATGGTAGAAGAAATTATGAAGAAAGCCACTCCACCCACTGGCCGGAGAGAAGCTTATTTCAAACAAATAGGGCAGCCACTTTCAGCTAAGCATAAGTAGAATATCAAGGTAGAACAATACGGGACTCCACCGCATGTTGATATTGTAAAAGTACATGCTACACCTATATCAGTTGTTTGTAAAGAAGTTTATCTAGACCGAGACACCACCTCTTATCTAAAAGGGTGTACAGAAGGTAAGGATATACGTAAACAAATTTTGTCATGTTCCTTCGACAGCAGGTCTTACTTTGGATTGTGTGATCCTGGATCTCCAGTTGATATTATTCGCTACACTCTTGCTACTTGTGATAAGCGTTGGGATTTTCCCAAAGAGGAAGGGTGATGTAGTAGAGTAGTAGCTAGTATTTCCCTAAATTAAGAACCAATGTTTATCGAACCAGTATGAGCTGATACATCCATTTTGCATCATGTTTTCCTACTGTTATTTATACTGTTTTAGCTCAATGTTTCACTTTATGATGCAATTTTAATGCCTTTTCTCTCTTATTATGCAATATATACATGAAGAGGGAAATTGCTTGCTAGTTGGAATTCTGGACCCAAAATAGCTACATTAGAGATAGCTATCCTCCATAGCTCCAAATAACCTAAAATTTTATGAGGAATTATTTTGAAATATATAAAACATAGTGAAAGGAAAAAGTACCAAATAAGCTCAAACATTGGCCCATAAGGCATGGGGCATGCACTACCCCCCTGGGCGCGCCTTGTCCCCTTATGGAGCCCACAAAAGTCCTCCACTGCCCATCTTCTGCTACATAAGGCCATTTTCCTTAGAAATAAATAAGAGAAGACTTTCGGGATGAAGCGTCGCCGTCTCGAGGTGGAACCTGGGCACGAGCACTTTTGGTCTCTGACGGAGCGATTTGGCCGGGGATACTTCCCTCCGGTAGGAGGAAATCGAAGCCTTCTTCATCACCAACGATCCTTTCATCCTGGGAGGACTCATCTCCATTAACATCTTCACCAACACCATCTCATCTCAAACCCTAATTCATCTCCTGTATTCAATCTTTTGTATTCGTTGGTATTCGTTCAATATTTTGATGAAGTGTATGTTGTTCTTCCTCTAGTGGTGTCGTGTGAATATCGACTACATGGCACTTAACCATGTTTGGGCCTAGGGAAAGGCATTGTGAAGTAGTAAGAAGATGATGGGTTGCGAGAGTGATAGAAACTTAAACCCTAATTTATGCGCTATTCCGTAAGGGACTGATTTGGATCCTTATGTTTCATGCTATGGTTAAATTTCTTTTAATTCTTATTTTCGTAGTTGTGGATGCTTGCGAGATGAGGTAATCATAAGTGGGTTGTTTGTTCAAATAAGAACAACACCCTAACACCGGTCAACCAAAAATCAATTTATCAAAGTAGTGAACGAGAATCAACTAAACATGATGAATGTGACTAGATGAAATTTCCATGTGTCCTCGAGAACGCTTAGCTTAATATAAGAAGTACTTCCGGCTTGTACTTTGCAATAAAAGGATTGGTCCACTTTGTCGCACCATGTTACTTGCTACGAATTATCTCGCTATCAAACTATTTGTTACTACTACTTTATAGCACTTGCAGAGACTACCTTGTTAATACCGCTTATCAATTGCTCCTGCTCCTCGTTGGGTTCTTACTTCGGAAGGACTAGATTGATCCCCTATACTTTTGGGTCATCAAGACTCTTTTCTAACCTCATTGCCGGAGAGTGAAACGCTTTTGGTAATGAAACATTTATATTGCGTGTTGAATTTTATCTTCATTTGTCGCTATGGAAGATAATCCTTTGAGGGCTTGTTCTTGGTATCTTCACCTCGGTCGGAAGTGGTAAGAGCCGCTACTCAACCTAATGAACCTACGGAAAATGTTTATTATGAAATCCCTTCGGGTATTATGGAAAAACTACTTGCTAATCCTTACGCAGTAGATGGAATAATGCATCCTGATGTGCACCTAATTTATATAGATGAACTTTGTGGATTGTTAAACCTTGCAGGTCTATCAGAGGATGGAGATAAGAAGAAATTACTCCCTTTTTCTCCGAAGGGAAGAGCATTGACATGGTACAGGCTATTGGATGAATGTAGAACAAGGGACTGGAACCGATTGAAGTTGGAATTCCATCAGAAATTTTATCCTATGCACTTTTTCATCGTGATCGAAATAATATATATAATTTTTGGCCTCATGAAGAAGAAAGTATCGCTCAAGCTTGGGGAGGCCTAAATACATGATGCACACATGCCCTAATCATGATCTCTCGAGAGAAATGATGATACAAAACTTTTATGCTCGGCTTTCTCATAATGATCAAACAAGGTTGATACTTCTTCTATTGGTTCCTTCATAAAAAGGAGTATTGAATTCAAATGGGATCTTATTAAAAGAATTAAACGCAACTCTGAAGATTAAGAAATTGAGAAAGGTAACGAGTCATATATAAGTCTTTTATAGAAACGGATGTTTTTCATAAGCTTAGTCATCTCTACGTCAACTTCGGTAGCTTGGCCCGCCTCTTGCCGCTGCAGGTCGCGGAGCTCGCTGCCGGCCTGGAGTCGTCAAATCGCCCGTTCATTCAGGTGACTAGGGAAACTGGCTGCCTCAATGCAGGGTTCGAGGAGCGCGTGGACGGCCACGGCCTTGTCATCCGTGGGTGGGCACCGAGATGAGCATCCTGTCGCACCCGACGGTGAGCGGCTTTCTTACGCACTGCGGGTGGAACTCCACATTAGTCCCTCTCCCTCGGCGTGCCGCTGTTGACATGGCCGCACATCGCCGACCAGTTCTTGAACGAGACGCTGGTCGTGGACGTGCTCGACGTCGGCGTCCGCGTCGGCGTTAAGGTGCCGGCCATGCACGTGATCATGAACCCCGAGGTGTATGCGAAGCAAGTCAGGAGAGACATCAAAGGGGGACTAGCGGAGCTGATGGATGAGGGGGCGGGAATACGAACGACGACAAAGAAGCTCGCGCCCATGGCAAGTGAGGCGATGGCGGAGGGCGGGTCGTCGGACCTGGATGTGGCGGATATGATGCGCCATGTCGGGGACCTTGCACAGAGGAAGAGAAAGGGCGTGCTGCTCCTTGACGTGCCTGAGCTTGGAAGCAACAACAAGACGGATGGTATGGTCAAGCCAAACTTTCCGATGTAGCATCCCTCTCTTAATTAAGTGGCATGATGATCTTTAGTTTTCATTTTTTTTTATATTACTAAACTATTTTACTGCAAAATTTTGATACCTTATTTTTTGTACTATAAACATTTTATATAATACACAGTGAACATTATTTCAAATACGCACTAATGATTGTTTTAATGTATGTTCTGAACACTTTCATAAATACAGATTGAACATTTTTGTAATATGGGATGAACATTTTACACGGTGAACTTTTTTGTAATTTAGAGTAACTTCTTTTAAATACATCTTGAACTTTTTTAAATATACGGTGAACAATTTATTAATTTATGATGACCGTGAAAGAATTCTTCACCATGTAATAAGGAAACCAAACAAACAAATGTTCATCAATCGTTCACCATGTATTAAAAAACAAAACAAACAAATGTTCATCGTACTTTAACAAATTGTTCAATGTGTATGATTTTTTTTCACCCTGTATTAATAAATGAAAATGATAGAATAAACTGAAATAAAAAACTAAAAAATTAAAAAACAAGAAAAAAGCCTGTAAGAACCAGACAGAAAAAGCTAAAAAGAAAAAAAAACAGACAACAAAGTACGTAACAGAAAAAACAAACGAAACAGTGAAAGAACCTGCAGCGGGCGCTGCCATAAGCTAGGACGGCCCATCTGCAGGCGCAGCGGGCGAATCATCCTCTATTTTACGGCCTGCGCGCTATATATATAGTATCTGCAAAATCACTAATTGTGGAGTATTCATCGCAAAGTTCACTCAATCTTCACAGGTTATGACAAGTGGTGTGTTGCATGTGCGTCACTTGTCGCAACCCGGAAGTTTTCCCTTTTTCCGTAGATTCGTTTATTTAAAACGTTTTATCTCTTAAACCGTGTGTCCAAATCTTGAATCGTTTTTATCGTTGGATTCCTCACGTCGAGATCATCAAAACTAGATCTCATGTTGATAGGTTTTAACAAACTTTTTTTTACGAAAAAAGTCAGACGAAAAAACTGAATTGGGAGCACGGTTTTTTCTCTTTCCGAAAGAGGCACGGTTGTGCCTCCCTCGAAATGACAACCGTACCTCTCGCGGAGGCAAAAACATTTTTTTTCGTTTCCGAGAGGCACGGCCGTGCCTCTCGCGGAAGTAAAACCGTGCCTCTCGCGAAAAAAACCAGAAATCACGTTTTTTTTCGTTTCCGAGAGGCACGGTCGTGCTTCTCGCGGAAGAAAAAAAACAGAAAACGCGTTTTTTTTCGTTTCCGAGAGGCACGGTCGTGCCTCTCTGAAAGCAAAACCGTGCCTCTCGCGGGAAGCAAAACCATGCCTCTTGAGTAAGAAAAAATAAAATACGTTTTTTCGCGTAGTTTTTGTTTCAAAATTACTTTTTGGCCCAAAAGCTAAGGAAGACCGGTGGAAAATCAAAACATCAAAAACCCCCAGAAAAAACAGTTTAAAAAGCTGAAAACGCGTGTGAAAAGAAACAAAATAGAAAGGGAGCGCCCAGAGCGCGACACATGACGGGGCGGCTGAGAGCGCGTCAAGTGACGCTGATCATTAGGAGACTCCCGAAGGAGCGCTCGTGAACTAGTTGCTCTCTAGTATCTGCCCTTGCTCTCGGCCGCCAGCATGGCGTTTTGATTCCTGCAGAGTGCGCCCAACAGCTAGCAGGTTTGCCCTGCATGACGATGTGAGACATCCTATTCCTCGAAATGACTAGTTAAGGGTTACTATGTACCCATTTGTCACAAACATAAAAACAAAGAGTTTTTCCTTTTTTGTAGATCTATTATTTCAAAATATTTTATCTCTTGAATGGTGCGTCCAAATTGTTAACCGTTTCACCGTTAGATTTGTCGTGCCGAAATCTTCAGACTGAGTTTTCGGCAAACTTTTCTTTTTCATGAAAGCGAAGAAAACGGACAATCGGAAAAACCAAAAACCAAAAAATATATAAAACCGAAAGAAAAACCTAAGCGGAGAAGCACAATTGTGTTGTTCACTTTTTTGAAGCTTGTATAAGCAAAATTGTGCTTCTCGCAGAAGCACAGCACAGGCCGTGCTTTTCTCTTTTTCCATGAAAGCAAACTATGCTTTTTCCCTTTTAGGAAGCTCGGACTATGCTTCTCGCTGAAGCACAAGCTGTGCTTTCCCCTTTCAGGAAGCACAGGATGTGCTTCTCGTAAAAGCGCAGGTTGTACTTAACTTTTTTGGGTAGCACAGCCTGTGCTTCTCGCAGGAAAGCTGCTCCCCAAAAAAACCAAGGAAAAATTCCACCAAAACCTAGGAAAAGCAAGCAAAATTTTGAAAAAACAAAAATATTATAAATAATACATGTGCAAAAATAATAATAAAAAATCTCAGAGATGCGTCGTGAGCACGACACGTGACGGCGATTGGATGCACCGCTTGGCAGGAGCCCCCTAAAGGGTACCCCTTGGTTAGCTGTTATCCCTATCCCCCGTCCTACGTGAGGAAACGCTCGCCACAGTTCCCAATGTGTGTTTTGGGCGGGCCCATATGCAGGCAAGGTGTCGCTTCTTTTTTTTTGTTTGCGTTTTTCTTTCTTTTTAGTTTAAGTTCTAATTTTTTTTAAATGTCCATGAAACCCAAATCCGACCTAACTGTTCTAAAATTTAAAAAAATCACCAATTTCATAAAAAGGTTTACAAATTTAGAATGGTTTAAATTTTGTACAATATCATTTAATTTTGAAAATCTTTTGAATTTGAAAAAATTTGCCCTTTCAAAAAATGTTCTTTAAATTCCTAATATTTTGAAAATTTCAAAGAACTATTCATTGATTAAACAAATGTTCAGAAATCCAAAAAAAATGAATACAAAAGATGTTCATGAATTTAAAATTTTCTCCCTAATTTCAATAAATATGTTCACTCAGCTTTCGAGAATGTTCATGAATTTAAAAATTCTTCTCGGATTGCCAAAATGTTCATGAATTGTTTTTACAATAAAAAAATTCATCGATTTGAATATTTATGCAGATTTCAAAAAATGTTCTCGAATTTAAAAAATCATGAATTTAAAGTTGTTGCTATATTTGCAAAAAAAGTTCATGAATTTAAGAAGTGTCCGTGAATTTTTGAAAAGATAGCGTGATTTTCATAAATTCGCAAGTTAAGGATGTTAAATTGAGATATGTTTTCGAGCAGTTCGAAGTTCCTGATTCTCCGGTGCGCATCGTCACGACCATGGCCACGTCGCTTGGGTTCTTCCATATTCTTGGGCTGGAGAAGGAAAGGCATGACACACTCCGCGCCAAGGCCACCGCCCCGACGGCTTCGTTTTCAACACGTGCGCGGCTTTCGAGACCGGAAGGTGTGAGCAGTTCGACCGCTCTTCCTTCTGGACTCCGATATGGAGACAACAGGCGAAAGAGCCAACCGTGCGGCCGTCGATGAGGACCTGGTTGCCTCTTGGCTCGACGGGAGGCTGCATCAGTATGTGCTCTAGGTTCGCTTCGGCAGCATGGCCCGCCTCTTGCCCTCGCAGTTCGCCGATCTTGCCGCGGCTTGGAACCATCAAATCGGCTGTTCATCTGGGTGATTAGGGATTGGTAGTCCGACGATCTCGACGCTGGGTTCGACGAGCTCATGGAGAGTCGCGGCCTTATCATCCGCGGGTGGGCACTACAGATGAGCATCATGACGCACCCGGCCGTGGGTGGCTTTCTAACGCATTGCGGGTGGAACTCCATGTTGGAGTCCCTCCCCCTCGGCGTGCCGCTGCTGACATGGCCGCACATCGCCAACCAGTTCTTGAACAAGTCACCGGTCGTGGACGTGCTCGGCGACGGCATCCACGTCGGCGTTAAGGTGCCGACCATGCACATGTTCATAAACCCCGAGGTGTATGCGAAGCAGGTTGGGAGAGGCGACATCAAGAGGGTACCGACGGAGCTGATGGATGAGGGGACGGGAATACGGACGACGGCGAAGAAGCTCGTGATGATGGCAAGAGAGGCGATAGCGGAGGGCGGGTCATCAGATCGGGATGTGGCAGATATGGTTCGCCATGTCGGGGAGCTCGCCGAGAGGAAGTAAGAGGGTTGTTGGTCCTTGACGTGCCCAGGCGGTCAAGCCCGTTAATTTCTTGGCCGTTGATTTTCTTTTCAGGTTCGTGCTGCATTTTTTTGCCTGTGTTTTTTGTTGTCTTGGGCTTTTTTTACTTACCCCATTATTTGAGTCAGTTGATTCGCTACCGGGACGAAGCCCATTAACAGTGGGATCCAGTCCTGCTCTCTGTACCTTTGTTTTTTTTTTGGTTTTCTCTGTTTCTCCTTTTGTTTTTTGTTTTCCTTTCTTAGTTGGTTTTAATTTTTCTTTTGTGGGTATTTTTGGGATGTTGGGTGAGCATAAATGTATACACATAAATACCATGCTTATCTGCAAAATTCACACTATTATATGATTATTGTTTGTAGACTACAAAAAAATGTAATTTTAGAGCGAAGTTGTGTGCAGGATTTTTTTAAACTAGTTATCTTTCTTCTTCAAATTTAACATTATTCCTACTAATTAATTATTCTTTATTTTGAAGTTTTAGTTATTATTTCATTGTCTTTCTTCTTCAAAGGTAAACCTAGTGCCAGTAATTAATCCCTTCTTAGGAATTGTTTTTGCGAAAATTCCACTATTACATGTTTATTCTAGCATATTTTAGAAAATTGCATTTTTTGGTATAGCGCGTGCAAATTTTGTCGTTGCTTATTTTAACCTTTTTATTTTGTTTCTTCTCAAAGGGTAATACCAATGGCACTAATTTATTTTTTCTTTGAAACCTTCATTATTTTGATTTAAAATTTTATATTCTTTCTCCTTTAAAGCTAATACCAATGCCACCAATTCATTCCTTCTTAGGAATAATTCTTTTTGCAAATTTTCCCTATTATATGATTATTTTGCATATTATGAAAAACTGCAATTTTTATGAAAATTATGTGCAAATTTTGTCATTATTTGTTTTATTCTTTTCTTTCTTCTTAAAGAGTGATATCAATGCCACTAATTAATTTTTTATTAGAAAACTTCATTATTATGATTTTGTTTTAGTGTCTATTTCATGTTCTTTCTTCTGTAATACCAAAGCCACTAATTTTTTTCTTAGAAATAATTTATGATTTTGATTTTTTTTATTCATTTTCTTTCTTTCTTAGAAAACTTAGTTATTATGATTTTGTTTTAGTTTCTACTTCATTTCCTTTCTTATTAAAGGGTAATACCAAAGCCACTAAAACAAAACAAAAAATAGCAAAGCCACTAATTCATTCTTTCTTAGAAGAACTTAATTATTTTGATTTTGAATTTTTTAATGGTAATACCATTGTCACTAATTCATTCCCTCATAGGAAACTTCCCTTTTTGTTGGAATTCCAATATTATATGAGTGTTCATGAATTTGATAAACAAGCGCAATTTCTATGTAAAATGGTGCAAATTTTGACATTGCTTGTTAGTTTTTTCTTCTTTTCAAAGGGTAATACCGATGCCACTGATTCATCCTTCTTTAGGGACCTTCGTTTCATTGATGTTTTTAGTGTTTATTTCTTTATATTTCTTCTTTAAGGGTAATACAAATACCCCTATTATTTCCACTCCCTAATTCTTGGGAGCAAAAGGGTGGCATGTATCATCACATCCACCCAGTAGTCCGCAACCGCGCATGTCTAGTCAACTACATGCATCATCTGGCTTGCTAGCTTAGCAAGGTTTTGAAAGTTAGTCCTGCATAAATCGAGCCAAAAAGCTTTATTAAGGAATATGTATGATGTTTAATCTTCAATGCCCTGAATGTTGCTGAGCTTTTAAGCTACATAGGATTTCTTAATTCAAGTAATAACATAAAGTGGAAGAGGTTACTACTAGCTTGCATGCAGCATGCTTGACCGCTCAGTCGTCAGTCAATCGTCTCTGTGTACACATAAAAAGAGGGTTAATCGTCTCTGTGCACACATAAAAAAAGTGACTGACCCAAAATCTAAATTTCAGTCACCTTAACCCTAGCCAGTCCCTTAATTAAGTGGCACGATGATCTTTAGAGAGCCTGAATAACTGGCCACGTCGACATGGTGAAAGAAGAGTGGAGTAAAACGCCTAAGAGTACCTCTAGCACATCCCGCAAACCGGGCCGTCCGCTATAATAACCGCCGATATAGCGGGCGGGGACCATTTTTTCCACCCGAAACAGATTCAATAAAATCTGTCGTCCCCTAATTTTTTTTTCTGCGGGATCCTTATGGCCGTTGGAGTGGATGCTTGGAGCAAGTGCGGAATGCACCGCCAAGTGGCATCACTATTGATGATTATGTGAGTGTTTCTTCATTTTGTTAACTTTGGCCGAGTTGATAAAAGTTTGAGCTCATATTTGCCTCAATGTTCATGTGTAGGATCGCATCGTCAATGAATATTTCAAGCAAACCGCGGGTTTCAAGGGCCGGCCCGTTCATTCTTCATCATTGTTGATGCCTGCTCAAGGATAGTGAGAAGTGGAGAGTGAGGGACAAGGAAGCTCCCCTGAAGAAGGTTCTCTTGTCAAATTGGAAGATGAGGATGATGATCTGGAATATTTGGAATCATCAATTAATGGATGGGCCTATGGTGCCCTACGGTCCTGGTTTGGTGTGAGTAAGCCCAAAAGGAGAAGAAAAAAAAGACGTCCAAACTAACCCAACTGGTGAAGCTCATGCATTTTCTAGCATAATCATGTACGTTTCCACCAATCGTGGCGATTTTGACGGCTCGCGCTCAGCTTCTTGTAAAAGTACAGGAAATCGGCAGGGTCTAGCCCGGGCACTTGCCCAGGGTGCCCATACGGTAAAATTGCCCCTGGGTTATGTCCGCTTAAAAAAGTCAAATACCATTAGATTCAACATGAAATATATTTTCATAGTGCCAACACAAGCTTGACAAAATGTCGTTAACCATGATAGACTCATTGATTTTGACTTACCACAGATAGACCACCGAACGTCGATCACGAGGAACACACCGAACCTAGGCACACGTACCATCATTACATAATAACTACCATAAGTTCACCAAATTAAATTAGCCGGTCCTATTTCCAAACGTACGCCCCAAGTTCACTTTGCAAAATTGTACAGTATGATAATTTGCCAGCCTTTGAACCTAGTGGCGGAGCTTCATGGGGGCCGACTTGGGCCATGGCCCCAAGATGATAAGATTTTTCTTTGTATATACCTTAGTATTAGGCCTATTTATCCATTAAAAATCATCCAAAAGGATTTATGTTTGCCCCCCAACCCATGCCCCCCCCCCCCCCCCCCCCGAATGATTTCGGCTAGCGCTCCACCACTGTTCGAACCCACAGCCTTTTAGCCCTAGCACCCCACACACATGTTGCCTCTTGCGTTCATGTGTGATGCCCTGCCCCTTCACCAGCAGTGACTTTCCAGTTTTCTTGCAACACGTCCATGGCACACGAGCTACGGCAACTCATTTGTTTTGCCACGTATGATATAAGACATTTTTCTCTCAGCCGAATGAAGGCAAAATAAACATTGCAAAAAGAAGAAGTATGAAGGCAAAATAGAGACATTCACCACACTAAGTACTATGACTTCAGTTGACCCGCTTATTGCACACCTTGGTTAATATAACAACGACACGGAATAATTAAACAAGTAAATCATTCGATAAATGTAATATTTTCTTGGTTGTACTGCCCAATGTCATCACCGCTCATGTGGCACTTAGGCATGTTACTAGGACGAGGCCTCATTCTAGATTCAGGAGTGTTGCCTTCCTTCACGATGAACATAGTGCTCATCCCCCACACTGTATGGCGGTCGAAGTGGCAATGCATGAACCACACACCTAACCAATCAAAATAAAAGCAGAAGTTAAGCTCGGTTAAAAGTCTTGATCCAAAAAGAATTATGTATAGTATAATTCACAGCCCAAATATTAAAATGGCTTATTACCAGGGTTTGTAGCACGGAAGCGCATCGCGGTCCACCCAAGCTTAGGCACCGTGACCGTATTCTGGTATGGTGGGTCGACCAAGTTGTACTTGGATGGGTCCTTGGTCTTGTCAAAGTTCCCAACGCCCATCCCTACAACATAAAAGGCGAAGCCGTGCAGGTGCATGGGGTGGGTCTCGTTGCTCATGGCCGTGTCCTGGAACACCACCTCCACGACGGAACTATAATTTAGTACTTTCACCTTGGTACCGGCCTTTGTGAGCCTGAACTCCTTGGAATAGCTGTCGTTGGTGAAGTTGAAGAAGAATGGTGGTTTTTTGGGGAAGTCTTTCTCGAAGACACCTGTGATGGAGTAATAGTACGCGTCGAGGATATCGGTTTGGGGGTTGTCAAAACTGACATTGTTGAGGCTTGCCGCGAGGCGGTTGCCATTTTCACATGATTGACATGGGAGAATGTTTGTGGCTAAGGTGATGAGCATGTGCTCGTCGACATGTGTCGGCACATCCACCGGGTGGTCCTTGCTGGCTAGGGACCGAAGCTGGGATGTGTACTCTGTTGCCGCAGTTATGTTGTCGCTTGCTGGAAGGTTGGGGAAGTATGGTTCCGATCGTGCAATGGGCGGCGCGTCCATGTATTCCAGGATGGCCGTGGCAGTGCTGTTGTTGTACACCAAGTTGGTTCTTGATGCGAATGTCCTCGACGCCATGTAGTAGCTGCTATTGGATGAACGGTCAGCCTGGAGGAGTGCATCCATTGTCTGTCCAGGCGAAATCATGATGTTCTCGACAGTGAATGGCTTTAAGTAGCGTCCCTCGGTGCCGACAATAGTGAGAAGGTGCTCGGCGACGCCGAAGAAAAGATCGTTGGTGAGTCCGGCGTTGATGATTCGTAGCAGGTACGTCTTGCCGCTCTTCACGGACACTTTGAAAGTGTTCTCCTCGGAGCACGGGAATAGGTCTCCAGGTTGGCCGTTAATAGTTGTCGCATCCGAGATATTAATGCCACTGCCGGTACGTAGGGCCTCCTCCAAAATATGACTCACGTTGGCCTTCCACCACTCACCTGCATGCATAGGTATCAAAATCCCGTGCACCACATATTTTGCGTCTATCATAAATATATATACACGATTGCAAGAAACTGTAACATTGAACATGTACACACCGAGGATGATGGGTATGTCCTTGTGCGGCTTCTTGAAGGGATAGTCAGTGCCGTGCTTGGGGTGGATGATAATGGCGCCATGGACACTAGCACGATCAAACTCAGTGTGCGCATGCCACCAGAGTGTGCCCTCCTCCTCCGATAGGACAACGGTGTAGGTGAAGTTGGCACCAGGGTTGATGGGACACTGCGTTATGAACTCTGGGCCGTCGTGCCAGGGGTTTCGTGGCTGGTCCACTCCATGCCTGCAAATCATTTGAACGAACCCATTGGTTACATATGCATGTCAATGTGTAGATGAACGCAATGTACTCCCTCCGTTTGGGTTTACAAGCCCTGCTTGTATTTTGTGTCATAATTTGGCCATAAATTTAATTTGTAAAATATAAATTTCATGTAGTAAAAATAATATCTTTCGGAACTTCTTTCAAATACGAATCCATTAATACAAATTTTTTGTGATATTTAATTTAAAATTTTCTAGTTAAATCTATAGTCAAAATTTTGAACAAAATACAAAGGAGACTTGTGAACCCGGTCGGAGGAAGTAGATGAATGTAACTAGATGATACCTCATGTGTTGCTGCTTAAATTGGTTGCCATATATTTCAGTAGGATTGATTGTATGTAACATGAATATTTATATTAATTGAGTTGCAACTTAAAATAAAGGATTTATTATAGTTGATTATATTACGGTTATAAACTATGTACTGAATATAAGTAGCTTAGTTGAACAGATGGTTTTCATGCATAGTGGCAAGTTGAGATGAACATTTTCACCTGCATGCTTCCATGTTCAGGTGACATGTGCTTCCATATGTTGATGTGACATATATAAAGGATATACATGTTAAGAGAAACTAATTTGTGAGGATCGCCTATTTAATTATATTTATATGATTAATTACCAGTGGATGGTGATGGGTTTATTGCCCTGGTTGTAGACGTTGACAATGAAGACCTCCCCCTTTTGCGCGGTGATGGTCGGGCCGGGGAACTGGCCGTTCACGGTGAGCATGCTTTTCTGCTCGCAGATCCTTGTGTAGTTGTTCTCCTTGACCTGCAAAATGTGTATATGTCCCTCGTTATGTATTCCCTCCGTTTTATAATGTAAAACGTTTTTTAATACTACTTGCCAAAAAATGACTTACATTATGGAACAGAGGGAGTAGTTCACTTACGTAACCAAAAATATGTACGGTGGACATAGATGCTACATATACATCAATGAAAATGCATGCATGGCATGTGAACATGCGAAGTAGACTTACGTAGAAATCGTAGACCTTCATATGCCTGGAGTAGCTGATGCTCCAAATGTAAGCTGATGTCCAAGTGTGAGCACCACTGCAAGTAACCAAAGCACCGCCGGCAACACCTTAGCCATTGCCGGCCGGCCACAGATCCCGTCAAGCCGTGTACGCAGGTGATTGGCCATGGACCGGAGCTGGCTAGGTAGGTAACTCATGCTTGCTTATCGCTGGAAGTGACTGACTGCGGAAGGTGGCTTATTCGCTTGGGTATTTATAGCAGCCGAGCTAGGAAGAGATCGATTGTTCGGTCGCCCATCGAGAGGTCGGCCTACCAACCGACGACGTCATGTTCTCGACATCATGAACTAGTTGATGCGTATGTGTTATGCAGGCCTGGTTTTACGGTACTATGCGAAGTTTGGTGCCACATTATTTTGTGTGGCCAGGACTGAAGAAACAAGCTAGACGTGCATTGTAGTACAAGAAGAAAACAAAGGCAGATCCTATATTGATGGAATGTAACCGCAAAGTGATCAAATCATTACTATTTACTTATTTTTGCGAATGGTGGATCAAATTAATGAGGAGGTTAAGAGGAGATCAGTACAGAGTCTAGTGGGTAGTGGTTATCTGACATATAAGGTCAATGTATCACACGGTACTCTTGACGTGAGGGAGCTCAGATGGTTCATTCCTTGTGGTGGAGCTAGCCAATCAAGATTCAAGTCCGAGACTTGGCACCGGTGCTTGTATTTTCCTAGATTTATTTCAGGGTTTCTTTAGTAATGTTTGTTTGATGGGAGACAACATTCATGTCGCCTATGAGGCGTCTATGATGATTTTCAATCTCAAGATTTGATAGCTCAGATGTGAGCGTCTATGTTTGACGGTATTTCTACAAGAAAACTCGGAAATGTTAGATGTGGAACTGAACTTCCACACGTGTCCGTGTGATTTCTTTTCTAGTTAGGTCAATATTAATTTGAGGTTGATTTAAGTACTTTCTGTTGATTTCATGCATGTTATTATTAGGAGTCACGAGTGTTTTAGGACGGGAAGAGCAAATTAGTTGTGATTTGATCGTGGGGCTGCATTAACAATGTCACCTATAATGATGTTGAGCTATGTTTTTTGTTAAGGCTGGATTTCATTCACTCAAATGAAATACTCCCTCCATTCCCTTATACAAGT
The DNA here is from genome assembly GCF_002575655.3 of Aegilops tauschii subsp. strangulata. Classification (NCBI taxonomy): domain Eukaryota; kingdom Viridiplantae; phylum Streptophyta; class Magnoliopsida; order Poales; family Poaceae; genus Aegilops; species Aegilops tauschii. Next base: position 562,681,589 of record NC_053039.3, on the reverse strand, counting down.
CCACTTTATATTTTTATGTCTAACTTTGACCATTGTTTTTACCAACAAAAATTGAGTTGTATGCCACAAAAAGTATTTCATTGGAAGCACATTTCAAAGAACTTTTCGACGATATATTCTTTATGACATATAATCCATATTTTGTTGACAAAAATTATAAGTCAAAGTTTGACACAAAAACGAAGTGGCCTTGTATACGGGAATGGAGGGAGTATTATTGTATTAAGGAGATACAAACAAAATTAGCACATCCCTGGTCTTTGGAGGACTAGGATGTACATGGCCAACACTAATACACAAAGAATCACGTCGACAAAGGCAAAAGTCCTAGAAAACTGAATCTCTGCCTAGGTGGAGGAAAAAGAAGAAGAAAGGAAAAACTTTGACGTGATCAAAACAATGATTAACGAACCTCAACTACAACCATTCCTACCAACCATCTCTTGACATCACAAAAACAAGGAGAAAGGTTATCTAAGAGCAACACTTCCAGGAAAGGAATGATGGTCAAGCGCATCGTCACCGTATCCAACCACTAGATATCAAATCCTATATTCTCAACTTGAAGATAAAGTCTGGGAAAATTCGAGAAATGCCTTGAACAAGGTAATGGCGCAAAAACACTGCCATTGCCAAGTACGACTAACTAGGGTCAAACCTAGAGTTTTCAGCTCGAAACTCAAGACCGAATACTCGAGAAGCACCATCAAATCAAAATCAGCATGCGTTGTCACCACCAGTTTCCTGATGTTGGCGTAATATGCCAACCCCATGTTAATAGGTTTCGACAAACTGAGGAAAAACAAAAACTAAGAAAACGAGCAACCGAAAAACTAGAAAAAACCAAAAACTAGAATAAAAATATCAAAACCAGAAGGAAAAACCAAAGCCCAGAAGCACAATTGCGTTTTCACTTTTTTGGAAGCAGAGGATGTGCTTTTATTTTATTTTTCTCGGGAAAGCACAGGTTGTGCTTCTCGCATAAGCAAAGTTGTACTCCTCGCGGAAGTAGAACACATGTTGGGTTTCCCCTTTTTTCAGTGAAAGCACATTTGCTTTTCCCTTTCGGAAAGCTTAGACTCTGCTTCTCGCTTCTCGCAGAAGCACATGTTATGATTTCCCTTTTTCGGTGAAACACAACTGTGTTTTTTCTTTTCAGGAAGTATAGTTGTGTTTCTCGTGGAAGCACATATTGTGTTTTTTCTTTTAGAAACACAATTATGCTTCTCGCGGAAAAAGGTTGCTTTCCAGAAAAAAAAAACCAACTAAAAAATTCTACCCAAAACCTGGAAAAAAACCAAGAAAAGAAAGAAATCCAAAAAATATAACCAGAAAATGCGTGAATTTTTTTTAAAAAAATCTCGAGGATATGTCCAGAGCGTGACACGTGGCAGCGATTGAGCACACCACCTGGTGTGCTCTCACGCAAAAAAAGTGAACTTTGTAGGAGCCCTCCCAAGGATACCCTTTGATTTGGAGCCCATTGTTTTTTTCGCTTTTAGTTTTTCTTCTTTAGTTATTTTGTTTTTGTTTCTTTTTTAATATTTTATATTTTAAAAAATGTTCAAGAACCCCAAATCCAACAATAAATGATCTGAATTTATGAAGAAACACGATTTTATAATTTTTCACATAATATAAATGGCTCATAATTTTTTATTTTTTTAAATGTTCTTTAACTTCAAACTATGTTCTGAAATTTATAAAATATTCTCCGTTTCGGAAAATGTTCGAAAATTCCTAATTTGTTCACAAATTTCAGAAAACATAATCAATTAGACAAATGTTCACAAATACAATTTTTTACAAATACAAAAGATGGTCATGTATTTAAAATATTTTCTTTGATTAAAAAAACAGTAATTTGAAAATTATTGCCGTATTTCCAAAAGAAGTTCATGAATTTTATAAATGTATGCTTATTTCTGAAAAACATTGTGTGATTTTAAAGAATGTTGACAAATTTGGAAAAGTGCACGAGTTTGATAACATCTTTGATTAAAAAAATTAAATTAAATTAAAAACATAAAAGGAAAAAAGGAAATGCAATAAAAATATAATAAAAAGGAGAAACCGTATTCAGGGAAGGTTTTAGAACCTTCTGAAACAAGTGGGGGAAAAGTCGGAGTGGGCTGGCCGACAGAGAGGACGAGCGCACAACAAGGTATATGGTCCACAAAATCAATACGAAGGGCCCGATCGAACGAATGTCCACAAAAACCATCCAAATTAGCTGGCAGGCAATCTGTGTTTTATTTGTACCGTGGTTTACTCCCCTTCATTGTTCACAAACAGTGCACTTAAAAAACAAAGGGCTTATCCACACACACACAAAAGGAGTAAAGGGCATTTTAAAATCTTCAAATAAATAAAAATAAAAATTACATATACATATAGACTAGATAATTGCTCGTGTGTTTCAAGGAGGGAATCTCTACTCTTATAAAAAACAGAGTTGGTGATGATGGTGTGCCTGCCATCCTGCAATTAATATAGGCCGTCTGATTTATATCTGATGGATAGGAAGGAAACTATGTCAATTTTGCAAAAAGATACCCACACCCTCTCCACATTTGCAAATAAGGCCTTCTCTTGTTCATCCTTTTCTCCCACAACATAAACTACTCATACAAATGCATCTTGATTTTCCATGCAACGCATGGACATCTTGCTAGTTACATATAAATATTAGGTTTGCTCGTGATTTACTTGCCCATATTACGTGATTGTGTAAAGAAAAACATTAGTAAAAAATTCATACAAATACATATACATATTAGGAGGACTAGGATGTACATGGCCAACACTAATACACAAAGAATCACATCGACAAAGGCAAAAGTCATACAAAACTGAAGCTCTGCCTAAGTGGGGGGAAAGAAGAAGAAAGGAAAAACTCTGACGTGATCAAAACAACGATTAATGAACCTCAACTATGACCATTCCCACCAAGCATCTTTTGACATCACAGAAAAAAGGAGAAAGGTTATCTAAGAGCAACGCTTCCAGGAAAGCAATGATGGTCAAGTGCACCGTCACTGTATCCAACCACTCAATATCAAAGCCTATGTTTTGAACTTGAAGATAAAGTCTGAGAAAATTCGAGAAATGCCTTGAACAAGGTAATGGCGCAAAAACACTGCCATTGCCAAGTACGACTAACTAGGGCCAGACCTAGAGTTTGCAGCTCGAAACTCAAGACCGAATACTCGAGAGGCACCATCAAATCAAAGTCAGCATGCGTTGTCTCCACCACTTTCCTGATGTTGGAGTAATATGCCAACCCCATGTTAATAGGTTTTGACAAACTTTGTTTTTTCACAAAAAAACCGAGGAAAAACAAAAACAAAGAAAACGAGCAACCGAAAAACTAGAATAAACCAAAAACCAGAAGAAGAAAAAATCAAAACCGGAAGGAAAAACCAAAGCCCAGAAGCACAATTGTGTTTTCACCTTTTTGGAAGCAGAGGATGTGCTTTTATTTTATTTTTCTCGGGAAACCACAGGTTGTGCTTCTCGCATAAGCAAAGTTGTGCTCCTCGCGGAAGCAGAACACATGTTGGGTTTCCCCTTTTTCAAGTGAAACACATTTGCTTTTCCCTTTCGGAAAGCATAGACTCTGCTTCTCACAGAAGCACATGTTACGATTTCCCTTTTTTCGGTGAAACACACCTGTGCCTTTTCTTTTCAGGAAGTATAGTTGTGTTTCTCATGGAAGCACATATTGCGTTTTTCTTTTAGAAACAGAATTATGCTTCTCATGGAAAAATGATGCTTTCCAGAAAAAAACCAAGTAAATTTTTTCCCCCAAACCCTGAAAAAAAACCAAGAAAAAAAAAGAAATCCAAAAAAATAACACCAGAAAATGCGTGCAAAAATTTAAACAAAATCTCGAAGATATGTCCGGAGCGTGTCACGTGGCAGCGATTGAGCACACCACCTGGCGTGCTCTCATCCTAAAAAAGTGAACTTTGCAGGAGCCCTCCCAGGGATACCCTTTGATTTGGATCCCCTTTGTTCGTTTTTAGTTTTTCTTCTTTAGTTATTTTGTTTTTGTTTATTTTTAATATTTTAAAATTTTAAAAATGTTCAGGAACCCCAAACCCAACAATAAATGTTCTGAATTTATGAAAAAACACGATTTTATAAGTTTTTCACAAATTATAAATGGCTCATCAATTTTTTATTTCTTAAATTTTCTTTAACTTCAAAATATGTTCCAAAATTTATAAAATATTTCCCCTGTCAGAAAATGTTCGAAAATTCCTTTTTTCCCAAATTCAAAAAAAAAATCAATTAGACAAATGTTCACAAATACAATTTTTTTAGAAATACAAAAGATGGTCATGAATTTAAAACATTTTCTTAGATTTAAAAAACCAGTAATTTGAAAATTATTGCCGTATTTCCAAAAGAAGTTCATGAATTTTATAAATGTATGCTTATTTCTGAATAATATTGTGTGATTTCAAAGAATGTTCACAAATTTGGGAAAGTGCACGAGTTTGATAACGGCTTTGATTAAAAAAGAAAATCAAAAGTAAAAACATAAAAGGAAAAAAGGAAATGCCATAAAATATAATAAAAAGGAGAAACCGGATTCAGGGAAGGTTTAGAACCTTCTGAAATAGGTGGGGGAAAAGTCGGACTGGGCTGGCCGACAGAGAGGACGAGCGCACAACAAGGTATATGGTCCAAAAATCAATAGGAAAGGGCCCGATCGAACGAGTGTCCACAAAAACCATCCAAATTAGCTGGCAGGCCATCTGTGTTTGTATTTGTACCGTGGTCTACACGCCTTCATTGTTCACCAACAGTGCACTTACAATAAAAAAAGGGCTTATCCACACACACAAAAAAGGAGGAAAAGGCATTTTAGAATCTTCAAATAAATAAAAATAAAAATTACATATACATATAGACTAGATAATTGCTCGTGTGTTGCAAGGAGGGAATTACATATAAATATTAGGTTTGCTCATGATTTACCTGCCATATTATGTGATTGTGTAAAGAAAAACATTAGTAAAAAATTCATACAAATACATATACGTATTAGGAGGACTAGGATGTACATGGCCAACACTAATACACAAAGAATCACGTCGACAAAGGAAAAAGTCATACAAAACTGAAGCTCTGCCTATCTGGAGGAAAAAGAAGAAGAAATGAAAAACTCTGACGTGATCAAAACAACGATTAACGAACCTCAACTATGACCATTCCCACCAACCATCTCTTGACATCACAGAAATAAGGAGAAAAGGTTATCTAAGAGCAATGCTTCCAGGAAAGTAATGATGGTCAAGCGCACCGTCACCGTATCCAACCACTAGATATCAAATCCTATGTTTTCAACTTGAAGATAAAGTCTGTGAAAATTCGGGAAATGCCTTGAACAAGGTAATGGCGCAAAAACACTGCCATTGCCAAGTACGACTAACTAGAGCCAGACCTAGAGTTTTCAGCTCGAAACTCAAGACCGAATACTCGGGAAGCACCATCAAATCAAAGTCAGCATGCGTTGTCGCCACCACTTTCCTGATGTTTGCGGAATATGCCACCCCCATGTTAATAGGTTTCGACAAACTTTGTTTTTTCACGAAAAAACCGAGGAAAAACAAAAACAAAGAAAACGAGCGACCGAAAAACTAGAATAAACCAAAAACCAGAATAAAAAAACCGAAACCGGAAGGAAACACCAAAGCCCAGAAGCACAATTGCCTTTTTACCTTTTTGGAAGAAGAGAATGTGTTTTATTTTATTTTTCTCGGGAAAGCACAGGTTGTGCTTCTCGCATAAGTAGAGTTGTGCTCCTCGCGGAAGCAGAACACATGTTGGGTTTCCCCTTTTTTCAGTGAAACACATTTGCTTTTCCCTTTCGGAAAGCATAGACTCTGCTCCTCGCAGAAGCACATGTTATGATTTCCCTTTTTTCGCTGAAACACAACTGTGCTTTTTCTTTTCAGGAAGTATAGTTGTGTTTCTCATGGAAGCACATATTGCGTTTTTTTCTTTTAGAGACACAATTATGCTTCTCACGGAAAAATGATGCTTTCCAGAAAAAAACAAGTATTTTTTTACCCAAATCCTGGAAAAAAAAAGAAAAAAAAGAAATCCAAAAAACTAAAACCAGAAAATGCGTGCAAAAATTTTAAAAATAAAATCTTGAAGATATGTCCAGAGCGTGTCACATGGCAGCGATTAGCACACCACCTGGCATGCTCTCATGCTAAAAAAGTGAACTTTGCAGGAACCCTCGTATGGATACACTTTGATTTTGAGCCTCTTCTTTTTTTTCGTTTTTAGTTTTTCTTCTTTAGTTATATTGTTTTTGTTTCTTTTTAATATTTTAAAATTTAAAAAATGTTCAGGAATCCCAAATCCAACAATAAATTTTCTGAATTCATTAAGAAACAAGATTCTATAATTTTTCCAAAAATTATAAATGGGCCATAATTTTTTAAATGTTATTTAACTTCAAAATATGTTCGGAAATTTATAAATTTTTATCTCTTTCGGAAAATGTGCAAAAAATCCTTTTTTCCACAAATTTCAGACAAAATTAATCATTTAGACAAATGTTCGCAAATACATTTTTTACAAATACAAAAGATGGTCATGAATTTAAAAGATTTTCTTAGATTTCGAAAAAACAGTAATTTGAAAATTATTGTCGTATTTCCAAAAGAAGTTCATGAATTTTATAAATGTATGCTTATTTCTGAATAATATTGTGTGATTTTAAAGAATGTTGACAAATTCAGAAAAGTGCACGAGTTTGATAGCGGCTTTGATTAAAAAAAGAAAATGAAAAGTAAAAACATAAAAGGAAAAAGGAAATGCAATAAAATAATACGAAAAAGGAGAAACCGGATTCAGGGAAGGCTTTAGAACCTTCTGAAACAAGTGGGGGAAAAGTCGGAGTGGGCTGGCCGACAGAGAGGAGGAGCGCACAACAAGGTATATGGTCAACAAAATCAATAGGAAAGGGCCCGATCGAACGAGTGTCCACAAAAACCATCCAAATTAGCTGGCAGGCCATCTGTGTTTGTATTTGTACCATGGTCTACACGACTTTCATTGTTCACCAACTGTGCACTTAAAATAAAAAAAGGGCTTATCCACACACACACACAAAAGGAGGAAAAGATATTTTAAAATATTCCAATAAATAAAAATAAAAAGTACATATACATATAGACTAGATAATTGCTCGTGTGTTGCAAGGAGGGAATTACATATAAATATTAGGTTTGCTCATGGTTTACCAGCCCATATTATGTGATTGTGTAAAGAAAACATTAGTAAAAAAATTCATACAAATACAAATACATATTAGGAGGACTAGGATGTACATGGCCAACACTAATACACAAAGAATCACGTCGACAAAGGCAAAAGTCATACAAAACTGAAGCTCTGCCTAGGTGGAGGAAAAAGAAGAAGAAAAGAAAAACTCTAACGTGATCAAAACAACGATTAATGAACCTCAACTATGACCATTCCCATCAACCATCTCTTGACATCACAGAAACAAGGAGAAAGGTTATCTAAGAGCAACGCTTCTAGGAAAGTAATGATGGTCAAGCGTACCGTCACCGTATCCAACCACTAGATATCAAATCCTATGTTTTCAACTTGAAGATAAAGTCTGAGAAAATTCGGGAAATGCCTTGAACAAGGGCGCAAAAACACTACCATTGCCAAGTACGACTAACTAGGGCCAGACCTAGAGTTTTCAGCTCGAAACTCAAGACTGAATACTCGGGAAGCACCATCAAATCAAAGTCAGCATGCGTTGTCGCCACCACTTTCCTGATGTTGGGGTAATATGCCACCCCCATGTTAATAGGTTTCGACAAACTTTGTTTTTTTCACGAAAAAACCGAGGAAAAACAAAAACAAAGAAAACGAGCATCCGAAAAACTAGAATAAACCAAAAACCAGAATAAAAAAATCGAAACCGGAAGGAAACACCAAAGCCCAGAAGCAGAATTGCGTTTTCACCTTTTTGGAAGCAGAGAATGTGTTTTATTTTATTTTTCTCGCGAAAGCACATGTTGTGCTTCTCGCATAAGCAAAGTTGTGCTCCTCGCGGAAGCAGAACACATGTTGGGTTTCCCCTTTTTTCAGTGGAACACATTTGCTTTTCCATTTCGGAAAGCATAGACTCTGCTCCTCGCAGAAGCACATGTTATGATTTCCCTTTTTTCGCTGAAACACAACTGTGCTTTTTCTTTTCAGGAAGTATAGTTGTGTTTCTCATGGAAACACATATTGCAATTTATTACCCAAATCCTGGAAAAAACATGAAAAAAAGAAATCCAAAAAAATAAAACCAGAAAATGCGTGCAAATATTTTAAAAATAAAATCTCGAAGATATGTCCAGAGCGTGTCACATGGTAGCGATTAGCACACCACCTGGCGTGCTCTCATGGATACGCTTTGATTTGGAGCCCCTTGTTATTTTTCCTTTTTAGTTTTTCTTCTTTAGTTATTTTGTTTTTGTTTCTTTTTAATATTTTAAGATTTTAAAAATGTTCAGGAACCCCAAATCCAACAATAAATTTTCTGAATTTATGAAGAAACACGATTTTATAATTGTTTTCAAAAATATAAATGGGTCATAATTTTTTTTATTTTTAAATGTTATTTAACTACAAAATATGTTCGGAAGTTTATAAAATTTTATCTCTTTCGGAAAATGTTCGAAAATTCCTATTTTTTCACAAATTTCAGACAAAATTAATCATTTAGAAAACTGTTCACAAATACATTTTTTACAAATACAAAAGTTGGTCATGAATTTAAAAGATTTTCTTGGATTTCGAAAAAAAGTAATTTTAAAATTATTGCCGTATTTCCAAAAGAAGTTCATGAATTTTATGAATGTATGCTTATTTCTGAATAATATTGTTTGATTTTAAAGAATGTTGACAAATTTGGAAAAGTGCACAAGTTTGATAACATCTTTGATTAAAAAATAAAATTAAAAGTAAAAACATAAAAGGAAAAAGGAAATGCAATAAAAATATAATAAAAAGGAGAAACCGGATTCAGGGAAGGTTTTAGAACCTTCTGAAACAAGTGGGGAAAAGTCGGAATGGGCTGGCCGACAGAGAGGACGAGCGCACAACAAGGTATATGGTCCACAAAATCAATAGGAAAGGGCCCGATCGAGAGTGTCCACAAAAACCATCCAAATTAGCTGGCAGGCAATCTGTGTTTGTATTTGTACCGTGGTCTACACCCCTTCATTGTTCACCAACAGTGCACTTAAAAAACAAAGGGCTTATCCACACACACAAAAAAAGGAGGAAAGGGCAGTTTAAAATCTTCAAATAAATAAAAATAAAAATTACGTATACATATAGACTAGATAATTGCTCGTGTGTTTGAAGGAGGGAATCTCTACTCTTATAAAAAACAGAGTTGGTGATGGTGGTGTGCCTGCCATCCTGCAATATAGGCCGTCCGATTTATATCTGACGGATAGGAAGGAAACTATGACAAGCAGAACACATGTTGGGTTTCGCCTTTTTTCAGTGAAACACATTTGCTTTCCCTTTCGGAAAGCATAGACTCTGCTTCTCGCAGAAGCACATGTTATGATTTCCCTTTTTTTGGTGAAACACAACTGTGCTTTTTCTTTTCAGGAAGTATAGTTGTGTTTCTCATGGAAGCACATATTGCGTTTTTTTCTTTTACAAACACAATTATGGTTCTCGCGGAAAAACGATGCTTTCCAGAAAAATACCAACTAATTTTTTTTACCCAAAACCTGGTAAAAGACCAACAAAAAGATAAAACCAGAAAATGCGTGCAAAAATTTAAAAAACAAAATCTCGAAGATATGTCCAGAGCGTGTCACGTGGCAGCGATTGAGCACGGCAACTGGCGTGCTCTCATGCTAAAAAAGTGAACTTTGCAGGAGCGCTCCCAGGGATATACTTTGATTTGGAACCCCCCTTTTTTTTTTCGTTTTTAGTTTTTCTTCTTTATTTATATTGTTTTTGTTTCTTTTTTAATATTTAAAATTTTAAAAATGTTCTGAATTTATGAAGATACATGATTTTGTTTTTATAATTTTTTTCACATATTGTGAGTGGCTCAAAATTTATTTATTTTTAAAAAAATGTTCTTTAACTTCGAAATATGTTCTGAAATTTATATAATATTCTCCCTTTCGGAAAATGGTCGAAAATTCCTATTTGTCACAAATTTCAGAAAAAATTAATCAATTAGACAAATGTTCGCAAATACAATTTTTTACAAATACAAATGATGGTCATGAATTTAAAAGATTTTCTTAGATAAATAAACCAGTAATTTGAAAATTATTGCCGTATTTCTTAGATTTAAAAGATTTTCTTAGGTTAAAAAACAGTAATTTTCTTAGATGAATTTTATAAATGTTTGCTTATTTCTGAAAAATATTGTGTGATTTTAAAGAATGGTGACAAATTTGAAAAAGTGCACGAGTTTGATAACAGCTTTGATTAAGAAAAGAAAATTAAAAGTAAACACATAAAAGGAAAAAGGAAATGCAATAAAAATATAATAAAAAGGAGAAAACGGATTCAGGGAAGGTTTTAGAATCTTCTGAAACAGGTGGGGGAAAAGTTGGAGTGGGCTGGCCAACAGAGAGGACGAGCGCACAACAAGGTATATGGTCCACAAAATCAATAGGAAAGGGCCTGATCGAATAAGTGTCCACAAAAACCATCCAAATTAGCTGGCAGGCCATCTGTCTTTGTATTTGTACCGTGGTCTACACCCCTTCATTGTTCACCAACAGTGCACTTAAAATAAAAAAGGGCTTATCCACACACAAAAAAAGGAGGAAAAGGCATTTTAAAATCTTCAGATAAATAAAAATAAAAATTACATATACATATAGACTAGATAATTGCTCATGTGTTGCAAGGAGGGAATTACATATACATATTAGGTTTGCTCATGATTTACCTGCCCATATTATGTGATTGTGTAAAGAAAAACATTAGTAAAAAAATTCATGTCCACAAAAATGGAAAAAATGTCGGTGAAAAATGGATATATGTAAACTATTTATTAGCAATTCACACCTTTGTCCTTTTTGTGTAGCTTACGAGTTAATGGGATTAAATAAAAATTAGATATATGTACAACACATCTATGCAAGTGGGATATTTTTCTAGAGTTTTCGGAACATCTAAATTCGAATTCCTTCTTTTAAAGCATTGGGCTCCATGAAAGCCACCGGGTCCCAAAACGCCACTCTCCTAGGAATAGATCACTATCCCAACAAATTTTCTTTTATTCTTAGATTTTTGGGCTAATTACACATTTTATGTGGTGCTCCCCTCCTTTTTTTTAAATGAACTTTATATATGTGTTGGGAAATTATACTGTTTTCCCTTCTTTCAGGGCGTGCCGTTGGGTTTGTAGTTCATGTATTAATGTTGTACACTCAATTCACAAAAAAAATATTGTTGTAGAATCAAACAGGAATTACATCACTTTATTTGTTTCTCTTTAAAGGCAAGAAAATATATGCCAGCAAAAAAACATTCTTCGTTAGAAAGAATCTCATGGTCAATTTTGGAGTGGTTTTATAAACATTCTTTGCTTTCTTTCTTCCTGTGGAAGAAAGAGGACCCTTTCTCTAGGATTTTCTCGTGTCTCCTGCCGGTGCCGTCACCGGTCTACCTCGTCTCATGTTGTCTTTGGACCATGGAGGCGCGGTGGATCTTGGCCCTTGCCAGGCGGGAGGGTCCCGGTGGTGTTTCTAGCATCGTCCGCGCGGCTGGGGGGAGGGGGGGGGGGGGGGGGGGGGGCGTGGGGAAGTTTATCTCCGGCGGATCTTGCGGGATTCAGTCAGCGTTTGTCTTTGGTGGATCATGTCTTCGTTCGTGTGTATACAGGTTGGATCCTTCTGATGTACGCTTCTCTTTATTGGTGGCGGTTGTTGTTCTGTTGCGCTGGAACTGTGTGGCCTTAGCACGACGACTTTTCGCCTGTCTACTACAACAAGGTTTGTCCGGCTCCGACGGAGGAGGAGGTAAGACGGCGGTGCGCCTTCGGCTAGATGGTCTACGGACCTGTATATATTTTTTATTTACGATGTTCTTTGCAATATCTCGACAGTTCATGAATAGATCAAAAGTTTTCTGGCAAAAAAGAAAAGTTAGTGTCCGCCAAATTATAGACAAGCTAGCATGTGCATAGTCAGTCAATTAGCACTCAAAGAAATCCAATAATTCATTAATTTGCAGAGAAGAAGGCTCACACCCAGCTTTGTTGGAAAGCTTTGGGAGAAGACAATCAGCTAAAAAGAATTGAAACCAGGTAATTAGCTTTAAACAGTATAGCAAATCAAACAATTCACTAATTTGTAGAGAAGAAGGTTCACGCCCAGCTTTGTTGGAAAGCTTTGGTAGAAGACAATCATCAGCTAAAAAGAAATGAAACCAGGTAATTAGCTTTGAAACAGTACAGCTAAAAAAATAATTCGCGCCAGGTAGGGGTCGAACCTACGGCCTTCCGCTTAGGAAACGGACGCTCTATCCACTGAGCTACAGGCGCTCATATGTACAGAGAATTTTAAGTTTTATGTCAACTAGATTCTTTTTCTTTTCTGCAAATACCAACTGTCTCGTACATACTATAACAGACGGATCTTCACTACTTCTAATCATCTTAACATGTATGCCTCCACATCTTAAAAATTATTGTAGCCATTAGATTTGCTAGTTTGATCCACTAGCACCCGTCCAATCAACACATGAGAAGTCTCTAACATGCAACATGCATTAGTACATTCTATGTATGTTTTAAAGCACATTGCATTTAATCAAGACATGCACTACAACCCACTGCATACTATTTCTAGTCATGCAACCATGCCACATCAGCATGCCATGCATGTAAGTTATAATCCATTTTTTTGCATTGGCATATCTATCTCACGTTGTCACATCATCTGTTCGTGCATGCCAGTAATCGATTAGTTCTTTTAGTTTTGCATTCATATAGACACTGTATATGCGTCAAGTGCTTCGAACATACCTATATAGTTGATCCTTCTGTTCTTTTAAGCGCCACACTTTTCCTCTATTCCTAAATAACTATAACCCATCCGTTTGAAAGTAAAGAAATAACTACGACCCACTACCTATTTTTTCTAGTTGTACAACAATGCCACATCAACAAGTCATGCATCTAAGTTATAATTTACACCTTTCGTGTTAATAGTCCGTTCATGCATGTTAAGTCATCAGTTAATTTTATTTGCACTAAGTTTTGTACTCTCATGGACACGGTATATATGTGTTGGACAATTGGAGCATAATTATATAGTTTACCCTTCACGGTTTTTAGAATTAGCGGTCTTCTAACTGCATCCTAATTTTCTCTCTTTTATATCATTTTGTTATATGCTTCATATTCTTTTAATGTTTCCAAAGTGTAAATCAAGAATATTCTTAAATTTATTTTTATTTATTTAATTTGTTTATGTAGCACCTAATTAGTCATTGATTTTAACAAGATTACCGCAGCAACGTGCGGGCTATCTTCTAGTTTCATAAAAATTGAACACCGCTAGTTTCTTTGAAATTAATTTTGGACTAGTAAAACTAAGAGAATATGGATTATCACAGGGAATGAGACGTTTGAGAAGCTTGGGATGATTGATCCGAACGTAACATGCTAACGTATCGGACGATGGTGTACCACATGTGTAGGATCGAAAGTATATCTAGGGGGGTGATTAGACTACTTGACCAAATAAAAATCTAGCCTTTTTCCAATTTAAGTCTTGGCAGATTTTAACAACTTTAGAACAAGTCAAGCAATCAACCTACACATGCAAGTCTAAGAGTATAGCAACGGAATGTAAAACATTGCATATGAAGGTAAAGGGAGGAGTTTGGAGGGAGCAAACGCAATGTAGACACGGAGATTTTTTCCCGTGGTTCCGATAGGTGGTGCTATCGTACATCCACGTTGATGGAGACTTCAACCCACGAAGGGTAACGGTTGCGCGAGTCCACGGAGGGCTCCACCCACGAAGGGTCCACGAAGAAGCAACCTTGTCTATCCTACCATGGCCATCGCCCACGAAGGACTTGCCTCACTAGGGTAGATCTTCACGAAGTAGGCGATCTCCTTGCCTGTACAAACTCCTTGGTTCAACTCCACAATCTTGACGGAGGCTCCCAAGTGACACCTAACCAATCTAGGAGACACCACTCTCCAAAAGGTAATAGATGGTGTGTTGATGGTGAACTCCTTGCTCTTGTGCTTCAAATGACAGTCTCCCCAACACTCAACTCTCTCTCACAGATTTGGATATGGTGGAAAGATGATTTGAGTGGAGAGCAACTTGGGAAGGCTAGAGATCAAGATTTATGTGGTTGGAATGGAATATCTTGGTCTCAACACATGAGTAGGTGGTTCTCTCTCAGAAAATGTATGCTGGAAGTGTAGGCACGTTTTGATGGCTCTCCTCACGAATGAAGAGTGGGTGGAGGGGTATATATAGCCTCCACACAAAATCTAACCGTTACACAATATTTACCAAACTCGATGGGACCGAATCAGAAAACTCGGTCAGACCGATTTAGTTCATAATGTGTCTGTTAGGCATTTCAGTGGGACCGACATGTCAACTCGGTGGGACCGATGTCATTAGGGTTAGGGCATAACGTAATCTCGGTGTGACCGATTACACAAACTCGGTTGGACCGACTTTGGTAATAAGCTAACCAGAGAGTTGGTCAGGCAAACTCGGTGGGACCGATTCGCTCATCTCGGTTGGACCGAAACGTTACAAAAGGGAAACAGAGAGTTTGCATTATTGGGAACTCGGTGGGACCGGTCGCTCATCTCGGTTGGACCGAAACGTTACAAAGGAAAACAGAGAGTTTGCAATCCCATCTCGGTGAGACCGAGATCCCTATCGGTGAGACCGAAGTGACTAGGGTTTCTGGCAGTGGCTATGTCAAGTGAACTCGGTGGCGTCGGATAGATCAAATCGGTGGGGCCGAGTTTGACTTTTGGTTTGGGACATATGTGGAAATGAGAAAGTGGTTGAGGGTTTGTGGAGCATATCACTAAGCATTTTGAGCAAGTAATTAAGCAACACCTCATCCCCTTTTAATAGTATTGGCTTTTCCTATGGACTCAATGTGATTTTGGATCACTAAACTGAAAATGTAGAGTCTTGAGCTTGAGCCAATGTGTGTCCTTAGCATTTTGAGGGGTCCACATTTCTAATCCATGCCATGCCAATCATTGAACTTCCTGAAATAGTCATCTTGAAGTAGCATTAATTCAATGAGCTATATGTTGTTAGTAATTACCAAAACCACCCAGGGATAGCTGTGTTGGAAATATGCCCTAGAGGCAATAATAAATGGTTATTATTATATTTCTTTGTTCATGGTAATTGTCTATTGTTCATGCTATAATTGTATTGTCCGGAAATCGTAATACATGTGTGAATACATAGACCACAACGTGTCCCTAGTAAGCCTCTAGTTGACTAGCTCGTTGATCAACAGATAGTCATGGTTTCCTGACTATGGACATTGGATGTCATTGATAACGGGATCACATCATTAGGAGAATGATGTGATGGACAAGACCCAATCCTAAGCATAGCATAAAAGATCGTGTAGTTTCGTTTGCTAGAGCTTTTCCAATGTCAAGTATCTTTTCCTTAGACCATGAGATCGTGCAACTCCCGGATACCGTAGGAGTGCTTTGGGTGTGCCAAACGTCACAACGTAACTGGGTGACTATAAAGGTGCACTACGGGTATCTCTGAAAGTGTCTGTTGGGTTGGCACGGATCGAGACTGGGATTTGTCACTCCGTGTGACGGAGAGGTATCTCTGGGCCCACTCGGTAATGCATTATCATAATGAGCTCAATGTGACTAAGGCGTTAGTCACGGGATCATGCATTGCGGTACGAGTAAAGAGACTTGCCGGTAACGAGATTGAACAAGGTATTGGGATACCGACGATCGAATCTCGGGCAAGTAACATACCGATTGACAAAGGGAATTGTATACGGGATTGATTGAATCCTCGACATCGTGGTTCATCCGATGAGATCATCGTGGAACATGTGGGAGCCAACATGGGTATCTAGATCCCGCTGTTGGTTATTGACCGGAGAGGCGTCTCGGTCATGTCTGCATGTCTCCCGAACCCGTAGGGTTGTAGAGATATGTGTATGCGGAAACCCGAAAGTTGTTCGGAGTCCCGGATGAGATCCCGGAAGTCACGAGGAGTTCCGGAATGGTCCGGAGGTAAAGAATTATATATAGGAAGTCAAGTTTCGGCCACTGGGAAAGTTTCGGGGGTTACCGGTATTGTACCGGGACCACCGGAAGGGTCCCGGGGGTCCACCGGGTGGGGCCACCTATCCCGGAGGGCCCCGTGGGCTGAAGTGGGAAGGGAACCAGCCCCTAGTGGGCTGGGCGCCCCCCCCATGGGCCTCCCCCCTGCGCCTAGGGTTGGGAACCCTAGGGTGGGGGGGCTTCCCACTTGCCTTGGGGGGCAAGGCACCCCCCTTGGCCGCCGCCCCCCACCCTAGATGGGTTTGGCCGGCCCCCCCCCTCCCAAGGGGGCCTATATAAGGGGGGGGAGGGAGGGCAGCAATAACACAGCCTTGGGCGCCTCCCTCTCCCCCTGCAACACCTCTCTCTCTCGTATATGCTCGGCGAAGCCCTGCCAGCATCCCGCTACATCCACCACCACGCCGTCGTGCTGCTGGATCTCCATCAACCTCTCCTTCCCCCTTTCTGGATCAAGAAGGAGGAGACGTCGCTGCACCGTATGTGTGTTGAACGCGGAGGTGCCGTCCGTTCGGCACTCGGTCATCGGTGATTTGGATCACGGCGAGTACGACTCCGTCATCCACGTTCATTGGAACGCTTCCGCTCGCGATCTACAAGGGTATGTAGATGCACTCCTTTCCCCTCGTTGCTAGTATACTCCACAGATGCATCTTGGTGAGCGTTGAATTTTTTTGAAATTATGCTACGATTCCCAACAGTGGCATCATGAGCCAGGCCTATGCATAGTTACTATGCACGAGTAGAACACAAAGAAGTTGTGGGCGTTGATGTTGCCAATTCTTCTTGCTGCTACTAGTCGTTTCTTGTTTCGGCGGCATTGTAGGATGAAGCGGCCCGGACCGACCTTACACGTACGCTTACGTGAGACAGGTTCCACCGACTGACATGCACTAGTTGCATAAGGTGGCTAGTGGGTGTCTGTCTCTCCTACTTTAGTCGGAACGGATTCGATGAAAAGGGTCCTTATGAAGGGTAAATAGAAATTGGCAAATCACATTGTGGTCATACGTAGGTAAGAAACGTTCTTGCTAGAAACCTAGAAACCACGTAAAAAATTGCAACAACAATTAGAGGACGTCTAACTTGTTTTTGCAGCAAGTGCTATGTGATGTGATATGGCCAGAAGATGTGATGAATGATATATGTGATGTATGAGATTGATCATATTCTTGTAATAGGAATCACGACTTGCATGTCGATGAGTATGACAACCGGCAGGAGCCATAGGAGTTGTCTTTATTATTTTGCGTGACCTGCGTGTCATTGAATAACGCCATGTAAATTACTTTACTTTGTTGCTAAATGCGTTAGCCATAGAAGTAGAAGTAATCGTTGGCGTGACGATTTCATGAAGACACAATGATGGAGATCATGATGATGGAGATCATGGTGTCATGCCGGTGACGAAGATGATCATGGTGCCCCGAAGATGGAGATCAAAGGAGCATAATGATATTGGCCATATCATGTCACTATTTGATTGCATGTGATGTTTATCATGTTTTTGCATCTTATTTGCTTAGAACGACGGTAGTAAGTAAGATGATCCCTTATAATAATTTCAAGAAAGTGTTCACCCTAACTGTGCACCGTTGCGAAGGTTCGTTGTTTCGAAGCACCACGTGATGATCGGGTGTGATAGATTCTAACGTTCGAATACAACGGGTGTTGACGAGCCTAGCATGTATAGACATGGCCTCGGAACACACGCAATACACTTAGGTTGACTTGACGAGCCTAGCATGTACAGACATGGCCTCGGAACAAGGAGCACCGAAAGGTCGAGCATGAGTCGTATAGAAGATACGATCAACATGGAGATGTTCACCGATCTTGACTAGTCCGTCTCACGTGATGATCGGACATGGCCTAGTTAAATTCGGATCATGTATCACTTAGATGACTAGAGGGATGTCTATCTGAGTGGGAGTTCATTAAATAATTTGATTAGATGAACTTAATTATCATGAACTTAGTCTAAAATCTTTACACTATGTCTTGTAGATCAAATGGCCAACGTTGTCCTCAATTTCAACGCGTTCCTAGAGAAAACCAAGCTGAAAGATGATGGCAGCTGTTGGAAATATGCCCTAGAGGCAATAATAAATGGTTATTATTATATTTCTTTGTTCATGGTAATTGTCTATTGTTCATCCTATAATTGTATTGTCCGGAAATCGTAATACATGTGTGAATACATAGACTACAACGTGTCCCTAGTAAGCCTCTAGTTGACTAGCTCGTTGATCAACAGATAGTCATGGTTTCCTGACTATGGACATTGGATGTCATTGATAACGGGATCACATCATTAGGAGAATGATGTGATGGACAAGACCCAATCCTAAGCATAGCATAAAAGATCGTGTAGTTTCGTTTGCTAGAGCTTTTCCAATGTCAAGTATCTTTTCCTTAGACCATGAGATCGTGCAACTCCCGGATACCGTAAGAGTGCTTTGGGTGTGCCAAACGTCACAACGTAACTGGGTGACTATAAAGGTGCACTACGGGTATCTCCGAAAGTGTCTGTTGGGTTGGCACGGATCGAGACTGGGATTTGTCACTCCGTGTGACGGAGAGGTATCTCTGGGCCCACTCAGTAATGCATCATCATAATGAGCTCAATGTGACTAAGGCGTTAGTCACGGGATCATGCATTGCGGTACGAGTAAAGAGACTTGCCGGTAACGAGATTGAACAAGGTATTGGGATACCGACGATCGAATCTCGGGCAAGTAACATACCGTTTGACAAAGGGAATTGCATACGGGATTGATTGAATCCTCAACACCGTGGTTCATCCGATGAGATCATCGTGGAACATGTGGGAGCCAACATGGGTATCCAGATCCCGCTGTTGGTTATTGACCGGAGAGGCGTCTCGCTCATGTCTGCATGTCTCCCGAACCCGTAGGGTCTACACACTTAAGGTTCGGTGATGCTAGGGTTGTAGAGATATATGTATGCGGAAACCCGAAAGTTGTTTGGAGTCCCGGATGAGATCCCGGACGTCACGAGAGGTTCAGGAATGGTCCGGAGGTGAAGAATTATATATAGGAAGTCAAGTTTTGGCTACCGGGAAAGTTTCGGGGGTCACCGGTATTGTACCGGAACCACCGGAAGGGTCCCGGGGGTCCACCGGGTGGGGCCACCTATCCCGGAGGGCCCCGTGGGCTGAAAGTGGAAGGGAACCAGCCCTTAGTGGGCTGGGGCGCCCCCCTTGGGCCTCCCCCCATGCGCCTAGGGTTGGGAACCCTAGGGGGGAGCTTCCCCCTTGCCTTGGGGGGCAAGGCAACCCCTTCCCCCCTTTGGCCGCCGCCCCCCCTTGGAGATCCCATCTCCCTGGGCCGGCGCCCCCCAGGGGGCCTATATAAAGGGGGGGGGAGGGAGGGCAGCAACCTACAGCCTTGGGCGCCTCCCTCCTCCCCTGCAACACCTCTCTCTCTCTCGCAGAAGCTCGGCGAAGCCCTGCCGGAGACCCGCTACATCCACCACCACGCCGTCGTGCTGCTGGATCTCCATCAACCTCTCCTTCCCCCTTGCTGGATCAAGAAGGAGGAGACGTCGCTGCACCGTACGTGTGTTGAACGCGGAGGTGCCGTCCGTTCGGCACTCGGTCATCGGTGATTTGGATCACGGCGAGTACGACTCCGTCATCCACGTTCATTGGAACGCTTCCGCTCGCGATCTACAAGGGTATGTAGATGCACTCCTTTCCCCTCGTTGCTAGTATACTCCATAGATGCATCTTGGTGAGCGTAGGAAAATTTTAAAATTATGCTACGATTCCCAACAGTGGCATCATGAGCCAGGCCTATGCGTAGTTACTATGCACGAGTAGAACACAAAGCAGTTGTGGGCGTTGAGTTTGCCAATTCTTCTTGCCGCTACTAGTCGTTTCTTGTTTCGGCGGCATTGTAGGACGAAGCGGCCCGGACCGACCTTACACGTACGCTTACGTGAGACAGGTTCCACCGACTGACATGCACTAGTTGCATAAGGTGGCTAGCGGGTGTCTATCTCTCCTACTTTAGTCGGAACAGATTCGATGAAAAGGGTCCTTATGAAGGGTAAATAGAAATTGGCAAATCACGTTGTGGTCATACGTAGGTAAGAAACGTTCTTGCTAGAAACCTACAAACCACGTAAAAACTTGCAACAACAATTAGAGGACGTCTAACTTGTTTTTGCAGCAAGTGATATATGTGATATGATATGGCCAGAAGATGTGATGAATGATATATGTGATGTATGAGATTGATCATATTCTTGTAATAGGAATCACGACTTGTATGTCGATGAGTATGACAACCGGTAGGAGCCATAGGAGTTGTCTTTATTATTTTGCGTGACCTGCGTGTCATTGAATAACGCCATGTAAATTACTTTACTTTGTTGCTAAACGCGTTAGCCATAGAAGTAGAAGTAATCGTTGGCGTGACGACTTCATGAAGACACAATGATGGAGATCATGGTGTCATGCCGGTGACAAAGATGATCATGGTGCCCCGAAGATGGAGATCAAAGGAGCATGATGATATTGGCCATATCATGTCACTATTTGATTGCATGTGATGTTTATCATGTTTTTGCATCTTATTTGCTTAGAACGACGGTAGTAAGTAAGATGATCCCTTATAATAATTTCAAGAAAGTGTTCACCCTAACTGTGCACCGTTGCGAAGGTTAGTTGTTTCGAAGCACCACGTGATGATTGGGTGTGATAGATTCTAACGTTCGAATACAACGGGTGTTGACGAGCCTAGCATGTACAGACATGGCCTCGGAACACACGCAATACACTTAGGTTGACTTGACGAGCCTAGCATGTACAGACATGGCCTCGGAACACGGAGGACCGAAAGGTCGAGCATGAGTCGTATAGAAGATACGATCAACATGGAGATGTTCACCGATCTTGACTAGTCCGTCTCACGTGATGATCGGACACGGCCTAGTTAAACTCGGATCATGTTTCACTTAGATGACTAGAGGGATGTCTATCTGAGTGGGAGTTCATTAAATAATTTGATTAGATGAACTTAATTATCATGAACTTAGTCTAAAATCTTTACACTATGTCTTGTAGATCTAATGGCCAACGTTGTCCTCAATTTCAACGCGTTCCTAGAGAAAACCAAGCTGAAAGATGATGGCAGCAACTATACGGACTGGGTCCGGAACCTGAGGCTCATCCTCATAGTAGCCAAGAAAGATTATGTCTTAGAAGCACCGCTAGGTGAAGCACCAATCCCTGAGAACCAAGACGTTATGAACGCTTGGCAATCACGTGCTGATGATTACTCCCTCGTTCAGTGCGGCATGCTTTACAGCTTAGAACCGGGTCTCCAAAAGCGTTTTGAGAAACATGGAGCATATCAGATGTTCGAGGAGCTGAAACTGGTTTTTCAAGCTCATGCCCGGGTCGAGAGATATGATGTCTCCGACAAGTTCTTCAGCTGTAAAATGGAGGAGAATAGTTCTGTTAGTGAGCATATACTCAGAATGTCTGGGTTACACAACCGCTTATCCCAGCTGGGAGTTAATCTCCCGGATGACGCGGTCATTGACAGAATCCTCCAGTCGCTTCCACCAAGCTACAAGAGCTTTGTGATGAACTACAATATGCAGGGGATGGAAAAGACCATTCCTGAGGTATATTCAATGCTGAAATCAGCGGAAGGGGAGATCAGAAAAGAACATCAAGTGTTGATGGTGAATAAAACCACTAAGTTCAAGAAGGGCAAGGGTAAGAAGAACTTCAAGAAGGACGGCAAGGGAGTTGCTGCGCCCGGTAAGCCAGTTACTGGGAAGAAGTCAAAGAATGGACCCAAGCCTGAAACTGAGTGCTTTTATTGCAAGGGAAGTGGTCACTGGAAGCGGAACTGCCCCAAATACTTAGCGGACAAGAAGAAGGCCGGGAACACCAAAGGTATATGTGATATACATGTAATTGATGTGTACCTTACCAGTACTCGTAGTAGCTCCTAGGTATTTGATACCGGTGCAGTTGCTCATATTTGTAACTCAAAACAGGAACTGCGGAATAAACGGAGACTGGCGAAGGACGAGGTGACGATGCGTGTCGGGAATGGTTCCAAGGTCGATGTGATCACCGTCGGCACGCTACCTCTGCATCTACCCACGGGATTAGTTTTAAACCTCAATAATTGTTATTTAGTGCCAGCTTTGAGCATGAACATTGTATCTGGATCTCATTTGATTCGAGATGGCTACTCATTTAAATCCGAGAATAATGGTTGTTCTATTTATTTGAGAGATATGTTTTATGGTCATGCCCCGCTGGTCAATGGTTTATTCTTGATGAATCTCGAACGTGATGTTACACATGTTCATAGTGTGAACACCAAAAGATGTAAAGTTGATAACGATAGTCCCACATACTTGTGGCACTGCCGCCTTGGTCACATTGGTGTCAAGCGCATGAAGAAGCTCCATGCAGATGGACTTTTGGAGTCTCTTGATTACGAATCATTTGACACGTGCGAACCATGCCTCATGGGTAAGATGACCAAGACTCCGTTCTCCGGAACAATGGAGCGAGCGACCAACTTATTGGAAATCATACATACCGATGTGTGCGGTCCAATGAGTGTTGAGGCTCGCGGAGGATATCGTTATGTTCTCACTCTCACTGATGACTTAAGTAGATATGGGTATGTCTACCTAATGAAACACAAGTCTGAAACCTTTGAAAAGTTCAAGGAATTTCAGAGTGAGGTTGAGAATCAACGTGATAGGAAAATAAAATTCTTACGATCAGATCGTGGTGGAGAATATTTAAGTCACGAATTTGGTACACACTTAAGGAAATGTGGAATAGTTTCACAACTCACGCCGCCTGGAACACCTCAGAGAAACGGTGTGTCCGAACGTCGTAATCGCACTCTATTGGACATGGTGCGATCTATGATGTCTCTTACCGATTTACCGCTCTCATTTTGGGGCTATGCTTTAGAGACTGCCGCATTCACTTTAAATAGGGCACCGTCAAAATCCGTTGAGACGACACCGTATGAATTATGGTTTGGAAAGAAACCTAAGCCGTCGTTTCTAAAAGTTTGGGGATGCGATGCTTATGTCAAGAAACTTCAACCTGAAAAGCTCGAACCCAAGTCGGAAAAATGCGTCTTCATAGGATACCCCAAGGAAACTATTGGGTATACCTTCTATCTCAGATCCGAAGGCAAGATCTTCGTTGCCAAGAACGGGTCCTTTCTAGAGAAGGAGTTTCTCTCGAAAGAATTGAGTGGGAGGAAAGTGAAACTTGATGAGGTGATAGTCACCCCTTCCGAACCGGAAAGTAGCGCAGCGCGGGAAAATGTTCCTGTGGTGCCTACACCGACTGGGGAGGAAGTTAATGATGATGATCATGAAGCTTCGGATCAAGTTACTGAACTTCGTAGGTCCACAAGGACACGTTCCGCACCAGAGTGGTACGGCAACCCTCTCCTGGAAATCATGTTGTTAGACAACGGTGAACCTTCGAACTATGAAGAAGCGATGGCGGGCCCGGATTTCGACAAATGGCTAGAAGCCATGAAATCCGAGATAGAATCCATGTATGAAAACAAAGTATGGACTTTGACTGACTTGCCCGATGAGCGGCGAGCCATAGAAAACAAATGGATCTTTAAGAAGAAGACGGACGCAGATGGTAATGTGACCATCTACAAAGCTCGACTTGTCGCTAAGGGTTATCGACAAGTTCAAGGGGTTGACTACGATGAGACTTCCTCACCCGTAGCGAAGCTGAAGTCCGTCCGAATCATGTTAGCAATTGCCACATACTATGATTATGAGATATGGCAGATGGACGTCAAAACGGCATTCCTTAACGGCTTCCTTAAGGAAGAGTTGTATATGATGCAGCCGGAAGGTTTTGTCGATCCTAAGAATGCTAACAAAGTATGCAAGCTCCAGCGCTCAATCTATGGGCTGGTGCAAGCATCTCGGAGTTGGAACATTCGCTTTGCTGAGATGATCAAAGCGTTTGGGTTTACACAGACTTATGGAGAAGCCTGTGTTTACAAGAAAGTGAGTGGGAGCTCTGTGGCATTTCTCATATTATATGTGGATGACATACTATTGATGGGAAATGATATAGAAATCTTGGAAAGTATAAAGGCCTATTTGAATAAGTGTTTTTCAATGAAGGACCTTGGAGAAGCTGCTTATATATTAGGCATCAAGATCTACACAGATAGATCGAGACGCCTCATTGGTATTTCAGAGTACATACCTTGACAAGATATTGAAGAAGTTCAATATGGATCAGTCCAAGAAGGGGTTCTTGCCTGTATTGCAAGGTGTGCAGTTGAGCACGGCACAATGTCCGACCACGGCAGAAGATAGAGAAAAGATGAGTGTCATCCCCTATGCCTCGGCCATAGGGTCTATTATGTATGCCATGCTGTGTACCAGACCTGATGTAAACCTTGCCGTAAGTTTGGTAGGAAGGTACCAAAGTAATCCCGGCATGGAACACTGGACAACGGTCAAGAATATCCTAAAGTACCTGAAGAGGACTAAGGATATGTTTCTCGTTTATGGAGGTGACGAAGAGCTCATCGTAAAGGGTTACGTCGACGCTAGCTTCGACACAGATCTGGATGACTCGAAGTCACAAACCGGATACGTGTATATTTTGAATGGAGGAGCAGTAAGCTGGTGCAGTTGCAAGCAAAGCGTCGTGGCGGGATCTACATGTGAAGCGGAGTACATGGCAGCCTCGGAGGCAGCACAGGAAGCAGTCTGGATGAAGGAGTTCATTACCGACCTAGGGGTGATTCCCAATGCGTCGGGCCCGATGACTCTCTTCTGTGACAACACTGGAGCTATTGCCCTTGCGAAGGAGCCCAGGTTTCACAGGAAGACCAGGCATATCAAGCGTCGCTTCAACTCCATTCGTGAAAGTGTTCAAAATGGAGACATAGATATTGTAAAGTACATACGGACCTGAATGTAGCAGATCCGTTGACTAAACCTCTCCCTAGGGCAAAACATGATCAACACCAGGACGCAATGGGTGTTCGATTCATCACAATGCAACTAGATTATTGACTCTAGTGCAAGTGGGAGACTGTTGGAAATATGCCCTAGAGGCAATAATAAATGGTTATTATTATATTTCTTTGTTCATGGTAATTGTCTATTGTTCATGCTATAATTGTATTGTCCGGAAATCGTAATACATGTGTGAATACATAGACCACAACGTGTCCCTAGTAAGCCTCTAGTTGACTAGCTCGTTGATCAACAGATAGTCATGGTTTCCTGACTATGGACATTGGATGTCATTGATAACGGGATCACATCATTAGGAGAATGATGTGATGGACAAGACCCAATCCTAAGCATAGCATAAAAGATCGTGTAGTTTCGTTTGCTAGAGCTTTTCCAATGTCAAGTATCTTTTCCTTAGACCATGAGATCGTGCAACTCCCGGATACCGTAAGAGTGCTTTGGGTGTGCCAAACGTCACAACGTAACTGGGTGACTATAAAGGTGCACTACGGGTATCTCCGAAAGTGTCTGTTGGGTTGGCACGGATCGAGACTGGGATTTGTCACTCCGTGTGACGGAGAGGTATCTCTGGGCCCACTCGGTAATGCATCATCATAATGAGCTCAATGTGACTAAGGCGTTAGTCACGGGATCATGCATTGCGGTACGAGTAAAGAGACTTGCCGGTAACGAGATTGAACAAGGTATTGGGATACCGACGATCGAATCTCGGGCAAGTAACATACCGTTTGACAAAGGGAATTGCATACGGGATTGATTGAATCCTCAACACCGTGGTTCATCCGATGAGATCATCGTGGAACATGTGGGAGCCAACATGGGTATCCAGATCCCGCTGTTGGTTATTGACCGGAGAGGCGTCTCGGTCATGTCTGCATGTCTCCCGAACCCGTAGGGTCTACACACTTAAGGTTCGGTGACGCTAGGGTTGTAGAGATATATGTATGCGGAAACCCGAAAGTTGTTCGGAGTCCCGGATGAGATCCCGGACGTCACGAGAGGTTCAGGAATGGTCCGGAGGTGAAGAATTATATATAGGAAGTCAAGTTTTGGCTACCGGGAAAATTTCGGGGGTTACCGGTATTGTACCGGGACCACCGGAAGGGTCCCGGGGGTCCACCGGGTGGGGCCACCTATCCCGGAGGGCCCCGTGGGCTGAAAGTGGAAGGGAACCAGCCCTTAGTGGGCTGGGGCGCCCCCCTTGGGCCTCCCCCCATGCGCCTAGGGTTGGGAACCCTAGGGGGGAGCTTCCCCCTTGCCTTGGGGGGCAAGGCAACCCCTTCCCCCCTTTGGCCGCCGCCCCCCCTTGGAGATCCCATCTCCCTGGGCCGGCGCCCCCCCAGGGGGCCTATATAAAGTGGGGGGAGGGAGGGCAGCAACCTACAGCCTTGGGCGCCTCCCTCCTCCCCTGCAACACCTCTCTCTCTCGTCGCAGAAGCTCGGCGAAGCCCTGCCGGAGACCCGCTACATCCACCACCACGCCGTCGTGCTGCTGGATCTCCATCAACCTCTCCTTCCCCCTTGCTGGATCAAGAAGGAGGAGACGTCGCTGCACCGTACGTGTGTTGAACGCGGAGGTGTCGTCCGTTCGGCACTCGGTCATCGGTGATTTGGATCACGGCGAGTACGACTCCGTCATCCACGTTCATTGGAACGCTTCCGCTCGCGATCTACAAGGGTATGTAGATGCACTCCTTTCCCCTTGTTGCTAGTATACTCCATAGACGCATCTTGGTGAGCGTAGGAAAATTTTAAAATTATGCTACGATTCCCAACGGCAGCAACTATACGGACTGGGTCCGGAACCTGAGGATCATCCTCATAGTAGCCAAGAAAGAATATGTCTTAGAAGCACCGCTAGGTGAAGCACCAATCCCTGAGAACCAAGACGTTATGAACGCTTGGCAGCAGCGTGCTGATGATTACTCCCTCGTTCAGTGCGGCATGCTTTACAGCTTAGAACCGGGTCTCCAAAAGCGTTTTGAGAAACATGGAGCATATGAGATGTTCGAGGAGCTGAAATTGGTTTTCCAAGCTCATGCCCGGGTCGAGAGATATGATGTCTCTGACAAGTTCTTCAGCTGTAAAATGGAGGAGAACAGTTCTGTTAGTGAGCACATACTCAGAATGTCTGGGTTGCATAACCGCTTGTCTCAGCTGGGAGTCAATCTCCCGGATGACGCGGTCATTGACAGAATCCTCCAGTCGCTTCCACCAAGCTACAAGAGCTTTGTGATGAACTTCAATATGAAGGGGATGGAAAAGACCATTCTTGAGGTATATTCAATGCTGAAATCAGCTGAGGTAGAGATCAGAAAAGAACATCAAGTGTTGATGGTGAATAAAACCACTAAGTTCAAGAAGGGCAAGGGTAAGAAGAACTTCAAGAAGGACGGCAAGGGAGTTGCCGCGCCCGGTAAACCAGTTACTGGGAAGAAGTCAAAGAATGGACCCAAGCCCGAGACCGAGTGCTTTTATTGCAAGGGAAGTGGTCACTAGAAGCGGAACTGCCCCAAATACTTAGCGGACAAGAAGAAGGCCGGCAACACCAAAGGTATATGTGATATACATGTAATTGATGTGTACCTTACCAGTACTCGTAGTAGCTCCTGGGTATTTGATACCGGTGTGGTTGCTCATATTTGTAACTCAAAACAGGAACTACGGAATAAACGGAGACTGGCAAAGGACGAGGTGACGATGCGCGTCGGGAATGGTTCCAAGGTCGATGTGATCGCCGTCGGCACGCTACCTCTGCATCTACCCACGGGATTAGTTTTAAGCCTCAATAATTGTTATTTAGCACCAGCTTTGAGCATGAACATTGTATCTGGATCTTGTTTAATTCGAGATGGCTACTCATTTAAATCCGAGAATAATGGTTGTTCTAGTTATTTGAGAGATATGTTTTATGGTCATGCCCCGCTGGTCAATGGTTTATTTTCGATGAATCTCGAACGTGATGTTACACATATTCATAGTGTGAATACCAAAAGATGTAAAGTTGATAACGATAGTCCCACATACTTGTGGCACTGCCGCCTTGTTCACATTGGTGTCAAGCGCATGAAGAAGCTCCATGCAGATGGACTTTTGGAGTCTCTTGATTACGAATCATTTGACACGTGCGAACCATGCCTCATGGGTAAGATGGCCAAGACTCCGTTCTCCGGAACAATGGAGCGAGCAACCAACTTATTGGAAATCATACATACCGATGTGTGCGGTCCAATGAGTGTTGAGGCTCGCGGAGGATATCGTTATGTTCTCACTCTCACTGATGACTTAAGTAGATATGGGTATGTCTACCTAATGAAACACAAGTCTGAAACCTTTGAAAAGTTCAAGGAATTTCAGAGTGAGGTTGAGAATCAACGTGACAGGAGAATAAAATTCTTACGATCAGATCGTGGTGGAGAATATTTAAGTCACGAGTTTGGTGCACACGTAAGGAAATGTGGAATAGTTTCACAACCCACGCCGCCTGGAACACCTCAGAGAAACGGTGTGTCCGAACGTCGTAATCGCACTCTATTGGATATGGTGCGATCTATGATGTCTCTTACTGATTTACCGCTCTCATTTTGGGGCTATGCTTTAGAGACTGCCGCATTCACTTTAAATAGGGCTCCGTCGAAATCCGTTGAGACGACACCGTATGAATTATGGTTTGGGAAGAAACCTAAGCTGCCGTTTCTAAAAGTTTGGGGATGCGATGCTTATGTCAAGAAACTTCAACCTGAAAAGCTCGAACCCAAGTCGGAAAAATGCGTCTTCATAGGATACCCTAAGGAAACTATTGGGTATACCTTCTACCTCAGATCCGAAGGCAAGATCTTCATTGCCAAGAACGGGTCCTTTCTAGAGAAGGAGTTTCTCTCGAAAGAATTGAGTGGGAGGAAAGTGGAACTTGATGAGGTGATAGTCACCCCTTCCGAACCGGAAAGTAGCGCAGCGCCGGTAAATGTTCCTATGGTGCCCACACCGACTGGGGAGGAAGTTAATGATGATGATCATGAAGCTTCGGATCAAGTTACTACTGAACTTCGTAGGTCCACAAGGACACGTTCCGCACCAGAGTGGTACGCAACCCTGTCCTGGAAATCATGTTGTTAGACAACGGTGAACCTTCGAACTATGAAGAAGCGATGGCGGGCCCGGATTCCGACAAATGGCTTGAAGCCATGAAATCCGAGATAGGATCCATGTATGAAAACGAAGTATGGACTTTGACTGACTTGCCCGATGATCGGCGAGCCATAGAAAACAAATGGATCTTTAAGAAGAAGACGGACGCGGATGGTAATGTGACCATCTACAAAGCTCGACTTGTCGCTAAGGGTTATCGACAAGTTCAAGGGGTTGACTACGATGAGACTTTCTCACCCGTAGCGAAGCTGAAGTCCGTCCGAATCATGTTAGCAATTGCCGCATACTATGATTATGAGATATGGCAGATGGACGTCAAAACGGCATTCCTTAACGGCTTCCTCAAGGAAGAGTTGTATATGATGCAGCCGGAAGGTTTTGTCGATCCTAAGAATGCTAACAAAGTATGCAAGCTCCAGCGCTCAATCTATGGGCTGGTGCAAGCATCTCGGAGTTGGAACATTCGCTTTGATGAGATGATCAAAGCGTTTGGGTTTACACAGACTTATGGAGAAGCCCGTGTTTACAAGAAAGTGAGTGGGAGCTCTGTAGCATTTCTCTTATTATATGTGGATGACATACTATTGATGGGAAATGATATAGAATTCTTGGAAAGTATAAAGGCCTATTTGAATAAGTGTTTTTCAATGAAGGACCTTGGAGAAGCTGCTTATATATTAGGCATCAAAATCTATAGAAATAGATCAAGACGCCTCATTGGTCTTTCACAGAGTACATACCTTGACAAGATATTGAAGAAGTTCAATATGGATCAGTCCAAGAAGGGGTTCTTGCCTGTATTGCAAGGTGTGCAATTGAGCACGGCTCAATGCCCGACCACGGCAGAAGATATAGAAAAGATGAGTGTCATCCCCTATGCCTCGGCCATAGGGTCTATTATGTATGGCATAATGTGTACCAGACCTGATGTAAACCTTGCCGTAAGTTTATGGAGGTGACGAAGAACACTGGACAGCAGTCAAGAATATCCTAAAGTACCTGAAAAGGACTAAGGATATGTTTCTCGTTTATGGAGGTGACGAAGAGCTCGTCGTAAAGGGTTACGTCGACGCTAGCTTCGACACAGATCTGGATGACTCGAAGTCACAAACCGGATACGTGTATATTTTGAATGGAGGAGCAGTAAGCTGGTGCAGTTGCAAGCAAAGCGTCGTGGCGGGATCTACATGTGAAGCGGAGTACATGGCAGCCTCGGAGGCAGCACAGGAAGCAGTCTGGATGAAGGAGTTCATTACCGACCTAGGGGTGATTCCCAATGCGTCGGGCCCGATGACTCTCTTCTGTGACAACACTGGAGCTATTGGCCTTGCGAAGGAGCCCAGGTTTCACAGGAAGACCAGGCATATGAAGCGTCGCTTCAACTCCATTCGTGAAAGTGTTCAAAATGGAGACATAGATATTGTAAAGTACATACGGACCTGAATGTAGCAGATCCGTTGACTAAACCTCTCCCTAGGGCAAAACATGATCAACACCAGGACGCAATGGGTGTTCGATTCATCACAATGTAACTAGATTATTGACTCTAGTGCAAGTGGGAGACTGTTGGAAATATGCCCTAGAGGCAATAATAAATGGTTATTATTATATTTCTTTGTTCATGGTAATTGTCTATTGTTCATCCTATAATTGTATTGTCCGGAAATCGTAATACATGTGTGAATACATAGACCACAACGTGTCCCTAGTAAGCCTCTAGTTGACTAGCTCGTTGATCAACAGATAGTCATGGTTTCCTGACTATGGACATTGGATGTCATTGATAAAGGGATCACATCATTAGGAGAATGATGTGATGGACAAGACCCAATCCTAAGCATAGCATAAAAGATCGTGTAGTTTCGTTTGCTAGAGCTTTTCCAATGTCAAGTATCTTTTCCTTAGACCATGAGATCGTGCAACTCCCGGATACCGTAGGAGTGCTTTGGGTGTGCCAAACGTCACAACGTAACTGGGTGACTATAAAGGTGCACTACGGGTATCTCCGAAAGTGTCTGTTGGGTTGGCACGGATCGAGACTGGGATTTGTCACTCCGTGTGACGGAGAGGTATCTCTGGGCCCACTCGGTATGCATCATCATAATGAGCTCAATGTGAGTAAGGCGTTAGTCACGGGATCATGCATTGCGGTACGAGTAAAGAGACTTGCCGGTAACGAGATTGAACAAGGTATTGGGATACCGACGATCGAATCTCAGGCAAGTAACATACCGATTGACAAAGGTATTGTACACGGGATTGATTGAATCCTCGACATCGTGGTTCATCCGATGAGATCATCGTGGAACATGTGGGAGCCAACATGGGTATCCAGATCCCGCTGTTGGTTATTGACCGGAGAGGCGTCTCGGTCATGTCTGCATGTCTCCCGAACCCGTAGGGTCTACACACTTAAGGTTCGGTGACGCTAGGGTTGTAGAGATATGTGTATGCGGAAACCCGAAAGTTGTTCGGAGTCCCGGATGAGATCCCGGACGTCACGAGGAGTTCCGGAATGGTCCGGAGGTAAAGAATTATATATAGGAAGTCAAGTTTCGGCCACCGGGAAAGTTTCGGGGGTTACCGGTATTGTACCGGGACCACCGGAAGGGTCCCGGGGGTCCACCGGGTGGGCCCACCTATCCCGAAGGGCCCCGTGGGCTGAAGTGGGAAGGGAACCAGCCCCTAGTGGGCTGGGCGCCCCCCCCATGGGCCTCCCCCCCTGCGCCTAGGGTGGGAACCCTAGGGTGGTGGGGCTTCCCACTTGCCTTGGGGGGCAAGGCACCCCCCTTGGCCGCCGCCCCCCACCCTAGATGGGTTTGGCCGGCGCCCCCCCCCCTCCCAAGGGGGCCTATATAAAGGGGGGAGGGAGGGCAGCAATAACACAGCCTTGGGCGCCTCCCTCTCCCCCTGCAACACCTCTCTCTCTCGTATATGCTCGGCGAAGCCCTGCCGACATCCCGCTACATCCACCACCACGCCGTCGTGCTGCTGGATCTCCATCAACCTCTCCTTCCCCCTTGCTGGATCAAGAAGGAGGAGACGTCGCTGCACCGTACGTGTGTTGAACGCGGATGTGCCGTCCGTTCGGCACTCGGTCATCGGTGATTTGGATCACGGCGAGTACGACTCCGTCATCCACGTTCATTGGAACGCTTCCGCTCGCGATCTACAAGGGTATGTAGATGCACTCCTTTCCCCTCGTTGCTAGTATACTCCATAGATGCATCTTGGTGAGCGTAGGAAAATTTTAAAATTATGCTACGATTCCCAACAAGTTGCACTTTCAATCTCTCCCTTTTTGGTAATTGATGACAACATATAGATCAAAGCTTAAGATTAAAATACATCATCGCTTTGAGAAGTATGTGATAAGCAAGAACTCCCCCTAAATTTGTGCATTATTTAAAATTTGCTTTTGAATGCAAATGCACAATCGATTAGGATCATGGGTTACTCTTCCATGTCACATACATCTTGGAGGAGCGCTCAAAATAATAGGAATTAAAACATACACTCATCACCAAGCAAAGTGAATGATCATATAGGGATATAAGAGATAATATCATCCAAGCAAACATTAAAGTATGATATGATCAAACACATGATCATATAAGTATCTCACACGCATACATAAAGTATCAAACGAGCACACACAAAAGTTCAACCAAATAGCAAGAGAGACAAAAAGCTGTGACGCCCGGATAATTAGACTACAGTAATTCCCTGCTAATGATGCCAGTGACCTCGGATTACTGTTGATAATCTCGCGTTAGTTCAAAACGATTTAAATTCAAATTGAATTAAAGGCAAACAACAAAAGTTTTCAAACATTAAAACTAAAATGTTTGGGTTGTGCCAAATAATGCATAGGTATTTATGGTGGAGGAGCCACACTTTTATATAATGTTTAAAGGCCCTAAAATAATTAAAACAGTAGCAAAAACAATTAATTAAATGCCTTTTACAATTAATAAATTACTAAACTATTTTATTTACTCACCAAACTTTTTGTGGCATTGGGGTATTTTGGAACAATAATTTAGGTAATATTTGTATATTTTATAAAACAAAATTATATAGAAAATATAATAGTAAACTAATAAAACAAAAGAAAAGAAACAAACAAAAAAAAGAAAGAAGGAAAAGTGCCCCCTGGCCCAACTGGGCCAACCGGCCCAGCTGGCCACTTCCGCCGGCCCGGTCGAACCAGCCCAGCCAGCGCTTACAGCCCCCTGGGGCGACCGAACCCTAGCCATCTCCTCCCCACTTCCCCCACGACTCCCCACTCTTCTCCCTGCCTCCCCCGACTCCCTCTGGATCGAGGCAACGACCCCCCCGACCCCATCGTCAATCCCGCCGCCCGTCGCTCCTGGACCGCCACCGCGTTCCCCCGTCCCCCTCTGGACGCCGCCGCGCCGTCGTCCATCGCCCCCGACGCGCCACCTCGCCGCATTCGACCTCGCCTCCGCCCACGGCCACCGCACGACCCCACGGTCGATCTACTTCACCGGAGCCTCCCCCACCGGTCTGCCTCCTCGCCGCATGTCGTCCCCGACGACCTCCTCGACCCCGCTGCCCGAATCCCTACCGCCCCTGTGAGCTTCCCCTCTCCTCTTCCCCCCTGTGCGCCCTGCCTCTCCCCCGCGCACGGCTCCGCCGCCCGCCGGCGCCCGCGGACAGCTGCACCCGACCAACCCCGCGGTGCCCCGCCCGCGCGCGCTCGTCCTGTTGCAGCCCGCCGCTGCCTGTGCCCCGCCTCCGCCTCTGGCCCCGCGGGCCATCGCCGCGCCGGCGGCCAACTCCGGCGCCCACCCCGGGCTCTCTCCTTCCCGCTGCCGCCCTGTTCAGCCACCACCTCCGCCGCGGCACCCCCGCTCCGTCCGGCCACGCCGGCTTGCATCGCCGCGCCCAGCGCTCCTGGTTCTACACGGGCGCTGGCGCCCGTTGCCCGTGCGCCCGAACCCACTAAGGCCCCTGGGGCCTATGACACATGGGCCCCACCCAGCTCAGAGAATGTTAAAAAAAGAATTAAAAAAAATAAATAAAACAAATAATAAAAATGAATTTAATTAATTAATTAAATTAATTAAGTTAATTAATCCTGTTTAAATTAATCTAATTAACTAGTTAATTTAATTAAACAGTAATTAATTAGATAAACCCTAATTAACCTAAACAGAGAATGACAGGTGGGTCCCATTGGACCCACATGTCAGTTTGACTTAGTCAACCCCTGTTGACTGCTGATGTCAGCATGACATCATGCTGATGTCATAAATCCAATTTCAAATTAAATTAAATGATTAATTAAATTCCAGAAATTAATAATTTTTTTGAAAATCATATCTTTTAATCCGTAACTCGGATGAAAATACTTTGTACATGAAAGTTGCTCAGAACGACGAGACAAATCCGGATACGCAGCCCGTTCGTCCACCACACCTCCCTAACCTATCGAACACGCAACTTTTCACCTCCGGTTCATCTGTCCGAAAACGTGAAACACCGGGGATACTTTCCCGGATGTTTCCCCCTTCACCGGTATCACCTCATACCGCGTTAGAACACGTCTAGCTCTGCCTGTTGTCCTGTTATGCACTTGCTTGCTATGTATTTACTGTTTCTCCCCCCTCTTCTCTTCGGTAGACCCCGTGACGATGCTGATGCCCCTGTGGTCGACTACGTCACCGACGACCCCTCCTTCTTGTCTGAGCAACCAGGCAAGCCCCCCCCCCTTGATCACCAGATATTGCCTATTCTTCTCTATACTGCTTGCATTAGAGTAGTATAGCATGTTACTGCTTTCCGTTAATCCTATCCTGATGCATAGCCTGTCATTGTTGCTATAGTTGTTACCCTTACCTGCTATCCTACTGCTTAGTATAGGATGCTAGTGTTCCATCAGTGGCCCTACACTCTTGTCCGTCTGCCATGCTATACTACTGGGCCGTGATCACTTTGGGAGGTGATCACGGGTATATACTATATACATTATATACATGACATACGTGGTGACTAAAGTCGGGTCGGCTCGAGGAGTACCCGCAAGTGATTCTGATGAGGGGGCTGAAAGGACAGGTGGCTCCACCCCGGTAGAGGTGGGCCTGGGTTCCTGACGGCCCCCGACTGTTACTTTATGGCGGAGCGACAGGGCAGGTTGAGACCACCTAGGAGAGAGGTGGGCCTGCCCCTGGTCGGCGTTCGCAGATACTTAACACGCTTAACGAGATCTTGGTATTTGATCTGAGTCTGGCCATTTGGTCTATACGCACTAACCATCTACGCGGGAGTAGTTATGGGTATCCCGGCGTCGTGGTATCAGCCGAAGCCTTCGTGACGTCAGCGACTGAGCGGCGCGCGCCGTGTTGGACCGCTTTGACGTAACCGCCGTGATCGTGTGGGTTGCTAGGTCTGCTCGCGGCCGCGTTCGCAACGTGCAGGTGTGCATAGGGCGATGGGCCCAGACCCCTGCGCGCATAGGGTTAGACCGGCGTGCTGACCTCTCTGTTGTGCTTAGGTGGGGCTGCGACGCGTTGATCTTACGAGGCCGGGCATGACCCAGAAAAGTGTGTCCGGCCAAATGGGATCGAGCGTGTTGGGTTATGTGGTGCACCCCTGCAGGGAAGTTTATCTATTCGAATAGCCGTGTCCCTCGGTAAAAGGACGACCCGGAGTTGTACCTTGACCTTATGACAACTAGAACCGGATACTTAATAAAATACACCCTTCCAAGTGCCAGATACAACCCGGTGATCGCTCTCTAACAGGGCGACGAGGAGGGGATCGCCGGGTAGGATTATGCTATACGATGCTACTTGGAGGACTTCAATCTACTCTCTTCTACATGCTGCAAGATGGAGGCTGCCAGAAGCGTAGTCTTCGACAGGATTAGCTATCCCCCTCTTATTCTGGCATTCTGCAGTTCAGCCCACTGATATGCCCCTTTACACATATACCCATGCATATGTAGTGTAGCTCCTTGCTTGCGAGTACTTTGGATGAGTACTCACGGTTGCTTTTCTCCCTCTTTTCCCCTTTCTATACCGGATTGTCACAACCAGATGCTGGAGTCCAGGAGCTAGAGATCCCGAGGATGATTCTACATGGAGTTCGGCTTCGAGGAGTAGTTAGGAGGTCCCAGGCAGGAGGCCTTGCCTTTTCGATCGTTGCTACTTTTGTGCTAGCCTTCCTAAGGCAAACTTGTTTAACTTATGTCTGTACTCAGATATTGTTGCTTCCGCTGACTCGTCTATGATCGAGCACTTGTATTCGAGCCCTCGAGGCCCCTGGCTTGTATTATGATGCTTGTATGGCTTATTTATGTTTTAGAGTTGTGTTGTGATATCTTCCCGTGAGTCCCTGATCTTGATCGTACTCATTTGCGTGCATGATTAGTGTACGGTCAAATCGGGGGCGTCACAAAAGCAACACTCTCTCTCGAAGCCTATGATCTATACATTTCTCCCCCTTTGGCAACAAGTTACCAAAAAGTTCGAAAATGCATAGTGCTATGCGTCTCTCAGGCTTGGTCTTCGGGATGCGGTGTAGAGAGGACTCCAAGGACGAAGGCATCAGTAGACGTTGGTGGCACTAAAGCTGTTACAGGAGGTGGCACTGAAGCTGTTGCTACTGGTGCAGAATGAAGTAGCTCTTGTATCTAGCACTGGCACTACAGCTGACCTCTGACCTCTTGGCACTCTCTGAAAAGCTTCTGTAGTTGCCTTCCCTTTCTTCTCCTCTGCTTCCTCCTGGAGCTGCTCAACTGCAGTCTGTATCTCAGTTACTTTCAAATCAAGATCATAGAACTTTATTTCTATAATCCTCTCCAAGCTTTCCTGATTTTGAGTCAGGGTGGCCAAGCCCTTCTCAATCCTCAATGTTGCTTGAATCAGATAAGCTAGTTGATCTTGCTTGCTCTTTAAGAACACTTCAGATGCCTCCTCAATACTTGGCATCCTTGCAACTTTTTCTGCCTTTGCCTTTGCTCTCTTCTCTTGTGCTTGCACTGATGAAGGATCATCCTCATTCATCACTGAAATGAGAAAGTGGTTGAGGGTTTGTGGAGCATATCACTAAGCATTTTGAGCAAGTAAGCCGTTAAGCAACACCTCATCCCCTTTTAATAGTATTGGCTTTTCCTATGGACTCAATGTGATCTTGGATCACTAAACTGAAAATGTAGAGTCTTGAGCTTGAGCCAATGTCAGTCCTGGCTTTTCCAATAAGTGGAACTGTTGCCAGGTGGAGTAACCTTCCACCGGAGTCGAACTGTTGCTAGGTGGAGAACGTATGTCCGAACAACCACCAGGTCGGCATGACGTCCTGGAACACCTTGTACTGGCCTCCGGAGGAGGTGATGGCAAAGCTGAGCGC
This sequence comes from Aegilops tauschii subsp. strangulata, assembly GCF_002575655.3. Lineage (NCBI taxonomy): Eukaryota > Viridiplantae > Streptophyta > Magnoliopsida > Poales > Poaceae > Aegilops > Aegilops tauschii. The sequence continues at coordinate 562,643,659 of NC_053039.3, read as the reverse complement.
TTGTCCTTTCAGCCCCGCTAGGCACTGCCAGTTAGCGCCCCAGTTCTGGGACATGGGTATCTACGCCGTGTTGGTTCCCTTGACTGACATGCTCTTGACCGACCCGCTCCCGGCCATGTTGGTCACCAACACTAGCTCAAAGTTGTTGAAGCCGTTCATGGTGAAGCGCAGGCCGCCCTGCCTCTGGCACGCGACCTGCTGGTAGAAGACGGGGACGATGCCGGCGTGGTAGATGGCGAGGTTCTCCCAGGCGGGCTGGGACATGTCAAAGTGGACACGGGAGGGTTGCACCACCCGCCATTGTCGCTGGGGAGAGCCCAGTTGGGAGGGCAGAAGTTTGTGGCGGACACGGTGATGGACGTGACATGCTACATATTATCGATTCACTCATTTGTACTTTCCTTGTTGTTTACGAGTTCACGGATCTCTATCTCCACTCTTATAAAAAACCGAGTTGGTGATGATGGTGTGCCTGCCATCTTGCAATATAAACCGTCTGATCTATATCTGATGGATAGAAAGCAAACTATGGCAATTTTGCAAAAGGATACCCACACCTCTCTCGTTCATCCTTATCTCCCACAACTTCGTTGTTGATTAACTAAAAAAGGAAGCCTCTAGAACAATCTGGCATGGTGGCCGCTGCCGGCATGGTCCATCCCCATGCCTCTGCTAAGTCCGACCACCAATCACGACCGCGCCCCACCCCTCCTCACCTCATCTCTCATCTTTCTCGAGATATCATTTTTTTCGATGAAATTCTCGAGATACCATTTTTTCGATGAATCTCGAGATATCATTAGTTTTTACACATGGGGTTACTCCTGCATGGGTAAATAAAAACATGTGTTTTGTAAAAAAATGCATCTTGATGTTCCGTGCAATGCACGGGCATCTTGCTATACTCTTATAAAAAGCAGAGTTGGTGATGATGGTGTGCCTGCCATCCTGCAATATAGACCGTTCGATCTATATCTAACGGATAGGAAGGAAACTATGAAAATTTACCCGCACTCCTCTTCTCCCAAAAGATAAACTACTCATACAAATGCATCTTGATGTTCCGTGCAACGCATCTTGCTAGTTTAATATATGTGGAGTATTTTTCTAAAGTTTCTGAACATCTAAATTCAACGTTGGAGCAACCAGGTCCCAAAATGCCACTCTCCTAGGACATGTCACTATCCCCACAGTTTTTCTTCCATTCTTTGTTTTTTTGGGGCAAATTACACTTTTTGTATGGTACTCCAACGTGCTTTTCCCACCTAGAACAATTCATTAATTTGTACTAGAAAAGCTTTGGCAGAAAATAATTAGCTTAAATAAAACAAAACGCGCCAGGTAGGGGTCGAACCTACGGCCTTCCGCTTAGGAAACGGACGCTCTATCCACTGAGCTACAGGCGCTGATATGTTCCCATTTCAGTTCCATTCATCCTCGACATGTGTCAGCAAGTGGCAACTGAAATCATAAAATATTAACGCTGTTAGTTTCTTCGGATTTAATTTTAGACTAGGGAAACTAAGCGAATATTGACTTGTTATCCCAGGAAACGAGACGTACGAGAAGCTTAAGACGATTGCGACTTTGTCCAACAATGCTATATATTGTACCTAATGAAAAAAAAGACGATAGTGTACCACATGCCGAACGTCAACGCCGCCACGCTCCTCAACGTGTTCTCTGGCACCAGCACCCTCTCGCCATCGTATTTGGCGCCTATGTCAGCGACACCTACCTTGGCCGCTACACTACTATCGCTCCTTCATCGGCATGTAAATCCTCACCATGACCACCGCGTTCCATGTCCTCTACCCTCCGGCGTGCACCGCATCCAAAGGGCGTTAGTGTGAGGGTCCCACCAGCTCCCAGCTATCGCGTACTCTTGGTGTTCTCCTACTTCGTGGTCGTAGGCGCTAGTGGCATGTTTATCTTTCATCGTGTCCACTTATTCAATTTTTTATTACTACCTTTGCTTCGGGGTTATGTTAATACATTCTTTCTTTGGTTTGGATTTGCATCATATGACTTGTTTATATTATGGCTTGGAACTTTTGCAAGAGAGAGGATATGTGGAAACGTACAGACATCTAGTATTTCATGAAGCCATAATTAAAGTCTGTTGGCATTACGTGTAATTTCATCATAAATGTTTTGCTTCCTAAACTATACAATTTTATTTGTTTACCCTATCTGGGACGTGGATTTGGTGATCATGGGTGCGCGTGCACTCTTTATGAATTATAAATTCGAAAAAATGCTAGAAAAAATAAAAAAAATCTAAATTTATTTTTTTAATATACATAGTCAACCGGTATACTAATCAAAAGGAATTGTTTGCCGTGGTTAGCCCAACCGGCTGGCATCTCTTTATATTGATTAGATCAACTTGTACAACAAGGAAATACAAAGGGTATACAACACGTACACGTACGTATATGAAATACAACTCTAACACCCCCCTCAATCTAAACCGTCGTGAACAAGGTTGAGATTGAAACTAAAACGACAAAGTGTGAGCTGAGAAGTAGGCTTCGTGAACACATCAGCCAACTGATCGCCAGTGGAGATGAACCGAACATCAAGAGCACCCAAAGCAACTCGCTCACGCACAAAGTGAAAATCAACCTCGATATGCTTTGTGCGGGCATGAAAAACGGGATTGGCAGATAAGTATGTGGCGCCAACATTGTCACACCACAATACCGGAGGGCGAGAAAGAAACACACCAAGCTCCTGCAACACCGACTGTATCCATATAGCCTCAACGGTGCCATTAGCCAAAGCCTTGTATTCTGCCTCAGTGCTGGAACGAGAAACTGTGGGTTGCTTGCGAGAACTCCAAGAGACGAGGTTGGAGCCAAGAAAAATGGCAAAACCGCCCGTAGACCGACGATCATCAGGGCAGCCCGCCCAATCGGCATCAGTGAAAATACTCAGTCCCATAGAAACGGAGCGCCGGAAACGCAAGCCAGTAGACACAGTACCTCGGATATAGCGAAGAATTCGCTTTACTGCCTCATAGTGAGCGGTAGTAGGCTGCGACAAGTATTGGCACACCTTGTTAACAGGAAAGGACAAGTCAGGACATGTCAGAGTGAGGTACTGTAGACCCCCAACAAGACTCCTGTACTTGAAGACATCCTCAGAGCTCAACGACTGGCCTTGATCTCGAGATAATTTGTCGGAAGTAGACATGGGAGTAGTAACAGACCGACATTGCTCCATGTTGGCCCGGTGCAAGAGATCAAGAGCATACTTGTGCTGCGACAAGACCAGACCCTCAGAATTATAAGTGGCCTCAATACCAAGGAAATACTCCAGGCGCCCAAGGTCCTTGACAGGAAAAGAACCAGAAAGAGTGGTAACCAGTTTCTCAACAACAGCCGAAGAGGACCTAGCCAAAACAATATCATCAACATAGACAAGCATATAGATAATAACCCCATGATGATCAAAGATGAACAGAGAGGTATCGGCCTTGCTAACAACAAAACCGAGCTGATGAAGCTTGTCACTCAAACGGGCATACCAGGCACGAGGCGACCGTTTGAGACCATAGAGAGCACGCTGCAGCTTGCAAACATGCCGAGGGTACCGTGAATCCTCAAAACCGGGGGGCTGCTGCATATACACTTCCTCAGACAGAAAACCATGAAGGAATGCATTACTCACATCAATCTGACGAAGGCACCAACCACGAGAAACAGCAAGAGCAAGCACAAGGCGACGGTGACTGGTTTAACCACAGGACTGAATGTATCATGATAATCTATACCGTACTGTTGTGTGAAGCCTCGAGCCACAAGCCGCGCCTTGTATTTATCAACCGAATCATCGAGACGGAACTTCATTTTGAAGATCCATTTGCTGCCAACAATGTTAGTGCGAGGTGGACGGGGTACCAGTATCCACGTGTTGTTAGCCTGAAGTGCCTCTAACTCAGCCTCCATAGCAGCACGCCATGCTGGCTCAGAGAGAGCAGTACGATGAGATGCAGGCTCCACCATAAACGCCCGGCGACGATGGGGATCATATCGAACCTGCCATCCCGATACACCTTGGGACGAGAAATATCATTGCGCCGTCGCGTGACAATGACCCGGGACGGTTCGGCAGCGGGAGGCGCAAGAGGCGGCGACGCTGGTGGTGGAGAAGACGTCGACGAGGGCGAGGAAGCAGCCTCATCACGAGCCGGAGACAGGCCAGGCGAAGAAGCCCCGACAGGAGCCGGCGAGGCAGATGACCGTGCTGGCGACGGAGAGCGAGACCGCGGGCCGGGATGGACGGGGTCAGCACCAGAAGCGGCACGAGAAGCCGACCCGGGCGAGCGGGGCGCGCCTGCATGCGAGCCGGGCCCAGGCGTGGCAGCCGATCCATGCAGAGGCGGTGCCGATCCGGGAGCAGCCTGTGTGCCTGCATGCAAGCGGGCCCCTGGCATGCCGCCCGAGGCATGCAGAGGAGAGGCTGGCCCGGGCGAGCGGGGCGTGCCTGCATGAGAGTCGGGCCCAGGCGCGCCGCCCGAGACATGCAGAGGCGGTGGCGCTGATGGAGCAGGAATGTCGAGCGGCGAAGTTGACGTCGCGGGGACCTGCACAGGAGAACTAACAACAACACCAGGTGCATTAGCCGGTAACAAGGTAATGTCATAATTACGCGTGTCGGTACTCTGAGTAATTAACTGGCTCATTTGATGGAAACGACACGGGAAGGAGTTGGATACATCAACAGTGGCACCGGGAGTGGCATAGGGAAACACCGTCTCGTCGAACACGACGTCACGGGAGATGTAAATACGACTAGTGGAGCGATCAAGGCACTTGTAGCCTTTATGCATGGGACTATAACCAAGAAACACACACATCCTAGAGCGAAACTTGAGTTTACGTGAATTGTACTTACGCAAACTAGGCCAACATGCACAACCAAAAGTGCGGAGAAAAGAATACTCAGGAAGCATGTTGAGGAGGCGAAACACGGGTGTGGCATTGTTGATAACAGGCGTAGGCATCCTATTGATGAGATAGCAAGCAGTAAGAAACGCCTCATCCCAAAACCGAAGAGGCAGGGAGGAGTGTGCGAGGAGGGCTAGACCCGTCTCAACGAGATGACGATGCTTGCGCTTAGCTATACCATTCTGTTGGGAGGTATGTGGACAAGACACACGATGAGCAATGCCGGTGCGCTGAAAATAAGCATGGAGACGGTGATACTCACCACCCCAGTCTGACTGAACAGAACGAACCTTAGCATTTAAGAGACACTCAACATGGTTTTGAAAAGTGTAAAAAATGCTCTCAACATCAGATTTATGCTTGATCAAGTATATCCAGCAGTAACGACTATAGTCAGCAATGAAGCTGACATAGTACTTGAAAACCCCGGAAGATGGTAAAGCAGGCCCGCAAACATCGATTGAATAAGCTCAAGTGGTGATGTAGAAACACGAGTAGCATCATTATAGGGTAACTGGTGACTCTTAGCACGGTGACAAGCATCACACATAGAGGACTCATTGTTTGGAGAGCACAATAATTTATTGGAGCTAACAATGGTATGAACTATTTTATTTGAAGGATGACCAAGACGCCGATGCCACTGCTCGGTAGTCAGCCGAACGCAGGAAGACGCATGACGTCCAGAGGTGACGGCGCGATTGAACGGAAGAGGGTAGAGGCCGCCATGACTCCTACCGCGAAGAAGAATTTTCTTCGTGAACTTGTCCTTGACATAGAAAAAGAATTTGTGAAATTCAACAAAGATTTTATTGTCAGAAACAAGATGATAGACGGAGAGCAAATTAGTGCTAAGATCAGGAACAAGAAGAATATTTTTGAGTTCAATTGGGGCGGATGAACCAGGTAAACGAGAGTGACCAACATGTGTAATAGACAAACCTGCACCGTTGGCGACTTGCACTTGGTCCGTGCCGTTGTAGCGCTTCTGGATGTTCATCCGGCTCATGTCGTTGGTGAGATGATCCGTGGCGCCGGTGTCGAAGAGCCAAGGTTGACTGGGGGCAGGTTGGGACGAGGCAGAATTGCCAGCATGATTTTCGCCGTACTGAAACGCGTGGTTGAAGCGTTGTTTGCACTGGAGAGCCTCATGCCCCCAAAACCGGCAAACTTGACAGCGGGGGCGCTCGCGCCGGTTGTTGCGCCTGCCACCGCCGTTGCCCTGTCCTCCTCCTCCGCCGTTGCCACCACCACCGCCCCCTTGGTTGGGGTGGTTGTTACCGCGGGAGGCCTGCTGGCCGCCATTGTACTGACCGCCTCCGTGCGAGCCAGTAAGACGACCCCCGCCGCGGCCGTCGTTGGTGGTGTCGGCGAAGATGCGCCCCCCTCCACGGCCGTCGCCTTGCCGTGCCACGGCATTAGCGGAGGTGGAGAACTCGGGGGCGAAGGCGTTCTGCTCCTTGAGGGCTTCGCAGGAGAGGAGCATGGAGTAGAAGTCCGACGGGCTGAGATTGTCAGCGCCGGCGGCCGCCAACACCGTGAGAGAGTGTTGGAGGGACTCGTACTGAGGCCCGAGACCAACGACGATGTAGTCGATCACCTCAGCATCGGAGAGAGGCGACCCCACCTGGGCCATGGCGTCCGCGAAACCCTTCATCTTGTGAAAGTAGGCGGCGGCGGTGAGGTCGTTCTTCTTCAGCGTCGAGAGTTGACGCCGCATCTGGCGCACCCCGGCCCTGTTCTGCACCGAGAACATGGACTCGAGATACGCCCACACAGAGGACGCGGTGGTATGGCCGATGACATGGTCGAGGATCTCCTCCGTCATGGAGCCGACGAGGATGCTGAGGACACGCTGATCCGTGTAGAACCACAAGGCGTACTCCGGATTGGGCTTGGTCATGGCCTTGGCACCGTCTCCTTCGGTGATCGTGGCCGGAGGGGCTCCATAGGAGCCGTTGAGGAAGCCGTACCAGCCCTGGCCGGCGATGTTGGGGACGACCTGCATCTTCCAGAGCAGATAGTTGGTGTGATCTAAACGCACCGTGATGGTGTTGAGGTTCTGGCCGGTAGGGGCGGAGACGATGGCGCCGTCGGGGATGGATGGTGCGGAGGACTGGGACGAGGTGCTCGAAGTGGAGAGGGCGAGCTGCAATGCGGCGGCGGTGTCACCCATCGCGTCGAGGTGCGGCGGCGGCGGCGGCAGCGGGGAAAAGAGACGGCGGCGGCGGAAGCGCGTGAGCGAAACCCTAGGTCGGATCGACCCGCTCTGTATACCAAATCAAAAGGAATTGTTTGCCGTGGTTAGCCCCAACCGGCTGGCATCTCTTTATATTGATTAGATCAACTTGTACAACAAGGAAATACAAAGGGTATACAACACGTACACGTACGTATATGAAATACAACTCTAACAATACTCGCATATGAAGTTTCACGAAGAAATCACATCCGTGGTAATCTGGGCAAAAATGACAAAATTAAAGCTAATCGAAGCTATATTAAAAAACACTGTTTAATGAATAGTATGGTCGCATTTGTATTTTCTTCACTAAAAATGCCATGGATGTCAATACATCATGAAACTCCACACATGAGTAGAATGATCGACTAAGGTTCATACCGTGAAATTTCAGAATTTTTTTATTTTTTCTAGTATTTTTAATGAATTTACTATTCACGTGGGTGCGCGTGCACCCATGTTCACTTTTGTATTTTCGCCCTATCTGCAGCATTGATAACCTATCCTAAATTGTTTGCATAGATAGGTCAAACATAACTTAAACTTAACCATGGAAGAAAAACTTAAATATGAAACGCTTGAGAGAAAATGATGTAGTAAAGCGCGCACGTACGTCCACTCCTAGTATATATTGTTCCAGGTGGAGGAGACATAGAAGGGGTCGATATTGTTCCACGCCAAATAGTCCATAATGGCATGGTGGTCGTTGATTACAGATTTTACAACTCAAATCTACTGCCACTCGATGCAGGGACGGAGCCAGGGGTGGGTGAGCATGGACCATGGCTCTCCCCATGATTTCTTTTTCTATAAACACCACAGTATTGTTAGCTTAATATGCTTTAGGTTTATCCGTTTATATATTTGGCCCCCTCCAACCTTTTATCTCTTCTATTGGCCCTGGCTCCCCTGACTCGATGGGCAACAAACTGAACAATCAAAAGGGAATAATGTATATGCGTGTGGACAGTTCCATGCTTGTTCGGTCTGAACGAAGCGAACTGGTAATAGTAAGTACAAATTATACAATGTTATAGCTAGTAGTCGAACTGTTGCCAGGTGGTGAAGGTCTGTCCGAACAGCCACCAGGCCGGTACCACGTCCTGAAAGACCTTGTACTGGCCGCCGGAGGAGGTGATGGCGAAGCTGAGCGCCTGTCCTGTCAGCCCGGCTAGGCAGTGCCAGTTAGCGCCCCAGTTCTGGGACATGGGGATCCATGCCGTGTTTGTTCCCTTCACAGACATGCTCTTAATCGACCCGCTCATGGCGATGTTGGTCACTAGCACGAGCTCGAAGTAATTGAAGCCGTTAATGGTGAAGCGTAGGCCGCCCTGCCTCTGGCACGCAACCTGCTGGTAGAGGACGGGGACGATGCCGGCGCGGTAGATGGCGAGGTTCTCCCAAGCAGGCTGGGACATGTCGAAGTGGACACGAGGTGGGTTGCACCACCCGCCATTGTCGCTGGGGAGAGCCCAGTTGGGAGGGCAGAAGTTGGTGGCGGACACGGTGATGGACGTGCCGGGCTTGCACATGTCTGACCTGCTGGTGTCGCACGTGATGAGGTAGCACTGTCCGCACGACAAGCCATTGTTGAACAGCGCCGTGCTTAGCGCGGCGTTGTTGATCCCGTACCCCGCGTTGTACAAGTTCTCGTACCCACACGCGCCACCTGCACATTGGACATGCAAACCACAGTACTGTCAGACATGCACACACTCATTGCATTGTGTACCAGGTGATAAAGCTTCCTAACTTTAAATAGCGAGCTATGCCAATAGCGGCAATGACAATCCTCCAAATCAGTAATAGCCGGGTATTTCATAATTTTACGGGACATTTGTACTGAATACCATTCAGCAACACCTTACTCGTCACAAACAACTATAGCAGGACTATTTAAACTTTGTAAATAAATAGTATCGGGCATATTTTGATGGTGTGGGAGCAAGCCGGAGTTAAGGCTTGAGTAGCTATATAGCTTACCCATTGTGTCAGATCCGTCGGCGCCGCCGTAGAACGTGGCATGGGCCGGGAGCCAGTAGCCGGACTTGGCGGGCGCGAAGCAGAACACGAGAACCGCGGCGAACAGCTGCACGAAGCTTAAGCGCATCCCACCTGACATCTTTGTGCTGGGGCGATCAGATGGTTGGGTTTCTCCGCAGCAGATAGCTTGCTAGATATTGTGGCGATCGAGTGGGTTTGGAGGTGAGGAATGATTGCGACAATGGTGGTGCTTAAATAGGAATCTAGTTAGCTTATGAATGAGGTGAGCAATGATGGAGAGAATGAGAATGATTGTCGTGTTAACGTATGAGATCGCGGTTCCAACGGTCGTGTAGGTGCACATGGCTGCAACCTCCACAGATTGACTTGCGCGTTCTAATCATCCAACGCAGGTCATAACGGCCGAGCTCTACTACCTCGTTTTTTAATATAAATACATTCGAAATGATAGGTTAACTGAACAACCGTTTTGACATTCTTCCAAGGACTAGTCTACCATGCATGTCTATGGCTGGTGCGTGGTACGTAAATGGAGAAAGTAGCAGCTAAACTAGCCCGCTTTTGTTCAACGTGCGCAATTGTTCATGCAAGAGGCCACTTCTACTTGAACATATTCGAAAGGGTGCAAGTTTATGATATTTTGGCTTTTCTGCTTGGCTAACTTATGTTATGTTGCATCACAGAAGATGCAAATGCAGCCGTTCAATTTTCTTGGCAACCTACATTTGGACCGTACAACGTTCAACTGGACGGGCGAGTAGCTGAAAGCGAAAGGTGAAGTATTTTTTTTTACTTTACTAGCAATGTGCCCGCGTGTTGCATTGCAAGGGATCCGAAATAGAATAATACTTGTTCATAAATTTGAAAGAAAACACTATAGTTTTGATATACATATATCACTAATAATATTTTATGTTTCACTAAAAATATATTCCTCGAGTTGTTTTCATGAGGTGAGGGAGAGATGTGGTTGGTTTCAAGATACTAAGGGGTTTTCTTCAAATTGGAACAAAGAAATCGGATATTCGTTTCGGAGCCCAGGCTCAGATGCTCCCTAAATCTCTCCCGTCAGTTCACATGAAGATATGTGCCTGGTGGCGTATTCATTTATGTATAGGAGGTGTATGGTAAGTAAATAAATTAAACCAGCAGCTCGGTGCATTAAATGCGTAGACAGCCGTTGAGGCGCAAACGGCTCAGGCTTTTTCCTGTGCTATGCTGAGCCCTCCCCGCAGCCGGTGGCATCCACCAGGCACTAGCCATTAACTCTGTACGCAGTTCTAGTTTTGAAATCCAAGGCATACAACACACAAATCCAATCCAAACATGTGTAGAAATAAATGACATTATCACACCACCGTAAACCTTTTTTTTTCTTTTGAGAATCCAACCCGCCCAAAACCATTTTCGTAACCCCTGTACATCAGTTCATTACATAATTCAACTTCAAAGAAATTATGCAACAAATACACATCCAGTTCACAATACGTCACTGTTTACAATTCACCCATTACTCTTCCACCGGCAACAATTCAACCATTGCTCTTGCCGGTTCACATCCCACTTTCATAATTTGCATTATAATTTTTAATGTAGAATCAAGTGCCTCGTGCAATTGCCACATGCCTGGTGGGCCCGCACATTCTCCATCATATCTTCAGAGACATCGCCCACCGCGATTCTGCCAGCCGGCACGACCACCATTGATGCTGCAAAGCAGTGCCATGGCAACGACCGCTGCAAGCCGTTCCTGCGAGGAGTGATGCATCCTGGAGTGCGGCACCTACCACCACCACCGCACCCCGGCGCAACATGCGACATGTTGAAAAGCAGAGGGGCAGCGCGGCAGCTCTGCTGCATCTGTCACCACAACATCCACCATGTTGCAAATAGCCGGCATGGCAGGAGTAGTGGCGATGCTCCAAAGCAGTATTGATGGCGCTTCGCAACTTCTGATTTCCAATTCACATACAACAATACCTCCGAATGAGTCGGCTGAAGCGTAGCACATGCCTTGAAGTAAAGAAGCATGATGTAAAACATGTCAGATTGGAAATGTAAATTCAGTTCAGTGCATATGTCAATTCAAACTGCCATGACGACACAGAGAAATACCAGTAGCAAACTTAACAAAAAAGAAATTTTATCAAGGTTGGTAAAATTAATCAAACTTAACAAAAAAGATTGTTTTTATCAAATTCCTAAACTGATTGATCTCATCTGAAGCCTAGTATAGTACTACTACCAAGTACATCCAACCATGGAGCACTGAACAAAGACATGTAGCAGTAAACAGATTACATAATCTAGTAGAAATTGACTCATGGAGCACAAGGATCAACACAAGGAAATGTGTGAGAAAAAGTTAAGAGATAGGTAATATGTGAGATCGTAAGGCATTATTACCCCTCATCAGTACCAAGGAAGAAGAAAAAACTGAAGGACCTAGAACAACAACACCTGCATTCTCTTCTTACTGGTTGCTAATTAATGAGTGTTAATTTTGCACATGCTTTCTTTTACCAACTAGCCACGGCACAGCCAGACGAGCAGCAACTGTAAATATATGCATGTGTATGTCCTCTGATGACAAAAAGGGCATCCTACTGCAGAGTAGTACTCAAAGTTCAAGTAGCAGCAAGTTGTGATGCTGATTGATTGGTCTTTATTTTTTTGCAATTGGGCAATCTTACAGTTTCTTTTACCTTTAGTGCCGTTGCCATCTTAAGTTCAGGTATGCTACAATTCCGTATGCATAAATTCTGAACATTCCCTATCATAACTTGGCCACTGTAAAGAAAAGCATGCATATATAGCTGACCAACATATATCGTCTAGTAGACATGAAAAAAGGGCAAAGAATCTTGTCTTGATATAAAAATCTAACTAGAGGTGAATTGGCAGATGTGAAGTGGAAAACATTGCCTTCTTTCATGAATGAAAGTATGATCACTCCATGGCCAATTTCATCTTCATTGTACAGTTTACCCTCTGCATTTATCATTTATTTTCAAGTGTAGTTTTAATAGGGACATGATTAGGATTAATATGTCCACTAATTACTAGAGAAAACATCAAGATGTAACCTATTGTATCCCAGACTTTTATTGTACTGTGATACGGAAAGCACAAGATAATAGTATTGGCTTCTCTACTGTTGGTGATGCCCGGATAAGTGCTTATGCACTGATTTGCCTCCTAATAACAGATAAATCATCCAATAACATTGCATGGAAATTAAGAAACTTGTGCTAATCTAATATACAGATACTGACAAAGAAACAAGTATTCCCTCCATCCCAAAATAAAAGTTCATTTTTGACACTATGTTAGTGTAAAATTGATATTTTATTTTGGGACGGAGGGAGTATGATTGATGTCCAAATGTCATGTTACAGGAACCTGTCTAAATCTACTTGTATGATTTTGGACCGAACCAAGAGAAGCTAGTGCCTACTTAGGTACTGTATACTTGCACGTTCCAACAATTAAAGATCAACATGATAGAAATACTGGGAATTTCACAACAAGCATCAACAGTCAGGATCATGAATCCATGGAAAAGAAGATTAGGGAACTAGATTAGTTACCTGTGGTGTCTGGTGGAGGCTGCCAGACTAGAGATCGCGTGCAGACGACCAGTACAGGAGAACGAGATGCCGCCAACCAGTACAGGAGAACGAGATGCCGCCGATCGGTACAGGAGAAAGTCGACACCGGCGAGCAGCTGTCCAGTACAGGGGAGCAAGGCAGAGAGGAGCGCCGGTGAGACTGAGATCTAGAGAGCAGCGGTGGCCTCGGGGTCGACGGTGATGGGGCGGTGGCGACGGCGTCGGCGGCGATGCAGCCCAGCGCCATGGACGGACGGAGGAACCCTAGAGTGTCCGGATTTGGCTGCTCCAACTCCAAGCTGTCCGCGAACTCCTCCCTGAGTGGGAACCTTGAAAGCCACAACAGAGTAAGCGGCGGCGACGGGGAATCGGGGAATCCATCGAAGCACGAAAATCCAGAGGGAAACTCACCGGTAGCCTGGCTCCAGCAGGAACTCCATGCCATCGGCATCCAGCGCCGCTCCGCCGCGCCCGCCATTACCGTGAGGTACCTCCCCACCAGCGCTCGATCTCATTGCTCGTCAAACCGCCCCGTCCCGAAGCCCTCGACATGTTTCCCGGACGGATCAGTACGGGCGTGTTTGGTTGCCGTCGCGTACAGTACTCGCGTTGCATACACATCTCCACTCGGCCCGACTCTAGAAAAACAGCCCCATATGCGACATCTGCGTGTTGTTTGGTTGCCTGCATATGGACTGCCTGCATTAGGAGATTAACTTTGGCATGTTGTTTGGTTGCCTGCATTGTCTCGGCGCATGCAACTACACGTTGTTTGGTTGCCCGCATGGGGTATGATTAAGAGCTAGCACTTGCACTTAGCACACAGGGTTAAGTGATAGCAGAGGAAGTGGGAGAAGAAATGCAGTGTGCGCCGGACCATGGCGACTACGGTGGATAGTGGGCGTGGCGCCGTGTCCGACATGACGAGCATGGAGTTGTGGACGAGCGATCCCGTCAGCGGCATGGCGAGCGACACCGTCGGCGAACTAGTTGCGGTGCTCGCGCAAAGATAGTCGACAGAGGAGGAGAATGCAGTGCCAGCGCCATGGTATCGTCAGTGCAGTGGACGAGAGAGGAGGCCGAGATGATCGACACCAGAAATGACTCCAGTGTAGTAGGGCGAGAGAGAGGAGGCCAAGATGATCGACCCCATCGGTGGCACGGAGAACTGCAGTGTGCACGGAGGCAGAGGACACAAGAAAGCAGTGTGCATGCCATTGCAGCGTCAGTGCAGTAGGAGGACGACAGAGAGTAGGCCGAGATATGAGCGACGCCGGAAACGACTCTAGTGTAGTAGGACGTGGGCAAGGAGATCAAGGGAAGGGCTTCGGTGTCGAGAGGGACGAATAGGAGGGCTCTGAGCAGAGGACAGAGGAGCTCGACATGGCGGCGTCTGTGCAGTAGACTGCTGCTCAAAGAGAGATGAAGCTACGATCGTGAAAACCAAAAACTTACAACACAAATGTTGTGAGGAACTGCGAGATTAAGCTGCTGGTCAAAGGAAATTTCAAACGATCGATCGTGCGTGATGAATCTGACAAAATTCGTCAAGAGCAGCTTCAAACGGGAAGACGAAATTGAGAACTTACGGCCGATGAAACTACGAATCGATCGCCTGAATGGAACCGTAGCATCGAGGTGCATCTTTTTTGTGTAGAGCTTACCTCGAATCGAAGCACCGTTGTATAGATCGGAAGGGGCTAGGAAGAACAGAATTAGAGGGAAGGTTAATGGAGGTAGGAGAATATAAGCACGCACAGGCTGCATACCAGCTCGTATCCCTCCCATCTCCCCTTGTGCAAGTGACCCACCTTGTGCGCTCGCCTCAGCCTGGCTCGCTGGAAACTGCTGATCTGAGCGTTTCCTGATCTGAGCGTTTCCAGCGAGCCAGGCCCAAGTGTGCTTTAAGTTCCGTGCGATGCGGGCCGCACAATGAAAGTATGCAACCAAACGGGCCACTTTCTTCCCGCACGGGCCAGGCTGGGCCTAATGCGGGCAAGCAAACACGCCCTACAAGTTCTGAGCCACGGCTCAGACGCCCGTACGTTCTGTGCCCATGAATGCGCTACTGTTCGCTACCGTATTCCACCGCACACCCATTTTCCCACGCTCCGATTCAGATGCGTCAGAGCGAATTTTGCGGATCCCATGCCACGAACAGACGCCCATGATTTCGGGTGCATCTGGATACGGGCACCAAATCGCCGCGTCCCAAAGAAATGAGCTATTGTTGCAAAAAGACCCCAACTTACCTCACAGTACGATCAGAAGTGACGGATGACAGACATATTATTATCATCAACTGAGTCTTTTATAGAAGTGGAGATATAATTGTTCCTTAGTGTTGGATGGCACGCCAACTAGTTTAAAGTTCTAAACAGCCTCTAACTGCAAGCCCAACTCCCTCCAATTCTTAAAACACTTGATTACTGTACACCTCTTTGATAGTTGAGTTCTGCTTTTGAATTACACTCGGATTACAGCATAAGAAGCATGATAAAGACAGTAATAACCCCTCAGAAAAAATGACAAGGACACCAAAGCATAGATTGCACCCAGATTACAAAGTTTTTTAAATTCACAACCTTTTTCCAAATTAATGATTTTTCAAATTCATAAATATTGTGCAAATCCACAATTTTTTTAATAGCCCGAACTTCTTTAGTAGAGTCAACATTCATTGGTTTGAGGTCAGCAATCAATGGCCTATGGCAGTGGTCAAGTGTCATCTGTCAAGCCAGGCGAGCGAGTGCGGGCAAGGTCGAGCTATGGGCCAGCAGCCCACTAACATGGTGCACGAGCGCCAATTTGGGAACAGGCTCTGAAGGAGCTTATTACGAGAGCAACTAGTTAACAAGCGCTTCTTCGGGAGCCTCATAACGATCAGCATCATTTGGCGTGCTCTTAGCCATTCGCCACATGTCGCGTTTTGGACGCTTTCTTCAGGTTTTATTTTTATTTTTTCACACGCGTTTTCGGTTTTTTAAATAGTTTTTTTTTGTTTTTTCGACGTTTTGGTTTTCCACCGGTCGTGTTAACGTATGAGATCGCGGTTCCAACGATCGTGTGCGACCTCCACAGATTGACTTGCACGTTCTAATCATCCAACGTAGGTCATAACGGCCGAGCTCTACTACCTCGTTTCTTAATATAAATACATTCCAAATGATAGGTTCACTGAACAACCGATTTGACATTCTTCCCAGGATTAGTCTACCAAGTCTATGGCTGGTGCCTGGTACGTAGTAGCAGCTAAAACGTTTCTGAAAGAGGCTTCTACTTGTACAGATTTGAAAGAGTGCAAGTTTACGATATTTTGGCTTTTCTGCTTCGCCAACTTATGTCTTTTGGCACCACAGAAGAAGATGCATATATATAGCCGTTCAATTTTCTTGGCAACCTACATTCGGACCATGTGCAATGTTCAACTGGACGGGCGAGTAGCTGAAAGCGAAAGCTGGAGTATTTTTGTACTTTATATAATTGTTCGTGTCGGTGACTATCCTCCCTTGATCTCTGTTGCAAAGTGCTACGGCGACCTTCGTTATTTGGAGTTTGTTGGCGGCGAGTGGCTCTTGTCGCAGCTTGACTGTCTACTTGTGAGGGCATGGTTTTCACTACGTGGCAGCACCTCACGTCGTCAAGATCGTACTATACATGTAGTTGCTTGGGTCGTGGAAAGTGACAGTGACATCACAACTGATGTCAAATGATGGTTGGTCCAAATATGGTTGCTGTTGTAGATTGTTGATCATTATTTTGATCGCTTTGGATTTTTTTTATTTTTGCTACACTAAGGCATAGGTTCGGTCATGTTTGACTTTGCAAGTTGCCGGTGTGATTTTTGTGTGTGTATGTTGGTGTTGGTTGTGTGCATCCTAACTATGTTTGAGGCCGGGTGTATACTCACTATGTTTGTATCACTTGATGCTCCATTTTGAGCTAATTAAATTCACCCTTTGTCGAAAAGAATATAATTGTTCCTTAGTTAGTGCTGGATGTCACTCTAGCCACCAACTAGTTAAAAGTTCTAAACAGTCTCTAATTGCAAGCCCGACTCCCTCCAATTCTTGAAGCGCGTACACCTCTTTGGTAGTTGAATTATGCTTTTTGAATCACACTCATCAATTACAGCACAAGAGGCATCTGGTCTAAAGACCTAAAGACCAAGGCGGTCTTGGCATTGAAAATTTAGAGGTGAAGAACAGATGCCTTCTCAGCAAGTGGTTGTACAAGCTATCTGTAGAGATTGATGCCACATGGGCTCAGATTCTGCGTAACAAGTACCTTCATTTGAAAACATTAGCCCAGATGATGGCCAGACCAACTAATTCACCATTTTGGAAGGGATTGATGAGAGTGAAATCAGATTTCTTTCATAGGACAAAATTTATTGTAAATAATGGTACTTCTATGAGATTCTAGGAGGATACCTGGCTAGGGGAGACGCCTTCAGCTACCCAATATCCTTCGCTCTATAATATTTTCCAGCGTAGAGAGGTTTACGTTGCAACAATATTTCAATCCAATCCTCTAAATATACAATTCAGAAGGGATTTAGTGGGAAATCGTTGGGAAATTTGGCTCCATCTGATGACAAGATTGATGGATGTCAACCTGTCTCAACAGCCGGATCAGATACATTGGAAACTAACCAGGAATGGGGTTTTCTAGGTAAAATCCATGTATCTGGATATTATAAATTCTGTATCTATTCCTCGATCCGTGCATATTTGGAAAGTCAAAGTGCTTTGAAAATTAAAGTGTTCATGTGATTTGTCCACAAACAAGTTATTCTCACTAAGGACAATCTGGCCAAACGTAACTGGAATGGATCTCGAAGATGTAGCTTCTGTGTGATCATGATGAGTCTATAAAACACCTATTTATTGAATGCCCTATGGCCAAAATACTATGGCGATCTGTTCATATTGTGTTTAACATTACTCCTCCAAATAGAATACACACGTTATTTGGGACGTGGCTAAATGGAGTTAACATAGAAATAGCGAAACATAACCGCGTAGGAGTATGTGTGTTATTATGGGCTATTTGGAACTGCAGGAACAATTTGGTTTTTAACAGAATAACAAATATTCATTTTTTGCAGGTAATCTTCCGGGCTACTACGTTGATCCGTACGTGGTCGCTACTCACTCTGACGGATGCCAGGAAGCGTATGGTTACTGGGTCTACCCGTTGGGAGATGATAGCGCGGGCTATCTTCAACCGGTTTGAATGGCGCTCATGTAATAGGATAGATGTTTAGTATCCTGTCTATTTTTATTCTGCCGGTTGTGGCTATCCCTTTTGCCTTGTTTTTTAGCTCTTTGTGAGCCTATTTGAATTCTGAGATTCGGAGACTTTGTTGAACTATTTGCTTATTCATAAATGGGCCGTATGCATCTTTTGGATGCAGAGGCCGGGGGATAACCTCCTTTTCGAAGAAAAAAAGCACAAGAGGCATGATAAGGACACTGGTCACCCCTCATATAAAAATGATAAGAACACCAAGGCATAGAATTACACTCAGATTACAAGGTTTTTTAAATTCATGACCTTTTTCAAATTAACGATTTTTTTCAAATTCGTGAACATTTTTCAATTCCACAAAGAAAATTTAATTACCCAAACTTCTTTAGAAAAGTCAACATTCAGTTGTTTGAGGTTTAGCAATCAATGGTCTATGGCAGTGTTCAACATGTTATCGGTCGACCCAGGTGAGCTGGTTTTTTTTGAGACATACCCAGGTGAGCTAGTGCGAGCGAGGTCGAGTGCTATGGGCCAATTTGGGAACAGGCTCTCAAGGAGCCAATTAGGACCTCTCCCAGGTGCGAATATGTCTCGCTTATAGCAAGACAGATGAATGCATCGCCTGATGCCAGCGCGAGACTGCATCGGCCCAGGGCGCAGGGGGCACAGGCCTCAAGGCACTCTCTTTTTTTGCACATTTTTTCTTCATTTGTTGCTTTCTTTCTTTACTTTCGTTTATACTTTCAAATATTCTAAATATATATAAATGAAAAAATTTATAATATTTTTTAAAATGTTTACCATACATTCAAAAATTTAAAATGAGTATAGATTTTTTTTTCTGATGTACACTAAAAATGCATACAAAAAATATATAATGTGTATTTAGAAGTAGACATAAACCTACTAATCATGCATTTGTAAATATTTGAAGATGTATATAAAATGTTCGTATCATAAATGAGAACTGTACAATGTGTATAAAAATAAGTTGACATAATGACATGTATTTTAAAATATTAATTCATCTTTCAATAAAAATTAAAATGTCAATATAAAAATGTTCCTGATGTATACGAAAATTTTATATTGTTTATGAAAAAGGAAGGCATCAAAAATAATTATTTTTAAGAATTTTTAATCATGTATCTGTCTTTTAATCATATATATGATAACATGCTTATCACTACCTCTGTACAATAATATAAGGCGTTTTTGTAGTTCAGTAGAGAGGGCGTATTTAAAAATGTTAGCATGTGTAACAAAGTGTTCCTTACGTATACGATAAATGTACAATGTATATAAAGAACATAGACATCAAAACCTTATATTTGAAAAAAATGTTAATCAGGTATTGAAAAAGGTTCAATGCATACAAAAACTGTTCCAGATGTATACAGAAAATGTGTTGAACAAAAAAGTAACCTATGAAACAAAAGGAATCAAAGTAAACTAAGGAAAATGAAAAATAAACAAATAAAACCAAAAAACAAAAAAAAACAATGGAAAGAGTCAAAACAGTGAATACCGAGAAGGAAACGAAGAAAAAACAAAAAAAATAGAAATGGAAAAAAAGAAAGGAAAAAAAATAATAAAAGGAAAAAAATGAAAGCCAAAAAATGAACTAAAGAACCGTAGAAAATCGTTGAAGCCAAAGAACGACCGAACGAATGTTATTGGGCCGGCTCATTTGCGCGGATTTTGCGGGGTGCTGCCGGCAAGGGGAGCTACCAATTGCTCTCGCTTAGCAGCTCTGCCCACAAGATCCATCTGAATTGTCTAAAAAAACAAGATCCATCTGAATCAGTTGGCAAAAAGGCTGCTATGTGTCCATACCCTGCATACCATGTATATCCCCCTTTCATTCTTCACCACCAGTGCACTTAAAATCAAGAAAGGGCATATTCGCACAAAAAGGGAAAACATAATTTGGAATTTTGAAAAAGAATACAAAAGAAATTTGCATTTACATATAGACTAATAGGTTAGCCCGTGATTCTGGCTGTCCTTATTAGTGTAATTGTGTAAAAAAACATTGGTACATTTTGTCGTATCCACGGAAAAGGGAACAATGTGGATGAAAAATGGATATAGACATACTATGTATTATCGATTCACTCATTTGTACTTTTCTTGTAACTTATATATAATTTAAATTTTAAAAATGTTCAGAAAACCACTGTACTAATGTTTTCACTCCTAGAACAATTCATTAATTTATACTACAACTGCCCTTTTCTCTCTCATTCAGTTACAACAACCACTCATGATCGGTATTTTTCTGTAAAGAAAAACAAATCTCTAGCCGGGTCTCTCGTGGATGCCCACATCTCAGCAGGATGTACGATGGTTCAAGTCATAATTAAACAGCGCTAATTTTCGTGCTAGCTACTAATACGCCTTACAATATGGGAAGGAGGGAGTAGTAGAAAAGCTTTGGCAGAAAAGAATCCGCAAAAAACAATATACGCGCTAGGTAGGGGTCGAACCACATGGTACTCTTGACGTGAGGGAGCTCAGATGGTTACATTCTTTGTGGTGGAGCCAGCCAATCAAGATTCAAGTCCGATACTTGGCACTGGTGCTTGCAATTTCCTAGATTTATTTCAGTTTTTTTAGTAATGTTTGTTTGATGGGAGACAACATTCATGTCACCTATGAGGCGTCTATAATGACTTGATCAATCTCAAGATTTGACAGCTCAGATGTGAGCGTCTATGTTGCACGGTATTTCTACAAGAAAACTCGGAAATGTTAGATGTGGAACCGAACTTCCACACGTGTCCGTGTGATTTCTTTTCTAGTTAGGTCAATATTAATTCGAGGTTGATTTAAGTACTTTCTGTTGATTTCAGTATGTTATTATTAGGAGTCAAGAGTATTTTAGGATGGTAAGAGCAAATTAGTTCTGATTTGATCGCGGGGCTACATTAACAGTGTCACCTAGAATGAAGTTGAGCTATGTTTTTTTCATTAAGGGTAGATTTCATTCACTCAAAAAGAAATGCTCCCTCCATTCCCTTATACAAGTCCACTTTATATTTTTATGTCTAACTTTGACCATTGATTTTACCAACAAAATTTGAGTTGTATGCCACAAAAAGTATTTCATTGGATGCACATTTCAAAGAACTTTTCGATGATATATTTTGTTGACCAAAATTATAAGTCAAAGTTTAATTGACACCAAAAATGAAGTGGCCTTGTATAAGGGAATTGAGGGAGTATTTTCGAGATACAAATGAAATTAGCACGTACATGGTCTTCGGATGACTAGGATGTACATGGCCAACACTAATACACAAAGAATCACGTCAACAAAGGCAAAAGTCAGACAAAGCTGAAGCTCTGCCTAGGTGGAGGAAAAAGAAGAAGAAAGGAAAAACTCCGACGTGATCAAGACAACGACCAACGAACCTCAACTGCGAACATTCCCACCAACCATCTCTTGACATCACAGAAACAAGGAGAAAGGTTATCTAAGAGCAAGGCTCCCAGGAAAGGAATGATGCTCAAGTGGTACCGTCACTGTATCCAACCACCAAATATCAAATCCTATGTTTTCAATTTGAAGATAAGTCCGAGAAAATTCGAGAAATACCTTGGCCAAGGTAATGACGCAAAAACACTGCTATTGCCATGTTTAACTAACTAGGGTCAGACCTGGAGTTTTCAGCTCAAAACTCAAGACCGAATACTCGAGAAGCGCCATCAAATCAAAGTCATCATGTGTTGTCGCCACCACTTACCTGATATTGGCGTAATATGCCAACCCCATGTTAATAGGTTTCAACAAACTTTGTTTTTCACGAAAAACCAAGAAAAAACAAAAACAAAGAAAACTACCAACCGAAAAACTAGAAAAAAAAAACCAGAAAAAAAAACCAAAAACAGGAAGGAAAAAACCAAAGCCCAGAAGCACAACTGCTTTTTCACCTTTTTGGGAGCAGAGGATGTGCTTTTTGTTTATTTTTCTCGGAAAAGCACAGGTTGTGCTTCTCGCATAAGCAAAGTTGTGCTCCTCGCGGAAGCAGAACACATGTTGGGTTTCCCCTTTTTCAGGGGAAGCACATGTTCTTTTCCCTTTCGGAAAGCATAGACTCTGCTTCTCGCAGAAGCGCATGTTATGTTTTCCCTTTTTTCTGTGAAACACAACTGTGCTTTTCCTTTTCAAGAAGTATAGTTGTGCTTCTCGTGGAAGCACATATTGCATTTTTTTAGTTGTGAGAAACACAATTATATTTCTCACGGAAAAACGATGCTTTCCAAAAAAAAACAATTAAAAAATTCCACGCAAAACCTGGAAAAAACCAAGCCAAAAAAAGGAATAAAACCAGAAAATGCGTGCAAAAATTTAAAAAACAAAATCACGAAGATATGTCCAGAGTGTGACACGTGGCAGCGTAGCGATTGAGCGCACCAACTGGCGTGCTCTCACGCTAAAAAGGTGAACTTTGCATGAGCCCTCCAAGGGATACCCTTTGATTAGGAGCTCCTTGTATTTTCGTTTTTAGTTTATCTTCTTAAGCTACTTTGTTTTTGTTTCTTTTTTATATATATTTCAAATTTTAAAAAATGTTCAGGAACCCCAAATCCGACAATAAATGTTCTAAATTTAAGAAAAAACACGGTTTTATTAAATTTTCACATATTATAAGTGTCTCATATTTTAAAAAAATTAAATTTAAAAATATATATTCTTTAACTTCAAAATATGTTCTGAAATTTATAAAATATTCTCCCTCTCAGAAAATGTTCGAAAATTCCTAATTTTTTCACAAATTTCAGAAAAAGTTAATCAATTAGACAATTGTTTAAGATGGTCATGAATTTAAAACATTTTCTTAGATTTAAAAAAAATCAGTAATTTGAAAATTATTGCCTTTTTCCAAAGAAGTGCATGAATTTTAAAAATGTCCGCTTATTTCTGAAAATATTGTGTGATTTTAAAGAATGTTGACAAATTTGGAAAAGTGCACGAGTTTGATAACGGCTTTGATTAAAAAAACTTAAAAGTAAAAACATAAAAGGGAAAAGGAAATGCAATAAAAATATAGTAAAAAAGAGACACCGGATTCTGGGAAGGTTTTAGAACCTTCTGAAACATGTGGGGGAAAAGCCGGAGTGGGTTGGCCGACAGAGAGGACGAGTGCACGACAAGGTATATGGTAGGTCGCTGGATAGCGACCTGCGTGTGAAATAGAAAAGGGCCCGGTCGCATAAAGGTTTGCCCGGCTCCGACGAGGGAGGGGCGAAGACGGCAGCTCGCTCCAGTGCTTGTAGCCGTCGCTAGATGGTCAACGGACCTGGATGTATTTTTTTTCTTCTGATGTTCTTTGCACTACCTTAACAGTTGATGAATGGATCAAAAGTTTTCTGGCAAAAAGTAAAAGTTAGTGTCCGCCAAATTATAGACAAGCTAGAATGTGCAAAGTCAGTCAATTAGCACTCAAACAGTATAGGAAATCCAATAACTCGTTAATTTGTAGAGAAGAAGGCTCACGCCCAGCTTTGTTGGAAAGCTTTGGGAGAAGACAATCAGCTAAAAAGAACTGAAACCAGGTAATTAGCTTTAAACAGTATAGCAAATCAAACAATTCACTAATCTGTAGAGAAGAAGGTTCACGCCCAGCTTTGTTGGAAAGCTTTGGTAGAAGACAATCATCAGCTAAAAAGAAATGAAGCCAGGTAATTAGCTTTGTTGGATAGGAAGGAAACTATAAAAATTTACCCGCACTCCTCTTCTCCCAAAAGATAAACTACTCATACAAATGCATCTTGATGTTTCGTGCAACGCACGGGCATCTTGCTAGTTATATATATATATATATATATGTGTGTGTGTGTGTGTGTGTGGAATATTTTTCTAAAGTTTCTGAACATCTAAATTCAACGTTGGAGCAACCAGGTCCCAAAATGCCGCTCTCCTAGGACATGTCACTATCCCCACAGTTTTTCTTCCATTCTTTGTTTTTTTGGGGCAAATTACACTTTTTGTATGGTACTCCAACGTGCTTTTCCCACCTAGAACAATTCATTAATTTGTACTAGAAAAGCTTTGGCAGAAAATAATTAGCTTAAATAAAACAAAACGCGCCAGGTAGGGGTCGAACCTACGGCCTTCCGCTTAGGAAACGGACGCTCTATCCACTGAGCTACAGGCGCTGATATGTTTCATTTTGAATTGGATGTGGACTAGATTCTTTCTTTCTTGCAAGTAGCAACTGCCTCCTACATACTAAGAGACTGATCTTCACTACTTCTAATCTTCTTAACATGTATGCCTCCACATCTTTAAAATGATTGTAGCCATTAGATTTGCTAGTTTGATCCACTAGCAGCCGTCCAATCAACACATGAGAATTCTCTAACATGCAACATGCATTAGTACATTCTATGTAGGTTTTAAATCACCTTGCATTAAATCAAGACATGCACTACAACCCACAACTTACTATTCCTAGTCATGCAACCATGCCACACCAGCATGCCATGCATGTAAGTTATAATTCATTTTTTCATTAGCTTATCTATCTCACGTTGTCAAATCATCTGTCCGTGCATGCGAGTAATCGATTAATTTTTTAGTTTTGTGTTCATATAGACACTGTATATGCGTTGAGTGCTCCGAGCATACCTATATAGTTGATCGTTCCGTTTATTTAAGTGCCACACTTTTCCTCTATTGCTAAATAACTATAACCCATCAGTTTGAAAGTAAAGAAATAACTATTACCCACTACCTATTTTTTCTAGCTGTACAACAATGCCACATCAACAATGCCACATCTAAGTTATTTCTTCGGTGCATACGTCTGCAACAGCCACCTCAGATGTTGCACAACCATCTCCATTGCCACCATGTCCTCCTTCACGGCATGTTTATCCACACCCTCTCCGCCGCGTTCCATTTCCTCCATCCTCAGCGTGCAACACATCCAAAGGGCATTAGTGTGAGGGCCGTACCAGCTCCCAGCTTGCCGCACTCCTGGTGTCCTTCTCTTCTTGGCCATAGGCGCCTGTGGCATTCGGCCGTGCAACCTGGCCTTCGGGGCCAACCAGTTCACCCTGCGCACCACTGACGATCGTCGCGGCATCGCCAACTTCTTCAACTGGTACAACTTCACCTTCACCGTCGCCATGATGCTCTCGGACGCCAGCATCACCTACCACCAGAGCAACCTTCCACTTATTGGTACTTTTTAATTACTACCTTCGCTTCAGGGTTATGTCAATACATTCTTTCTTCTCTTTTTTAAAGAAGGGGGGGGGGGGGGGGGGGGGGTGGTTGCAAGAGAGAAGAACTGTAGAAATGTAAAGACTCATTGATCAAATCTTTGAGGGGTGAGGAGGGAATTGTAATTGAATAAATCGGACTAAATGGAAAAGATGAGAAATTATATAAACCCACAGTGTAGCGTATAAGACTTTTTCAGTAATGAAGAATTTTTGTATTAAGATGTACTTCGTCAAGCCAAATTGAAGTCTGTTGGCAGTAGGTGTAATTTCCATCGTATATGTTTTGCTTCCTAAATTATACAGCTCTATTTGTTTACCCTATTAGCGGCATTGATAACTTATCATGAGAATTTTATATAG
Source organism: Aegilops tauschii subsp. strangulata (assembly GCF_002575655.3). Classification (NCBI taxonomy): domain Eukaryota; kingdom Viridiplantae; phylum Streptophyta; class Magnoliopsida; order Poales; family Poaceae; genus Aegilops; species Aegilops tauschii. The sequence goes on along the minus strand of NC_053039.3, from coordinate 562,617,995 downwards.
ACAGATAAAACATAACTTAAATTTAAACATGGAAGCAAAACTTAAATGTGAAACGAGGAGAGAAAACGACGCAGCAAAGCGCGCACACGTCCACTCTTAGTATATATTGTTCCAGATAGAGGAGGCATAGAGGGAGTCGTGGATTACCGATTTTACAATTCAAATCTACATCCACTCGATGGGCAACGAACTGAACAATCAAAATGGGATAATGAGTATGTGTCTGGACAGTTCCATGCATGTTCGCTCTGAACGAAGCGAACTGATAATCGTAATACAAATTGTACAATGTTCATACTAGCTAGTAGTCGAACTGTTGCCAGGTGGAGAACGTCTGTCCGAACAACCACCATGCCGGCACGACGTCCTGGAAGACCTTGTACTGTCCACCGGAGGAGGTGATCGCGAAGCTGAGCGCTTGTCCTTTCAGCCCCGCTAGGCACTGCCAGTTAGCGCCCCAGTTCTGGGACATCGGAATCCATGCGGTGTTGGTCCCCTTCACCGACATGCTCTTGACTGACCCACTCCCGGCCATGTTGGTCACCAGCACGAGCTCAAAGTAGTTGAAGCCGTTGATAGTGAAGCGCAGGCCGCCCTGCCTCTGGCACGCGACCTGCTGGTAGAGGACGGGGACGATGCCGGCGCGGTAGATGGCGAGGTTTTCCCAGGCGGGCTGGGACATGTCGAAGTGGACGCGGGGAGGGTTGCACCAGCCACCGTTGTCGCTGGGGAGAGCCCAGTTGGGGGGACAGAAGTTGGTGGCGGAGACGGTGATGGACGTGCCGGGCTTGCACATGTTTGACTTGCTGGTGTCGCAGGTGATGAGGTAGCACTGCCCGCACGACAAGCCGTTGTTGAACAGCGCCGTGCTCAGCGCCGCGTTGTTGATCCCGTACCCCGCGTTGTACAGGTTCTCGTACCCACATGCGCCACCTGCACATTGCACATGCAAAACCGTACAGTCAGACATGCACACACGCATGATAAGTAATACTATTATTTGGCAAATTGATGGTGCCGGAGCAAGCTTGATTAGCTAGCTTACCCATTGTGTCAGAGCCGTCGGCGCCGCCGTAGAACGTGGCATGGGCCGGCAGCCAGTAGCCGGACTTGGCGGGCACGAAGGAGAAGGCGAGAACCACCGCGAACAGCTGCAGGAAGCGCATCCCAGCCACCATCATTCTGCTGAGAGTCCCAGAAAGAAACAGGGAGTGATCAGACGGTTGAGCTTCCCTCGCAGTTAGCTTGCTTGCTAGATGTTGTGGCGATCAAGTGGTTTTGGAGGTGAGGAATGATTGTGACAATGGTGGTGCTTAAATAGGGATCTAGCTAGCTAGCTTATGAATGAGGTGAGGAATGATGGAGAAGAATGATTGTCGTGTTAACGTATGAGATCACGGTTCCAACGGTCGTATAGGTGCACATGGCTGCAACCACCAAAGATTGACTTGCGCCTTCTAATCATCCAACGCAGGTCAGATCGACCGAGCTCTACTATACTACCTCGTCTCTTAATTAAATACATTCAAAATGATAGGTTAACTGAACAACCGATTTGACATTCTTCCAGTTGTTCTTTAGTTAGTGCTGGATGTCACGCTAGCCACCAACTAGTTAAAATTTCTAAACAGTCTCTAACTGCAAGCCCAACCACCTCCAATTCTTGAAGCGCGTGATTCACCTCTTTGATAGCTGACCATCGATAAGTTAGATTACAACGTAAGAAGCATGATAAGAGCACCAATCACTCCTGAAAAAATGATAAGGACACCAAGGCATCGAATGTGTACGCAAGTACACGTTAGTTTCTTAATCGTCGTCAACTGAATCAGCCATGTGATCAATGTCAATCATACAGGTATACGGCCGCTATGTCTACAGCACAATTTTTGAGGCGAAAGTCTTCAGCGTTTTCTTTATGAATACCTTAATCAGGAATCTTTATTCACTGATTGATTCAACCCTTTTGATCTCTATGATTACATACTTTAGTATCCCATCCTTGTAAAATCACTGAAATCATCGATGAAATCTGATGTGCAAACCCATGGAAAGATTCTTTAAGCAAGAGAGTGGCCGGATCTTCACGTCGTAGGATCATATCAGGGAGTATAACTAGCTGCAAGAAGTTAGGATAACTATCTTTAACCTGTCAATGTTGGATACGACTCGTAGGTTTGGGGAAGGCTGAGCGAAGTTGCAAGTACTCCCACCCGCAGTCCGAACAATCACGGAACCCCAAACCTAGACTAACCAACACAAAATAGCCAAAACCGTAGAGTAGGAATTAGCGGATACCAGAGGCTCCTTCTCCCGAATCCAGATAAAATATAGTAAGGATCTCTCGGATCTCTAGCAATCTTGCTCCATGAGCTTGTGGCTAGGAGGCTTGACAAAATGCCCCTAAAAGATGGCGGTGATGGGGTTTTTTATAACCTAGGACAAACCCCCTTGATAGGTGTGAAAAGAGTCCAAAAAGTAATAACTTTGCATGGCTTCCTTGGGAGAATAAGCAGTCAACTTGGAGAATTACCCTAAAGTTTCTCGGATTCTTGCCCAACATTGACAGCCTGGACACCTTCCAGCAAAATGGTCATAACTTCCGATACACAACTCCAAATGATGAAAAAGAAAGAAATTGGGTGGGAAAGTAAATTTGAAGTAGCGTCTATTTTTTTGCGGGAAAAAAAATGGTGGCCACTAGGACTCAAACCACCAAACATGAGCTAGCTAGCAGACCATGGTAGCCACCTAACTGAATGAAATTTGATGTAAACAATGGATGACAAGGCTTTATGCATTGTAAATGTGCTGCAATCAGTGCGGCTCATTTTGCATTTGTTAGTTTTTTCTCGAAATTTATGAACATATGTAAATTTTAATCGCGACAATCAAAATAAAGTTCAAATATCCATGTGTCATAAATATACACATACAAATAAGAGAACATACTTAAAAAATGTTCATGTAATTTTTAAGAAACGTACGTATTATATTAAAATTATTAATGTAACTATATCAATTAATTTAAAAACATTTTCTAATTTAAAATATGACAAATATTTAAAAAAATACAATTTTATACTTGTTTAGTAATACAAACATTTCAATTATTGTACACACATTTTTATAATTCATAAGTATGTTGTTTAAACTATTTGTATAATTAAAATATTCATACTTTGAAATTTAGTTTTTTATGAATATTCACTTGTGGATTATATTTATATTAAACAAAATTATGAACACAAATATTTAGTAAATATTTATGAATATTAACTTGTGTATAATTTTTACTCATCGCCTATATTCATAATTTTCATATAAATTTCACTTGTGCATAATTTTCATTGGTCGCTTATATTCATAATTTCATATAATTGAAATATATTCTACAGGTGTATAATTTTTTGTATTTACTAATCATTTTTAAATATACTCTACAGGTGAATACCCAAAATGTTTGTATTTACTAAATATTTCAATACACACATGGTTTATATAAAAAATATAAGTAAAAAAGAATAATTTTGAAAATCACATGAATAATTTGTATGTATGTTATTTTTGTATGTATATTATTTATAATACACAAATATTCGAATCTAACTTTTATACAGTGATTATAATTTACATATTTTTAGAAATTTCTACAAAAGGGAAAAACTAACATTTATAAAATGGGCTGCACTGATTGCAACCCAATTATGCTGCACGAGTGTGTCCGTTTACAAATGAGTTTGTGGTGGCCATTTAAACGGAAGCTCCGTGCCCCTACGATACCATTCTTTGAGATATTACTAGATGATACCCCGCGCGTTGCTGCGGAAATATTTAAAACACAAAAGTAGAATTTAGATTCTATAAAACCATCAGGCTCAAATGTTTGATAGTAGTAATATCGCAGAAAGAAATGGTAGAAAGGATCAAAGGATGTCAAGTCTAAGCAAATGAAAGTAAACCAATCAATCATGAAGAAATCCTGACAAAAGGAAATTCAAACTTGTCCTGGTTAGAGGAGGCATGAATTTCACATAATGCAAGGGTAAGACTAATCACTAACTTACACACAATCATATGGAACAAACTATGCATCTTGACCTTTTTCTGCCAAAGTGGTCTACATGACTATATAAATAAGTTAAGTGATGTTAGATTATGTTTTAGAATTACACATAAGTAAGAAGAAATAGTACAAAGAACAATTATTCGTTACATCGTGTAGTTTGTGACCCAATAGTTTTTTTCAGGAATGTTTATCTGGTGCCCGGGGCCACCACGACCAGGCCAAGCGCATCACGGCCGCTGGATGGCCAGTGCATGGAAACAACGGCGATGAGGGGGAAAATAGCACGACGTGTGAATCAAAGTTGCAAGGATATCATTACTAATACACCACAATACAGAGTATTGTGGACATGAAATGTACAGCCATCTTGTAAGAAGTCCATGTCAGTGCATGCGTGCATGTGTCAGGTGTGTGTATGACCGGGGCATGTGTCCGTGCATGTACGCCTGATGTGCGCATGGCTGGGTAGCCAGAGCGTGCAGCCGATGCGTGGTGTGCATGGCCTAGCGCTTGTGCGTACATGGCCGGGTGCTCATGCGTGTGACCCCAGGGCTCTTGTGCGTGCATGGCCAAACGCCATGCGTGTGTGTGCATGCCTGACCTCCACTTCAACTCCAACATTTCTCCACTCCCTGCTTTCACAACAAACAGAAGATGTTGGTGAGATGTTGGCAGGGGTAAAATTGAAGTTTCTTACTGACCAAAAAGAAGATGACATACGGAAGAAATTGTTCAATCGGACATCACATACGCAGAGAGAGAGAGAGAGAGAGAGAGAGAGACGTACGTACACTAGTACAAAACAGGGCTTTCGTCACAGGGCAATATTCACATTAGACCCGGTTCAGTCACGAACCGGGACTAATGTGAGCATTGGTCCCGGTTCGTGTGGTGTCAAAAAATAAAATAAAATAAGTTTCCCATGTGATATGTGGTCTAGTTGTTGGGAAAATTTACAAATATGAATTTCGACTTTATTTGCAAAATCTCTCTGGAATTTGTAAAATGGGCATAACTTTTGCATACGAACTCGGATTAAAAAGTTTTTTATATGAAAAATCATCTACTCGGAAAGTTACATTCGATTTTAATTGGGGGAACCCCGTTAAACATTTTCAAAATCCTCAAAAACCTAACGGAAAAAAAGTTACGGGGCTTTTAAGATCTGGAGAGGCAAAAAAATTCAAAAAATTTCAAACTGTGGTCAAACAGTGGTCAAACAATGGTCAAACTAATTATTCTAGAATATTAGTGTTACTAAATAATTATTCAGTTTTTTTGAATTTTGGTTAAATCTGGTCAAACTGTGGTCAAACAGTGGTCAAACAATGGTCAAACTAATTATTTCAGAAATATTAGTGTTACTAAATAATTATTGTTTTTTAAAACGATAGTTTCAAACTCAAACAGTGAAATGTGTCACTTCATGCTCAAGCTAAATTCCTGAGGGTTAATAGGATTGACATCTTACTATTGTCAGGAAAATAACAAGTGCAGACTTGAAAACGAGGGAGAATAGAACCCGGAAGTTAAGCGTGCTCAGGCTGGAGTAGTGAGAGGATGGGTGACCGTCCGGGAAGTTAGATGATTTGGAATGATGAGGGGTGATTAGAGATTAGAGGATAAATTGAATAGTGATTAGAGGTTAAAATAATTCAGAAATTTGAAAATAAAAAAAAATTCAAAAAAAATTCGCAAAATTTTTTTTTTTTCAAAAAAAAATCATAAAATTTTCTTTAGTCCCGGTTGGTGTAAGAAGAACCGGGACTAAAGGGGGGAGGCATTAGTAACGACCCTTTAGTCCCGGTTCAAAAAGCGGGACAAAAGCCCCTTACCAACCGGGACAAACGCCCCCTTCTGAGAGGGGTGCAGCATCCTCTCAAATAACTTTCGCGGTGCCGGCTTGCTCCTCCTCCTCCGTCACAGGGATAGAGAAGCAGCAGCGACCGTGGAAGGAAGCGAGTGATCTCCATCAGGGTCATTGAAGATTGGGTATGTGCTTTTTTTCGCTTGATGATCTTAAGATGGAGGACCAGCTGGGATGATTCAGTTGGGATGTGCAAGATGCGGAGGACCAGCTGAATCCATCGTTGTATCAAAGAGAAGATGGGGGGAGGGAGATATGAGTGGAAGATATGGAGCAGAAGAATAAGGGGAGAGGAGAAGACATGCTTGCAGTGGAAGGGGAAAAGACTCCACTAAACACACCTAACAGTCAGCATTAAAATGGTTGCACTGATAGTGGCCATGCGTAAGAGACGGACGGTTGTGTGATTTAAGTTTCAGTATCACCTTCAGTTACAGTTGAGGGGGAGACACAGTGACCGAACTTGTACTACTATTTTGAGGTGACGTGGCTACACAAAATTGGAAGACTGGGTGTCTCATGGTTGGGTGGATGGAGAATTGCTGAAATGGCGGATTGCTGATGTGGACAATCTGCATGTTGAAAGAATGTCTTGTAGTGGGGAGCAACTTCTTAAAAATGGTAGATTCATCGACGTGAAGGTTTTCAAGCACTCAAGGTCATTCATGGGAAGCGCGTGTACAATGGTGAAGCTCATTCTCTCACGAAAGCGACTTCTTCTCTTCCTTTTGGGCGCCATGTTTGGCTTACTATCTTGCCCGATTTAGTGTGTAACTCTATGAACACTGTGGCTTAACAAACGTTTATAGACCCTTAAAAAAGTTTATGCTCAATAGACATCAACACGTCAAGGGTGAAGTGACTAGCACGCTTGCTCGCTATAGCTTCACGTCGACGGTTTGAGTTCCAGTGGCCAATATTTTTCATGTCAAATTTTCCTTTTGTACTGACTGGTGGGTCCCACTGACCATAGAGACTTTAATGCAAACCATCATGTTCGGCCGCTGCATACTGGCCCCATGCCACATGTACACGCCAAATGATATATACTGCCACGTCATTATATTTAACGTCTACAGATCTGAATTAGCATTGTATTTGCATGAGCATGCCAAGTTTTGTACCGTCAAACAAAATACGGTGCCACGTCAGCGCATTTTATGTCTATAGGATTAGCACCGTAGTATTTGCATGCGCATGCAAGTTTGGAATGCCAAGCGAAATATGGAGCCAAGTCATCACATTTTACGTCTATGGATTGGACTAGCACCATATTTGCACGCGCTTGCCATGTTTTGGAACCAGCACCATATTTGCACGCACATGTCAAGTTTTGAAACTATTTATCTTTACAGTTTTGCTAAAGCACATCTAGATGTGCTATAAGTATTGCACATCTAAGTCCTATGTCATTGATCTTATGATGAGATTCGTGTAGATTTTTTTTCTTTTTTCTCTTTCTCTCTATGTTTAATTCACTCATTTAGATGTGCAATAACTAGAGCACATCTAGATGTGCTCTAGACACACCCTACCTTTATTTCGCAATTGCAAGCACTAAAGTGAACATCTGCCAAGTTCAAGCATCAGCGGTGTAATTACCTTTTTTAAAGGACCCCGATAACGTCCAAACATTTGGAATTTGACCATGGCAAATTGAAAATTTTTAGGGCAACCTTCTTGACGTGAGTATGGCAATTTAGTTGGCAACCATGACAACTCCATGCTTAGTATATTTTTTACCAGAAAACGTTATGCGTGTCAACTAAACTTGCCATTCTTGCGTCACTAAAATTGCCATAAAAAACATTTGATTTGCCATGGTCAAATCCCATGTTCAGGATTTATCATTTCCGTTTTAAAGGCCATGGTTTTGTGTTCGACTTCTTAATCCGAGTATGCATCTTACCGAGCTTGGAATTGGTATCCCCCGAACTGGTTTATCATGATTCTGGGTGTGCATCAATGCCGACGCTAAGAGCGCCATCCTCCACATCAACAAGCCGGGGCCCAAGAACGGCGACGGCACGACGGCGCTGACAATTGTCATCCACGACCACCACCCTTCACTTCCTACCGTCGACGCAATGTTCAGCGAGCACAACAAGAATCAAAACCCACGCCGGTGGCATTAGAGAAAAACAAGGTCACCACGCCCTTCCGGTACTCGACGTGGGACCCAACTGATGGTGGCCGCTACGAGTTGCTGTCGATGTAGGTGCCCCCGCTGTGCCTGGATCTCGACGAGGAGGACGCCCTGCGGACCGCTGCGGCTCTCCGCTCGTCGTCTCTCTACCTCTCACCGAAATTCAGGAGCTTCACTAGCCACTACAGGATATCCATACGTGCGAGTGCTTAAGCTTTCCCCGAGTTCCGAAGCACAGGCTGTCCGGCTACAGCCCTCGGCAACTGCTGGGACTCAGCAGAGACGTGTTGTTGATGAAATCTAAACAACTAATAACCGGTAAATAAAACAAACTCGTCGTTAAGAATAAAATATTACAAATACCGCTTAAGAATAAAATGTTTACATGGTATCTTCGTCGATGAGTCATTCTTACCAACGATAACCTTATTAATTAAGCAGAAATTGACATGGAAGTGCACATTGTGTGTTTGTCATGATGATGAAACAATAAAGCATTTGTTCTTCCAATGCCATGCAAGTAGCTTCTGGCATGTATCTTTCATGTAGTTTTGCTAACATATTTGGCAACTGGTTACATGAGATTGATAACAAATTTAGAATTCTTCACAGGATGGGAGGGCTCGCCGTTATTTGGTCGCTATGGCTATCCAGAAATGATAAGGTCTTTAACGATAAGAGAACTTCTCTTTTCCCAGTTATCTACAGGTGTACCAATATGTTGTATTTATGGTCATCTCTACAACATATCTGTTTATGGAGTTGTATATAGGTTGGAGAACACGGTGAGGAATACTTTTTCTCAGCGTGGATTAGAGCATTATCTCAGGATTGGCCCTCCTTCGGCTTAGGCATTCTACAGTCATTACTAGCACTTGTATTTTGCCGTTTTTATTTTTATGCTCGATCTTGGTTTGGCTGTGTGCATCTTAGTTATGCAAATACCGGGTGTAATGCTTAAACATTTTCAGTAATAAAGTGTCCTTTATAAAAAAATTGGAGGGAGCATTGCTGCTTTACTCATGGAATTTTGGGGGTATAACTGCTAGTCGCTCCATTATGACATATACTGGTTTTGTTCCTTGTGGCGGTAGTTACCCCGTGAATCCTTGCCGTGGTAGTTATCCCCTGATTCTATAGATTAGCTTATCGAGTGTAACTTATTTTTCATGGGCTTCGAGGTGCCCACAAGAAGTATTATGAGCATGTAGAAATTCGAAACAATGAGGTTGAGTTACTTGAGTATTTTTTTTTTGCGAAATAAGTTACTTGAGTATTATTGTCATCTGCCAACGAGTGATATCAAAGCGCCTTATATTTCTTTTAATCTTTGTATTTCCTTTGTTTCTTCAGTTTTAGATTTCTTTGTATTTCTTTTAATTTTGTAATCCTTTGTATTTCTTTTATTCTTTTGTATAGCCTTTTGTTTCTTCAGTTTTAGATTTCTGCAGAATTCACTTGTATAGTTCTTTTTGTTTTCCTTGAGACAATTTATCTGTATTTTTTTACTAAAATTAATAAAAATACGTAACGGAGTCCTGCTGTTTCCCTAAAAAAAGGGACAATTCCATTTCTCCCCCTAACTTGAACCCACACCTGGCATTTACCCCTAAATTTCGAGTATGCTCAAAAATACCCCTCTTCCGTCAAAGCTTCTTATAGAAATACCCTTTCGTACCATTTTCGTGTGGTCAAAGGCGTTTGACTGACTGCGGGACATTTTTTGGCCAGTTTTGCCCCTCTACGCGTATGACACTTACAAGTGGGACCTACCCTAGAAAAATAAAAGGAGAAAACTCTCTCTATCTCATCTCACCCCCTCTCTCGCTTACAGGTGGACCCGCCAAAAAAAAGAAAAACTTTATTCTCTTACCTCTCTGTGTCTCTCTCTCGCTCACCTCCGGCGGCGGCGAACAGCAGACGACGGTGGCCAGCATTAGGCTCGCCGGCGTGGTCCCGCTGCGCTCAGTGCCGCGTAATCATCCATCGATTGGCCACTGTTTGGCATGAGGACAGACACCGGAACCAACACCCCGACGGAACCCGCACACGGTTCATGTCGTCGCCGCATCGTCTCACGCACGCGTGGCCAACGACAGCCTCAAGCCTCTGTAGCATGCCCATTAGATCAAGCACTTCCCGATTTGTTTTCCAGCGGGACGAATCTGACCGAGGCACCCGAAATTGACGGCTCACTCGTCGTCTTCCCCAACTCCGGTGGAGTGCGGCCGCTGCCCGATCTCCTCTACCCATGAATCTAGGAGGATTCCCCCAAGTTACTTAGCTCCAAGACAACCTCCCGGATGTCCTGGTGAGCCCTCAAGCTTCCCTGCATCCCCGAAAACCTCCCCCCATGAGCACCGCCCGTCGCCGCCGCTCAAGCTCACCGTTGCCCATCCCCGGCCACCCCACAGTCTCGGGCCACCTCAGTCCAGTTCGTCTTCAGCCCCGCAGCCTCGCAGGTCCACTCTGAAGCCCATAGACCTCTCCGGCATCCTTCCGTTCCGCCGTACGTCGCCGTTGTACCTTCGCGCACGCGCCGGCGTTTAGCCGCTGTTGTTAAAAAGGTATTTAGGCTAACCCTCCAGGTAAATGTTCCACTGACCCATGGGCCCTTTACTAACTATAAAACAGTTAGAAAGAATGACATGTGGGCCTCCAAAATCTAATTTGACCAGTCCCTGTTGACTGGTCTAACTTTGACTTAGTTTTTTTTCTTTACCTGAATGTGGACTAGTACCACCCAGGGGCATTTTGGACAAAGCACATGGTCAAACCCCTTTGACCTAACAGAAACGTCGCCGAGGGGTATTTCTATAACACCACCTAACGGAAGAGGGGTATTTTTGAGCATACTCGAAATTTAGGGGTAAATGCCAGGTGTGGGTTTAAGTTAGGGGGAGAAATGGAATTGTCCCTAAAAAAGCACCTTATCAAACCAGTAAGCACAGGATCCGAACTTGTTGAGCTGGAGAGACCAGAGTTTTCTTTTTAGTTGAGATGGAAAGAGTGGAGTACTTGGCATAGCATTCCCTTCAGTATGCCATCGTGTCTTGCTGAGCCCTATATGCCTCTATCCTTCCAAGCATGCCTATGCTTAGGGAGCACAAGCACTCTGATCATTCACAAGATATGCTTATCTCTCCTCCCTCATAAGCTCCATTTTCCATTCATTTTCACCAAAAATTCGTTAGGAGTTTCTAGCCGGGAGGAGCCTCACTTGTGAGCGGTGACCCTTGGGTCTGGGTGAGTAGTTCTTTTTTGTCCCTTCTGGAACAACCCCGAGTAGACTTTCAAGCATCGTCTGATCTGGGCCTCTGGTCTCGCATCGCACGCAAAGCTATGGATGTGGGCCTTTCCGGCCGAAGTCACTAATTGAGGAGTATTCGTTGCAAAGATCACTCCAATTCCCCTGGTTGCGACAAGTGGCGCACATGTAGCGCGTCACTTGTCGCAACCTGAAAGTTTTCCCTTTTTTCGTAGATTCGTTTATTCAAAATGTTTTATCTCTCAAACCGTGAGTCCAAATCTCGAACCGCTTTCACCGTTGGATTCCTCGCGTCGAGATTTTCAAAACTAGATCCCATGTTGATAGGTTTTGACGAAATTTTTTTTCACGAAAAAAACCGGACGAAAAACCGAACCAGGAGCACGGGTTTTTTCCCTTTCCGAAAGAGGCATGCCCGTGCCTCTCACGAAATCATAACCGTGCCTCTCGCAGAAGCAAAACCGTGACTCTCACGGAAGGGAAAAAAAAAGAGAAAACGCGTTTTTTCGTTTCCGAGGAGGCATGGCCGTGACTCTCGTGAAAGCACAACCATGCCTCTTGCGAAAGCAAAACCGTGACTCTCGCGAAAAGAAAACAGAAAACACGTTTTTTTCCTTTTCGAGAGGCACGGCCGTGACTGCTGCGAAAGCACAACCGTGCCTCTGGCGGAAGCAAAACCGTGACTCTCGTGAAAGAAAAAAAACAGAAAACACGTTTTTTCCCTTTTCGAGAGGCACGACCGTGACTCTCGCGAAAGCACAGCTGTGCCTCTCGCAAAAGGAAAAAAAAAAGAAAACGCGTATTTTTTTCGTTTGCGAGAGGCACGGCCGTGACTCTCGCGAAAGGAAAAAAACACGTTTTTTCGCGCAAATTTTTTTTTAAAAAATTTTTGGTCGAAAAGCTAAGGAAGACCGGTGGAAAACCAAAACGTTGGAAAAAACCGTTTAAATAGCCGAAAACGCGTGTGAAAAAAAAACAAAATTCGGAGGGAACGCCCAGAGCGCGACACGTGGCGAATGACTGAGAGTGTGCCAAGTGGCGTTGATCGTTACGAGGCTCCCGAAGGAGCGCTCGTTAACTATCCTTTTTGGCGCCGTGATGGAAAAGTCGATCACCGCTTTAAATGATATCACGGGATAGTACTCTTTGTACACGCCCCCTACAACCATCGAATCGTCCTGCTCGGAGGTAGTAATTCTGTTTTTCAGTACACACCCTCTTAGGTACAGGATACTAGGCGGATGCTTAATACTAGGCGGATGCTTAATGGGGATGCTTTCCCCACTCGTGGGGCTTACACAACTCTCTTCGGGTAGCTCACCGACCCGATGCTTACTGCAATATGGGACTCAAGAGTTTCACGAAAAAGTTATGATCTTCGGCTGAACACTAGGAAGAACCTGCACAAGAAGACCATTCTTGACACTCGTTTTGTCTACCATGCATTTTTCTTTCTCAAATTATGTTTTAACTTGATCTAAAAAATGGGTTTTGTTTCAACTTTGAAAATTTATGCTGTTATAACATGTTGTTCTACATCATATACAAATCTCACTTTTCTATTTTTCTTGAACACAGTACAATTGCAGATGGTCACATACATGTATACAGTGGCGGACCCAGCACTACTAGGAAAAGGCCTGCTAGTGGTGCACCTGTTTTGGCTACTAATGGCGCACTACAGATGCGCCACTAGCATCACGCCATTAGAATTTTAAAAGTGCGCCATTATTAACATTTTTTTTTCAAAATTTTTTTTCCAATTTTTTTTTTAAAATTCACAATTTTCTTTTTGTTTTTTCAATTTATGCTGTTATAACATGTTGTTCTACATCATATACAAATCTCACTTTTCTATTTTTCTTGAACACAGTACAATTGCAGATGGTCACATACATGTATACAGTGGCGGACCCAGCACTACTAGGAAAAGGCCTGCTAGTGGTGCACCTGTTTTGGCTACTAATGGCGCACTACAGATGCGCCACTAGCATCACGCCATTAGAATTTTAAAAGTGCGCCATTATTAACAATTTTTTTTCAAAATTTTTTTTCCAATTTTTTTTTAAAATTCACAATTTTCTTTTTGTTTTTTCTTAATCTCAGGTCACTATGGCTTAATCTCAAGCCAATATGCTTAATCTCAAGTCAAATCGCACTCCGTGGTCAAACTTCCCGGAAGGTGACCCATCCTCACACTACTCCAGCCCGAGCACGCTTAACTTCACAGTTCTATCCAACCCCAGCACCAGCTCACTTCACAGGCACTTGTTGATATATCTATCATATCAATCCTATTAAACCTTGTTGATGTCTAGGACTTTGTTCATGTTCATGAGTGTGATGAAATTTTGAAAAAATATTTCAAACTTCCCGATCATATTACGTATCATATTTTGAAAAAAATTTCCAAAAAAGTTTTTTTGAAACCAATTTTTTTTTCTGTTACTAGTGGCGCACCTAGCAAATGGTGCGCCACTAGTAAGTTTGAATTTTTTTTCATTTTCCCCCCTCTAGATCTTAAAAGCCCCGTATCTTTCGTTCTGTTAGGTTTTTGGGGATTTTGAAGATGTTGAAGGGGGTTCCCCCAGTTCAAATCGTATGTAACTTTTCGAGTAGATGAATTTTCATATAAAAAACTTTTTAATCCGAGTTCGTATGCAAAAGTTATGCCCATTTTACAAATTCCAGAGAGATTTTGCAAATAAAGTCGAAATTCCTATTTGTAAATTTTCCCAACAACTAGACCACATATCACATGGAAAACTTATATTATTTTATTTTTTTGACATTTCCATCATTTTCTTTTATTTTTTCTAAAACGGAAAAGGCGGTCCAGGGGGTGTGCATTTGGTGGAATTTTTGGGCAAAGTTAGTAATGGCGCACCGTGGGTGTGGTGCGCCATTACTAGTTACTAGTAATGGCGCACCACACCCACGGTGCGCCATTACTAACTTTGAAAAAAAATTAAAGAAAAATTGTTAGTAGTGGCGCACCGAGGGTGTGGTGCGCCATTACTAGTTTTAACTAGTAATGGCGCACTGTCCCCTCGGTGCGCCATTACTAGTTTTGAAAAAAAATAAAAAAAAATTGTTAGTAGTGGCGCACCGAGGGTGCGGTGCGCTATTACTAGTTAAACTAGTAATGGCGCACTATCCCCTGGTGCGCCATTACTAGTTTTAAAAAAAAATTGTTAGTAGTGGCGCACCGTGGATGTGGTGCGCCATTAGTATTTGGACACTAATGGCGTACCAACTCATGATGCGCCATTAGTATATAGTAGTGGCGCACCACATGTGTGGTGTGTTATTAGTGTCCATATTATCTATAGCCCTTTTCCTAGTAGGGCAGGATTGTCTGACACCCCAGGCAAGAAACTAAGGGCTAAAAACTACCTAGAAAAAACTTCAGTTTTAAGGCATACAAAAGTCAATCTATGTTGCATAACTAATAAGAAACCGAACATAATGTTCAATGGCATCATTTGTTCCATGATGGGTCAACTAATAAAGCAAAAGAAATCAAAAGACAATATGTAGCATAGATAGATGATACAAAAGATTGATACCAAATCAAAGGATTCGTTGGTTTGAGCCTCCCATGATTACATCTTCAATAGCAGCAGAAGCTAAACCTTCATTCATCAATTTTGAAATGCAAGTCAGTGCATAATATAGCAGGTAAAACAAGTTAATGATACATGCTACATGTGAGAACTTAGAGCATCTCCACTAACCTCCCCAGGACGCCCCCCAGGACACCTTTTTAGGCTCGGTTTTAGGCTCGGATGACACTTTTCGCCGAAAAACGGCCCAACCACGCCCCCAACGCCCCCCAGGACGTCAAAATAGCGCCGGCAAACCCAGGCGAAACCCGGCGCGCTGGGGGTCTCTTGGGGGCGCCGGCGGAAGTTTCGGCGAATCGTGTCTCACCACATGTCCTTTTTCTTGGCCCACTTAATCATTCTCCTCACAAACTTTTGCTTGGGGTGGGGTATGACTGGGAAGATGCCCTCTTTATTTCACCGGATGACCCCCAAGACACCAACTTTTTTGGTTCGGTGATGTTCTTGGGGGTGCCAACGGCTGGAGATGCTCTTACATACTAATGTACTCCCTTCTAGCAAGATCTCTAATGTCTGGATCTAACTCCTCAATTGGTATTCTCTTACCGGGGTCCGATTCAACATCACCGGGTTTGAGTTCAGCTCTAACATTAGGTGTATTATCAGCTGTTTGAGTTGAAGGACCTGTTTCTGCGGTTTCGGTGGTTCGAACTTGAAAACATGAATTCAATGTCTTGTTTCTTTTATTCATCTTGCCTTCCTGTCAAATTTTAGAGAAACAAAAATTTCTCAATGTCAAAACTGGTTTCTACATCTAACAGACACACAAAGAGTGGCATCTAGCAACTAAAATCATCATCATCCTAACAATATGGCATCTATAAACAAAAACAGGGCATCAAGCCATCAAAACTGTACTGAGAAACAGAGAAAGTGACTACCTCGCTGGACGCCGAGCTGCCTGCAGGCTGCAGCCTCGCGCCACTCGCGCCCTAGCCAGGTTCGCCGCCTTGCGCCCTCGCTGCGTCGCCGGACACTGCGAACAGGACAGCAGCCGCAGCCCGCAGGCCACAGCGGCGCAGCCGAGGGGGAGGGGGCGGGCGCTGAAACGGGTGGCGCTGGAAGGGGGAGATCCGGGGGCGCTGGAAGAGGGAGATCCGGGGTGCACGGAGCTGGCCGGCGACGACGGGTGGCGACCGTTGTTGGAGATCGTTGCAGAAATTAAAAAATTTCTACGCATCACCAAGAACAATCTATGGAGTCTTCTAGCAACGAGAGGGAAAAGAGTGCATCTACATACCCTTGTAGATCGCGAGCGGAAGCGTTCAAGTGAACGGGGTTGATGGAGTCGTACTCGTCGTGATTCAAATAACCGATGACCGAGCGCCGAACGGACGGCACCTTCGCGTTTAACACACGTACGGTTGGGGAAGACATCTCCTCCTTCTTGATCCAGCAAGGGGGAGGGAGAGGTTGATGGAGATCCAGCAGCACGACGGCGTGGTGGTGGAAGCAGCGGGGATCTCGGCAGGGCTTCGCCAAGCTCAGCGAGAGGGAGAGGTGTCACGGGAGGGAGAGGGAGGCGCCAGGGGCTTGGGTGCGGCTGCCCTCCCTCCCCCCTCTTTATATAGGGCCCCTGGGGGGGCGCCGGCCCTAGGAGATCCAATCTCCAAGGGGGGCGGCGGCCAAGGGGGTGGCTTGCCCCCCAAGCCAAGTGGGGCGCCCCCACCCCTAGGGTTTCCAACCCTAGGCGCAGGGGGAGGCCCAAGGGGGGCGCACCAGCCCAACAGGGGCTGGTTCCCCTCCCACTTCAGCCCATGGGGCCCTCCAGGATAGGTGGCCCCACCCGGTGGACCCCCCGGGACCCTTCCGGTGGTCCCGGTACAATACCGGTGACCCCCGAAACTTTCCCGGTGGCCGAAACTGGACTTTCTATATACAATTCTTCACCTCCGGACCATTCCGGAACTCCTCGTGACGTCCGGGATCTCATCCGGGACTCCGAACAACTTTCGTATTTCCGCATACTAATATCTCTACAACCCTAGCGTCACCGAACCTTAAGTGTGTAGACCCTACGGGTTCGGGAGACATGCAGACATGACCGAGACGACTCTCCGGTCAATAACCAACAGCGGGATCTAGATACCCATGTTGGCTCCCACATGTTCCACGATGATCTCATCGGATGAACCACGATGTCGAGGATTCAATCAATCCCGTATACAATTTTCTTTGTCAATCGGTACGTTACTTGCCCGAGATTCGATCGTCGGTATCCCAATACCTTGTTCAATCTCGTTACCGGCAAGTCATTTTACTCGTTACCGTAATGCATGATCCCGTGACCAAACACTTGGTCACATTGAGCTCATTATGATGATGCATTACCGAGTGGGCCCAGAGATACCTCTCCGTCATACGGAGTGACAAATCCCAGTCTCGATTCGTGCCAACCCAACAGACACTTTCGGAGATAGCCGTAGTGCACCTTTATAGCCACCCAGTTACGTTGTGACGTTTGGCACACCCAAAGCACTCCTATGGTATCCGGGAGTTGCACAATCTCATGGTCTAAGGAAATGATACTTGATATTTGGAAAAGCTCTAGCAAACGAACTACACGATCTTGTGCTATGCTTAGAATTGGGTCTTGTCCATCACATCATTCTCCTAATGATGTGATCCCGTTATCAATGACATCCAATATCCATAGTCAGGAAACCATGACTATCTATTGATCAACGAGCTAGTCAACTAGAGGCTCACTAGGGACATGTTGTGGTCTATGTATTCACACATGTATTACGATTTCCGGATAACACAATTATAGCATGAACAATAGACAATTATCATGAACAAGGAAATATAATAATAACCATTTTATTATTGCCTCTAGGGCATATTTCCAACAGTCTCCCACTTGCACTAGAGTCAATAATCTTGTTACATTGTGATGAATCGAACACCCATAGAGTTCTGGTGTTGATCATGTTTTGCTCTAGGGAGAGGTTTAGTCAACGGATCTGCTACATTCAGGTCCGTATGTACTTTACAAATATCTATGTCTCCATTTTTGAACATTTTCACGAATGGAGTTGAAGCGACGCTTGATATGCCTGGTCTTCCTATGAAACCTGGGCTCCTTGGCAAGGGCAATAGCTCCAGTGTTGTCACAGAAGAGAGTCATCGGGCCCGACGCATTGGGAATAACTCCTAGGTCGGTAATGAACTCCTTCACCCAGATTGCTTCTTGTGCTGCCTCTGAGGGCGCCATGTATTCCGCTTCACATGTAGATCCCGCCACAACGCTTTGCTTGCAACTGCACCAGCTTACTGCCCCACCATTCAAAATATATACGTATCCGGTTTGTGACTTAGAGTCATCCAGATCTGTGTCGAAGCTAGCATCGACGTAACCCTTTACGACGAGCTCTTCATCACCTCCATAAACGAGAAACATATCCTTAGTCCTCTTCAGGTACTTCAGGATATTCTTGACCGCTGTCCAGTGTTCCATGCTGGGATTACTTTGGTACCTTCCTACCAAACTTACGGCAAGGTTTACATCAGGTCTGGTACACAGCATGGCATACATACTAGACCCTATGGCCGAGGCATAGGGGACGGCACTCATCTTTTCTCTATCTATGGCTCGCCGATCATCGGGCAAGTCAGTCAAAGTCCATACTTCGTTTTCATGCATGGATCCTATCTCGGATTTCATGGCTTCTAGCCATTTGTCGGAATCTAGGCCCGCCATTGCTTCTTCATAGTTTGAAGGTTCACCGTTGTCTAACAACATGATTTCCAGGACAGGGTTGCCATACCACTCTGGTGTGGAATGTGTCCTCGTGAACCTACGAAGTTCAGTAGTAACTTGATCCGAAGTACCTTGATCATCATCATTAGCTTCCTCTCTAGTCAGTGCAGGCACCACAGGAACATCTTCCTGAGCCGCGCTACTTTCCGGTTCAAGAGGTAGTACTTCATCAAGTTCCACTTTCCTCCCACTTACTTCTTTCGAGAGAAACTCTTTCTCCAGAAAGGACCCGTTCTTGGCAACAAAGATCTCGCCTTCGGATCTGAGGTAGAAGGTATGCCCAATGGTTTCCTTAGGGTATCCTATGAAGACGCATTTTTCCGACTTGGGTTCGAGCTTTTCAGGTTGAAGTTTCTTGACATAAGCATCGCATCCCCAAACTTTTAGAAACGACAGCTTAGGTTTCTTCCCAAACCATAATTCATACGGTGTTGTCTCAACGGATTTTGACGGAGCCCTATTTAAAGTGAATGCGGCAGTCTCTAAAGCATAGCCCCAAAATGAGAGCGGTAGATCGGTAAGAGACATCATAGATCGCACCATATCCAATAGAGTGCGATTACGACGTTCGGACACACCATTTCGCTGAGGTGTTCCAGGCGGCGTGAGTTGTGAAACTATTCCACATTTCCTTAAGTGTGTGCCAAATTCGTGACTCAAATATTCCCCTCCACGATCTGATCGTAAGAATTTTATTTTCCTGTCACGTTGATTCTCAACCTCACTCTGAAATTCCTTGAACTTTTCAAAGGTCTCAGACTTGTGTTTCATTAGGTAGACATACCCATATCTACTCAAGTCATCAGTGAGAGTGAGAACATAACGATAGCCACCGCGAGCCTCAACACTCATTGGACCGCACACATCAGTATGTATGATTTTCAATAAGTTGGTTGCTCGCTCCATTGTTCCGGAGAACGGAGTCTTGGTCATCTTACCCATGAGGCATGGTTCACACGTGTCAAATGATTTGTAATCAAGAGATTCTAAAAGTCCATCAGCATGGAGCTTCTTCATGCGCTTGACACCAATGTGACCAAGACGGCAGTGCCACAAGTATGTGGGACTATCATTATCAACCTTACATCTTTTGGTACTCACACTATGAATATGTGTAACACTACGTTCGAGATTCATTAAGAATAAACCATTAACTAGCGGGGCATGACCAAAAAACATATCTCTCATATAAATAGAACAACCATTATTCTCGGATTTAAATGAGTAGCCATTTAGAATTAAACGAGATCTTGATACAATGTTCATGCTCAAAGCTGGCACTAAATAACAATTATTGAGGTTTAAAACTAATCCCGTAGGTAAATGTAGAGGTAGCGTGCCGACGGCGATCACATCGACCTTGGAACCATTCCCGACGCGCATCGTCACCTCGTCCTTTGCCAGTCTCCGTTTATTCCGCAACTCCTGCTTTGAGTTACAAATATGAGCAACCGCACGGTATCAAATACCCAGGAGCTACTACGAGTGCTGGTAAGGTACACATCAATAACATGTATATCACATATACCTTTGGTTTGCCGGCCTTCTTGTCCGCTAAGTACTTGGGGCAGTTCCGCTTCCAGTGACCACTTCCCTTGCAATAAAAGCACTCAGTCTCAGGCTTGGGTCCATTCTTTGGCTTCTTCCCGGCAACTGGCTTACCGGGCGCGGCAACTCCCTTGCCGTCCTTCTTGAAGTTCTTCTTACCCTTGCCTTTCTTGAATTTAGTGGTTTTATTCACCATCAACACTTGATGTTCTTTTTTTTATCTCCACCTCCGCTGATTTCAGCATTGAATATACCTCAGGAATGGTCTTTTCCATCCCCTGCATATTGAAGTTCATCACAAAGCTCTTGTAGCTCGGTGGAAGCGATTGAAGGATTCTGTCAATGACCGCGTCATCCGGGAGATTAACTCCCAGCTGAGTCAAGCGGTTGTGTAACCCAGACATTTTGAGTATGTGCTCACTGACAGAACTATTTTCCTCCATCTTACAACTGAAGAACTTGTCGGAGACTTCATATCTCTCGACCCGGGCATGAGCTTGGAAAACCATTTTCAGCTCTTCGAACATCTCATATGCTCCGTGTTGCTCAAAACGCTTTTGGAGCCCCGGTTCTAAGCTGTAAAGCATGCTGCACTGAACGAGGGAGTAATCATCAGCACGCTGCCGCCAAGCGTTCATAACGTCTTGGTTCTCTGGGATGGGTGCGTCACCTAGCGGTGCTTCTAGGACATAATCTTTCTTGGCAGCTATGAGGATGATCCTCAGGTTCCGGACCCAGTCCGTATAGTTGCTGCCATCATCTTTCAGCTTGGTTTTCTCTAGGAACGCGTTGAAGTTGAGGGCAACATTAACGTGGGCCATTTGATCTACAAGACATATTGTAAAGATTTTAGACTAAGTTCATGATAATTAAGTTCATCTAATCAAATTATTCAATGAACTCCCACTCAGATAGACATCCCTCTAGTCATCTAAGTGAAACATGATCCGAGTCAACTAGGCCGTGTCCGATCATCACGTGAGACGGACTAGTCAACATCGGTGAACATCTTCATGTTGATCGTATCTTCTATACGACTCATGCTCGACCTTTCGGTCTTCCGTGTTCCAAGGCCATGTACGTACATGCTAGGCTCGTCAAGTCAACCTAAGTGTATTGCGTGTGTAAATCTGGCTTACACCCGTTGTATTCGAACGTTAGAATCTATCACACCCGATCATCACGTGGTGCTTCGAAACAACGAACCTTCGCAACGGTGCACAGTTAGGGGGAAGACTTCCTTGAAATTATTGCGAGGGATCATCTTATTTAAGCTACCGTCGTTCTAAGCAAATAAGATGTAAAACATAATAAACATCACATGCAATCAAATAGTGACATGATATGGCCAATATCATTTTGCTCCTTTTGATCTCCATCTTAGGGGCGCCATGATCATCGTCGTCACCGGCATGGCACCATGATCTCCATCATCGTGTCTTTATGAAGTTGTCTCGTCATTTATTACTTCTACTACTATGGCTAACGGTTTAGCAATAAAGTAAAGTAATTTACATGACATTATATGTTGACACGCAGGTCATAAATAAATTAAGACAACTCCTATGGCTCCTGCCGGTTGTCATGCTCATCGACATGCAAGTCGTGATTCCTATTACAAGAACATGATCAATCTCATACATCACATATATCATTCATCACATCCTTTTGGCCATATCACATCACACGGCATATGCTGCAAAAACAAGTTAGACGTCCTCTAATTATTGTTGCAAGTTTTTACGTGGCTGCTATAGGTTTCTTAGCAAGAACGTTTCTTACCTACGCCAAAACCACAACGTGATATGCCAATTTCTATTTACCCTTCATAAGGACCCTTTTCATCGAATCCGATCCGACTAAAGTGGGAGAGACAGACACCCGCTAGCCACCTTATGCAACTAGTGCATGTCAGTCGGTGGAACCTGTCTCACGTAAGCGTACGTCTAAGGTCGGTCCGGACCGCTTCATCCCACGATGCCGCCGAAACAAGATAAGACTAGTAGTGGCAAGAAAAATTGACAACATCTACGCCCATAACAAGTTTGTGTTCTACTCGTGCATAGAAACTATGCATAGACCTAGCTCATGATGCCACTGTTGGAGATCGTTGCAGAAATTAAAAATTTTCTACGCATCACCAAGAACAATCTATGGAGTCTTCTAGCAACGAGAGGGAAAAGAGTGCATCTACATACCCTTGTAGATCGCGAGCGGAAGCGTTCAAGTGAACGGGGTTGATGGAGTCGTACTCGTCGTGATCCAAATCACCGATGACCGAGCGCCGAACGGACGGCACCTCCGCGTTCAACACACGTACAGTTGGGGAAGACGTCTCCTCCTTCTTGATCCAGCAAGGGGGAGGGATAGGTTGATGGAGATCCAGCAGCACGACGGCGTGGTGGTGGAAGCAGCGGGGATCTCGGCAGGGCTTCGCCAAGCTCAGCGAGAGGGAGAGGTGTCACGGGAGGGAGAGGGAGGCGCCAGGGGCTTGGGTGCGGCTGCCCTCCCTCCCCCCTCTTTATATAGGTTCCCTGGGGGGGCGCCGGCCCTAGGAGATCCAATCTCCAAGGGGGGCGGCGGCCAAGGGGGTGGCTTGCCCCCCAAGCCAAGTGGGGCGCCCCCCACCCCTAGGGTTTTCAACCCTAGGCGCAGGGGGAGGCCCAAGGGGGGCGCACCAGCCCAACAGGGGCTGGTTCCCCTCCCACTTCAGCCCATGGGGCCCTCCGGGATAGGTGGCCCCACCCGGTGGACCCCCCGGGACCCTTCCGGTGGTCCCGGTACAATACCGGTGACCCCCGAAACTTTCCCGGTGGCCGAAACTGGACTTCCTATATACAATTCTTCACCTCCGGACCATTCCGGAACTCCTCGTGACGTCCGGGATCTCATCTGGGACTCCGAACAACTTTCGGATTTCCGCATACTAATATCTCTACAACCCTAGCGTCACCGAACCTTAAGTGTGTAGACCCTACGGGTTCGGGAGACATGCAGACATGACCGAGACGACTCTCCGGTCAATAACCAACAGCGGGATCTGGATACCCATGTTGGCTCCCACATGTTCCACGATGATCTCATCGGATGAACCACGATGTCGAGGATTCAATCAATCCCGTATACAATTCCCTTTGTCAATCGGTACGTTACTTGCCCGAGATTCGATCGTCGGTATCCCAATACCTTGTTCAATCTCGTTACCGGCAAGTCACTTTACTCGTTACCGTAATGCATGATCCCGTGACCAAACACTTGGTCACATTGAGCTCATTATGATGATGCATTACCGAGTGGGCCCAGAGATACCTCTCCGTCATACGGAGTGACAAATCCCAGTCTCGATTCGTGCCAACCCAACAGACACTTTCGGAGATAGCCGTAGTGCACCTTTATAGCCACCCAGTTACGTTGTGATGTTTGGCACACCCAAAGCACTCCTATGGTATCCGGGAGTTGCACAATCTCATGGTCTAAGGAAATGATACTTGACATTTGGAAAAGCTCTAGCAAACGAACTACACGATCTTGTGCTATGCTTAGGATTGGGTCTTGTTCATCACATCATTCTCCTAATGATGTGATCCCGTTATCAATGACATCCAATGTCCATAGTCAGGAAACCATGACTATCTGTTGATCAACGAGCTAGTCAACTAGAGGCTCACTAGGGACATGTTGTGGTCTATGTATTCACACATGTATTACGATTTCCGGATAACACAATTATAGCATGAACAATAGACAATTATCGTGAACAAGGAAATATAATAATAACCATTTTATTATTGCCTCTAGGGCATATTTCCAACAACCGGCAATGGCGGGCGGCGACCGGCGATGGCTTAGGTTTCGTCAGGTACTCATGTGGGGGCAGAGTGCCTGGCTGTGCCTGGTTGCGATGTGAGCCGCTGCGGCCTGTGTGCGAGTTGGCTTGGCGGCTGGGCCAGTTGGCCTGGGCTGCCTGGGCTTGGTACTGGGCTGCGCCCCAGGCCAAAGTTTTTTTTAATATAGGCCGACAATTTTTCCCACGCCCCAAACAATGGCCTGGGCTGCCTAGGGCCCAAATTCGCCCATGCATGTATATATACTCATCCATATGAACGCACGCACGCATACCCTATCCGTATAAACACCTCCGAGATTCTAAACGTTCACAACATCTTGAGATTGACGAAGTCATCACAGACGTCTCGTAGTCAACGTGAACAGCCGCCTCCATTACAATTCGATACATACGCCTTTGATCCTACGGCCCACAACAATCCACACCGTCACCGGAGAAGACGAGCCCGATGGCAGGGCCTCCGGGAAGCAGCCAATCGAACCGGCAACGCCCATGATCTGCAGGGAAGGTGCCTAGGTTAAGGAAGGGTCCCGTTACAATGGCCGGAAATACTTTTTGCAGCAAGGGTCATCTTGCAACTGTAACAAGCCTCTTTTTGCAATGGCGACGTTGATGGCTGGAAGCCAGAGATGCTTCTCAACAAGGACCATGTAGCAATTGCAACAACGGTCTTATTGCAATGAGGGAAACGGAGAAGAGAGATCGTACGGTGAGTATCATAGATTGGACGGCTCGCAACCCGGACGACCCAGGAGCAATCAAGTACATTAGATCTTGACTTGAAAGTAGGGCCTACGAACAGTCATATCCCTTGAATACGGAGAGACCAAAGTTGAATGTTCTTCTGCGACATGTGTTGGCTTCGAACTTGATGAGTACTGTGCAATTGCTACCCAATCGGAAACTGAAACCGATTGTATATGCCCCTGTTGTTATTAGGAAAGCTGAAAAAGCTAGCGCGCGTTTGTGTCTGGCTTAATCCGGCTCTGCATCGACTCGTACCCCGCTTCGAGTTACCATGATGCACGCGCCTCTCCCAGCTGATATAGAGCGGGCCGGGGGCACCGACGACACACCAATTCGATCGGTTATTCCCCTCGACCGTGATGGTTCACAACGGCGAAGCTGATCATCTGGGCGGAGCACTCTACCCCTCCCGTCCTCCTCGGTACACACACCTCCCCGACACCACGCACCACTCCCGCCGCCCAATGATCGCCGGCCAGCCCAACGCCACATTCGTCCACGGCGGCGTGCACTCCGCCCCGCCAGAGTCGTCGATGGTGTCTGACTCCGGCCACAAGAGGAAAGCATCCACCCACCTCCGGGAGGCGGCGGACCGGCCCGTCGCGCGGCAGCGAGGCGTCCAGGAAGACAATGGCACATTGGCAAGTCTCGCCGGACAAATCGTGCGCGCCGTGGTGACGCCGGCTCCGCCATCTGAACAAGTTGTTGAACTCGGCGACGCGGCGGTGTCCATGAACGACCGGACACGCGTACGCGCCGAGGCTAAGAGCGCCATCCTCCGCAACGACCTGCCGGTGCCTGAGAACGGCTGCGGAACGATGAAGGTGCCCATCGTCATCCACGACGACGAGGACGACGACGTGTCAATGCCAGCCATCGACCCGGTACTCCGCGAGGCCGACAGCAGCTTGCCGTGCCCAGAACCAGAACCCGCGCAGGCGCAGCTGGCGTTCGAGGATAACGAGCTCACCAACCCCTTCGGATACTCGACGTGGGACCCGACCGACGGTGGCCGCTACGAGTTGCTGTCGACGTACCTGCCTCCTCCGTGCCTGGACCCCGACGAGGAGGACGCCCAGCGAGCGGCGACGGCCCTCCGCTCGTCGTCTCTCTACCTCTCACCGGCTGACATCCTATGGGGCACCCCGGATGGGGTCTGGACGCCGTACTGATCAGAGTCTGAGATGTTGAAACGTAGTAGCTGCAATGCATTAGCATCATGATGATGATGCACTACAATTATGTCAGACCTATGAACTTATCTTTAGATGAACTGGCTAGTCTAGCTATATCTTTCAGAGTCCCCGGATCAGTGTGATGAGAACATATATGGATTATTAATGGGAAATTCTTTTTTGTGCACTAGTCTAACCAAAATAAGGGGCAGTACTTAATTATGTACTCCCTCTGTTCAGACTGTTCCTAAATATAGACTTTTTAGAGATTCCAGTGCAGACTACATACGGAGCAAAAATGAGTAAATCTATACTGTAAATACGTCTATATACATCCGTATGTATCCCCTATTGAAATCACTAAAAAGTCTTATATTTAGAAATGGAGGGAGTATGTATTTTGCTCAACGAATTATACCAATATTAATCAGCTTAAATTGTTTTGAAGTTTGCAAGAAAAAAAGCTTAAATTGTTTTCGAAACAGTGACTGATCTTTTTCTTTTTTGCTGGCCTTGTTTGCCAGGACATCAAAGATGAGAAGACGACCACTTCCAGGCAACCTCCAAGGCTTTGCACAGTTTTTTTCTCATCAATTCCAGTTGTGCAAAGCCTAAAACAATAAGTTACATACGAAGAAATCATGTGTGCTAGTCTAGAACATGTATCAAAAAGACATGAGGATATCGAGACACGAGAAAGGAAGTTTTGCAGGCTGCCTTTACAGCGGTCCTGCCTTCTCAATCTGACTGCTGAGACCGACCATCAGATTTCACACGGTGCATGTTTCCATATATATAAAGTCAATTTTACACCAGGGAATTTGGGAGCTTCACTAGCATATATAGTTACAGCTTAAATATTGAGTATTATTTTTCCTGAAATATGCCATCTCTAACTATTTGATAGCAGCTTCTTATTCATCAAAAACTATCTGCGGCGAGAATTTGCCATCTTGAATTCGTCTAACCACCATTTCTCGCTCATCCTTCTTTGGAAATTTCGAAGGACACTGTGGTGTATCAAGGGCATCACAGTCGTCACATTGCTCGTCTCCATTCAGAACTACCAGCTGCAAGTTGGGAGCTCGCTCTAGCATGGCTCTTATAAATGTAAATTGATGTTCTAGTGACCTAAATCCAGTAAATTCTAGCTCCTTCAAAAGCAAATTTTTGGAGCCGTCAATGTGCATTTTCCATTGAGGAGTTCTTCTTTCAGTGTACTGCTGCCTGAAATTGTCCTCCACATCACATGTATGTTCCCATACCTGTATTTATGTGACCAATTCATTACATATGTAGATTTTAAACATCGTTCTTTCAAAAATATGTGAAGAACTACAATAAGCCTTAAATGTTGATAAGGAAAGGAAGGCAATATAATTAAGGAGAAAAGACTTCACCTCAATATGTAATATTTCAATGCATGGTGCCGCCACAAGAAACATTGTCGTCCATAAAAGGTCGAATTCAACAAAGATACCATGTACGGATAACTTTCTTAGCTTACTGAATTCGGGGAGGAGTTGCTTCATTTCAGGTTGAATCCAAAGCTGATCAAAGGATATAAAAAAGAATGTATAATATGCAAGATGGGTGATGATATTATCAAATACTTCCTCCGTTCCCAAATATTTGTCTTTCTAGAGATTTCAACAAGTGACTACATACGAAGCAAAATGAGTTAATCTACACTCTAAAATATGTCTACATACATCCGTATGTTGTATTCATTTGAAATGTTTAGAAAGACAAATATTTAGGAACGGAGGGAGTAAGAATTAGCTATGTTGATTGTCTATCATGGATATAAACACATATACAATCTATCATTGAAAATAATGACAACATAATGAACACAGAAGTAAGAAAGGATGTGAATACTTGGCAGAAATAAACCACTTACATTTTCCCCTTTGAAATCCAATGAGAGAGTATGTATGCAAGTTGTTCCACGTAGAACCTCGCTTAATTTAAACTCCCGTTGATCACATACCGCATCACGTGAGAGTACCAGTTCTCCAAGCAACGGGACAAAACCAAAGGCGGCCCATGGCACACAGTAAGGCAACCAATTATCCCAAATGAACTTCTCTAATTTTGGAAGGCAGACCAATTCAAGTCTCTCAAAAGCACAATTGATGATTTTGAGAACACGGAGTTTTGAATTTGGTGCATCAATCTTAAACAGGGAACCAGCACCAGTATCGCACCAAAAGAGGCTTAGATGCTCAAGTTGCTTGCAGCAATCAAACAGGAGATGGTGCGCATCCAATTTGTCAATGCGTACATTGTATAGGGAGAGCCTTGTGAGGCAATGGAGCACAATAGGGTAGGCACTGAAAAAACCATCTATTTGTCGGGCTCGCTGTTGCATATCCTCCTCGCCAGAGTTCCTCTCCCAAATGGCCAAATATCAAGAATAGCGAGATGTAATTCTTTCAACAAACCACTGTGAACTGTATCATCTACCAGTTGACCGATTTCGCACAAGAAATTCTTGATCAGGTAGATCTTAAGTTTCAAAGTTGAGATGCTGGACTCTGCATGTCGGTTAACGAGGAAGCTCCGAGTTGCCGTAGTTAGAGACGCCATTGCTTCATCCATATCCTTCTCCTCGATAGGCTTCGGGGGTGGAACAGATAGGAAATTTTTGGCATCAATGCGGAGCTCTGGCAGCAACCAAGGAAGGCACCTCCACCGTGTAGACAACGCACTCATCCTGGCAGCTGTTCTTAGATCGATTCTCCCCAAGATGGACAGTAAAATGTCATCCGTCAGCATGCTGAGTCGATCTTCTTCCTCTGGTTGCTGCGAAATTATGGATGTATTTAGTTGCTGAATGTGTATATTCATCAATTCGTAAGTAGTTCAAAACACCAATAGAGAAAAACAGAACAGGTTGTCCTCGTGACAAGAAAATTACAGTGCACCCACACACTGTTGTACAGCGGCACAGGTAATACGTATTGCTCAATTAATTAGAAATCGTTCTATATCATCAGCCATTCCAGCATTTTTTTTCTTCTAAATCTGTATCATCTAATTAATTCAGTATCTTCAACAACAACACTCAACTCTGTATCATCTAATTATTTTCCTTAGTTCCTTTTATATCTGGCAAACTCAATGAATTGGTGGTGTTAAACTATATTAGTCAGTTTTATTTCATTTTCATCAGGAGATTAGAAATCCAAGATGAAGAGGATCTGTACAATCGTTTTCCCAATCAACATCCAACCAGCCTCCATCCAACAATACCAACATTGATGTATCACCTACAGAATCAGTAGGTGCCATAGCTAGTAATGCAAAAGAAAGCGAACCACATGTGGAGCTTAATCCAGATGACATTAATCCTGATAGCAACATTGTTTTTACGGAATTTTCTCTCATGATAATAACAAATTTATATTTCATTTTGAATGTGATTTTGTGCCATACTTATAACACACGTTGATGTGTGTGGTATTTGACGCTATATTTAGTTAGTTAGTTTTAGCCCCAGGCTTTGAGAAATCCTGGCTCCGCCTCTGGAGTGACTCCCCCTGAAACCATCTTGGCAGCGTCGCCGATTATTCCGGAACCAAGTTGAACAGTTGAACAATCCTAGGAGTACGGGTCCGGGGAAGCAGACAAATCTCATCCAAAGCAGCCGTGATCTAGTCGTTATGGTGTGGAGGAGGTCGAGCGCCGCAGTAAGGTTTAGGGTTTGGTTGGGTAATTGCGCTTGTGGGAAAAGACGGGAGAGGTCGCCTGACGAGGCAGCGATGCTCAAGCAGAGTCCGAGAAGAAGAGGAGGGTGCCTTGAGCGCTGAAGCAGAGTCGGAGAAGAAGAGGAGGGCAAGGAGAAGCGAGGTGGGTCCAATTCTTCAATTGCGAGGAGTGTAGGTATGAAAAGCTTTGTACTTGTTGTTCCATTGATAATTTGATTCGGATATCTGACCATGTAAGGTTATGTAATTAAAAAACAAACGATTTTTATGAATTTATAGATTTCAATTCAAATAGCCTAGGTACTTTTGAACTGCATAATAGCATCTAGTACAAACCGGACCCATACCCGCCCTAAACGCCCGGACGGGCTGCCCGGTCACTATCCAGACCCAAAAAACACCCAACTGGTCTACCCATATCCAGCTTAAATGCCCGGACTAATGGATACTCTCCATATTCGGCCCATATCTGGGACGGATATGGGGACACCAGGACGCGTCGGGGCACGCCCGTTATATAAGCCTGGCCCGCTATGGCCTGCGCCGCCCCACCACTGTCCCCACACTCTCGGATGAACCCTAGTAGCTCTCAGTTCACTCCCACTCTCCGCTTCCCTCTCGTCTTCTCCACTTCTCTCACCCGAATATCTCCGCCTCCTCTGCCAGGGCCAACTCCGGCAACGCCCGGCAGCGAGTCCAATCCAATGGATTGGGACAACCTCATGAAGGATTAGCACTCCCGCAGCAATGCACCCCTACTACAAGGAGCTCGCGCTCCGCATCTCCATCGAGCGGTCGTGATTAGATACCGGCGGAAACTCGAGCTCAGTGGCTTCCATCGCTAGCTCCTCTGCTCCAGATCTAGAGTAGGGGGGCCCATTCCCCTTCGGCTCCGGTACCGCCCGGGCAGCGTTGGTGCTTGTGCCTGTGGCTCTGGTGCGCATGCGCATGCCGGAGTCGGAGGCGAAGGCTGCCCGGCGCGAGCGGCAACGGGTGGCGGCCACGACGAAGCCCGACTTGTCCCGACAGCGTGCACGCTCCATGCCGGTGGATCCGGAGGAGGCGCTCCTCCGTGGGATGATGCGACGCTCGCTCACCACAGTGGATACTGACACAAGGGGGCTCTGGCGGAAGAACGCGAAGGTGATCTGCCTCGAGCTCGAGGCATCGGAGTGCCTCGCGAGGGAGAAGGAGAGCGCCAAGGCGATGGCGGCACCCGGTGTCGGTGTCAAAACCGGCAGATCTCGGGTAGGGGGTCCCAAGCTGTGCGTCATGGATCGATGGGTAACAGGAGACAGGGGACATGATGTTTACCCAGGTTCGTGTTGGGGAACGTAGTAATTTCAAAAAATTTCCTACGCACACGCAAGATCATGGTGATGCATAGCAACGAGAGGGGAGAGTGTTGTCCACGTACCCTCGTAGACCGAAAGCGGAAGCGTTAGCACAACGCGGTTGATGTAGTCGTATGTCTTCACGATCCGACCGATCAAGTACCGAACGTACGACACCTCCGAGTTCAGCACACGTTCAGCCCCATGACGTCCCTCGAACTCCGATCCAGCCGAGTGTTGAGGGAGAGTTTCGTCAGCACGACGGCGTGGTGATGATGATGATGTTCTACCAACGCAGGGCTTCGCCTAAGCACCGCTACAGTATTATCGAGGTGGACTATGGTGGAGGGGGCACCGCACACGGCTAAAAGATCAAACGATCAATTGTTGTGTCTCTAGGGTGCCCCCTGCCCCCGTATATAAGGTTATGTAATTCAAAAACAAACGATTTTTATGAACTTATAGATTTCAATTCAAATAGCCTAGGTACTTTTGAACTGCATAATAGCATCTAGTACAAACCGGACCCATACCCGCCCTAAACGCCCGGACGGGCTGCCCGGTCACTATCCAGACCAAAAAAACACCCAACTGGTCTACCCATATCCAGCTTAAATGCCCGGACTAATGGATACTGTCAGGACCGGATTTTCGGGATATATTTTCCCAGAAAATGATCCTTGTGGTCACCAGCCCCAGGATTTCTGTTAGCTGATGAGGCACCAACTTGATACAGAAATTACAAGCAAAGTACAAGATATGTAGTACAAGACCATTGTGGCCTATGAGTACAACAATTGGTTTCTAGTGGTTGATGGCGGAAGCGGTTTGTGGTTCATCTATGTCTATGGGACTCCATTTCCCACAGGAACAGCTGACCAGGATAACTCCTATCTTCGCGAGGCTGCTATCACCTTTGCATGGGTTCCGGGGCTGTCATCGCAACGCTCCTCTCCTTGCACGAAATCTGGCCAAGACAATAGCCAGGGACAAGCCAGCGAGTACTTTGAATGTACTCGCAAACATTATGAACACTGGTATAATATAACAACGGATAATCATGCTCCGAAATATTCTATGATCATAACGTTAGTCACGAAATAAAAATCCATGATGCACGCAAGCAGGTTGTTTATATAAAACATGAGTATGCAATCAGAGAGTAGAAATAGAATGCACCGATCGGGTGTCTGAAGCGACGCCTCGAAAGGATAATAAGATAAATCATGCCTCAGTCGGGCGTCTGAGCGACACCACATAAAGAGCTTATAAATAAAAGAAATAACAAGCATGCCACAGTCGGGCGTCTATGCGACACCACATAAAGGGCTTATAAATAATAGAAATAACAAGCATGCCATAGTCGGGCGTCTGAGCGACACCACGTAAAGGGCTTATAAATAATTTAAATAACAAGCATGCCACAGTCGGGCGTCTGAGCGACACCACATAAAGGGCTTATAAGTAATTTAAATAAAAAGCATGCCACAGTCGGGCGTCTGAGCGACGCCACATAAAGGGCTTATAAGAGAATGATCACAGTGAATATCCAGGAGGTAGAACCGTCTCAGGGATACTCAATAATTCAAATAATGTAAATGGTTAGTCCATAATAATAGTGATCATAATCATCATGAGTCACAAGTAATGATCCATGTTCTGGTTTAGCAATTTTTCCTCCGAAGACCGATACTAAGACCGACACTTGACCCATCCCAGACTGTAGGCCTTAACCATGGACACGGCTATTCGAATAGATATAATCTCTGCAGAGGGTGCACTCTTTAACCACGAGTAACGGATTCCTTTAGTCCATCGGGACCGAAGAGCAATAACACGATATGCACGTCGTGGTGGAAAAATATGGGTACGTATATTTCCCGACAAACCGGTTACACTAAGACCCACGGAAACACGTATGGGTGGACCAGCGGATCTGGTAGTTGACAATCGTTCGGACTTGGTAAAGGTTGTCGCAGCACCTGTAGTAGGACAGAGGACTTATCGCGATGCCCGCGGACCAATTTACTATGTCTCTGTCGCTGACGTTGGTGAGTTCCAGTATCGATAAGAATTCGAGTTCTTATTGTTCTTATGTTATGGTATGAATATACCATACCAATTCGTTATGTATGGATGATGGATGACTAATTCCGTCTACGGTCTTTTAATTGAAAACACACCTGACCGCACACACCAGCCTAACTTACCGGTGTCTGGAATCACCCACGACACCCATTAAGCAAAACTCTAAGTGGGGAGGCTACAACCTCAACTAGCATGGGATCACAAAATTTATAACGCGCGCAAACTAGGGGAGCTACCCCCTCGGCTCCAACCGGAAACACCCATGCCCCCAGACCAGGTGGCATGCCTACCGGATGCAACCGGTATCTTCCACCATGGCCTCTCTGTACGGTGTGTGCTAGAATTGGTTGACAATTTACTGAACCGTACCCTACCTATGGCAGGGACAAGTGGTAGTACGAAACAAGTATGGGGGTTACTGGAACAAGACTCGATCTACGGTCGACTCAGGAGGTTAAGGGATTCCCTGCAGGATTAGTATAACAAATATATTTCACACCAACAGATAGAATCACCACTCATCATACCTCACCCTGCCTTATCGGGCATAATCGTCTCAACGAATTATTAGAGACAAGTTCGTGTCTACTCAAGACAGAGACTTTCCCGGATTCCTCCCGATAGGCATGAAAGGCATACGAGGGTGATTACTATCCGAAGCATATCAAATTCCAACAGCAAAGAATCATCATTATGCACTCATGAATGTGATCATAACACCACATAAAATATCGAATACTTCGTGTCAAGGTGGTGTCATATTTGCATCAAATGACGCACAAAAAATATTATGCCGGGGTTCAGAATGCTTGCCTTCAAGTTGTGGAGAGGCAGGGTGCATCCCAAAAACTTTTTGAAAGTTTTCTCCTCTCTCCAAAATCCTATTTTGAGGAAATTTAAATTAACACATAATTTTAAAACAGTACAAAAAGGTGTCTGTAAAATTTTCAAATAAATATGAAAATAAACTAGACAAAATTTGAGAAACAACAAAAAAAGAATCAAGTCATTTGGACTTATATTTAAAAAGTTATGGCCAGTCAAAGTTTAGTCAAATTTCTGTTTTTAAAATAAAACAGAAAAAGTAAAAAAACAGTTCGAATAAGAATACAGAGGAGACGTACTCTAGGTTTTACGCTTTCACTTAAACCAGCGCGGGCCGTCGCTGGGTCACTGACAGTGGGTCCCTTGGGCCCATTGGTCAGGTTTGACCAGTCGCCCGCGCCTCCCTCCTCCTCTGTCCGAGCGGTGGCGGGGTTCCGGCGATCGACGCCGGCGATTGGCGGCTCCTCGTGGGGCTCCGACGGCGGGGATAGGTTCACTGCGCTAGGGCGATCCTCCCGGTGGTCGAGAGGGTCGTGGGGGTGAAGGGAGTCGCCGGGGGCGAGCTCTGCGGCGGACGACGGCTTCGAGAGGATTGGGGACTTGGGCTATGGTGGCTCCCGATCGAAGCTGAGAGGCTGGGTGGCTCCGCAAGATCGAGGGGGGTCGGACGGTGGTGCTGGCTGGGCTAGGTGGGCTCTGCTCGCGGCGCACGGCACCGGAGCGTGGCGGCGGCCGAGCTGACCGGAGATGGGGAAGACGGCCTCTCCCCATCGATTGCCGGCTATGGGGGCATCAGAGGGATGACCTGTGGTTGCTTGGGGGTTTGGAGGAGCTCGGGGGTTCCTTTTATAGGCGGCCGAGGTCGGTTCCCGCGGCCGTGGATAAGGACGCCGGCGAACTGCCGTTCTGTTGCAGCAGGGCGACGTGGAGGCGGTTGGGGCTGGTCGGCGCATTCCGACGAACTCCCCACTGCTCAAGGGGGCGAGCTGGCGCGCGGCTGTGGCTCGGGCGGCGCCGTCCACGGCAGAGGCTGTCGGAGCGGCGGTGGCGGCTTGCGGTGGTGGTGCTGTGGGGTGCCAGGGGTGGCCAGGGCGGCTCTGCGATGAGGGAGAGGTCGGGGCACGCTGGCTGCGCGTGGGAATGGATCAGAACGAGCGCGGGGAGGCGGCAGTGGGACGCGGCGACTCGGGTGCACGCACGTGCAAAACGCGCGCTCTGGCCGCGCCCAGAGCACGCACGCCAGGTGCTCGACGCAATGCCATCGTGTGCTAGGGGGCTTGGATGAGGCTGGGGGTTAGCAGGTCTAGGTTAGAGTCATCTATGAGCTTAGTGGACATGCTGGTTTGGCAAAACAAGCAGGTTCAAAATGCAAACTAGGGCTCATGCCAATTCTGTTCATGCACTCAAGGTGTTTGACAGAATGCCAAGGGCATCTAGGCAACTCTTGGGGTGGCCAAAAACTCTAGATCAAAGTCTCTTTGGATGATAAAGAGGGTGGCAAGGTTAGTTTGTCAAAAACAAAAACTTGTTAGTGCAAGTTTTTGAGAAAACCAAATCTGGACAGAAACTAACGGCTGTAATTGCATGAACCAAAAATACTCCAATGGGTCCACTCTCCTGGACTTAAGGGTTTTGTAGGGTGGTTTATAAGCAGTAAAAAGAATCATGGGTATTAGGGCAAGTTAAAATATGGTTGTAGTAGAAAACACCTCACTGGACCAGAGAGTAAAAGAGGATGTTTTGCTCAAATTTTTCAAAGAACATCAATGGATTTTTGCATAAAGTTGAATATTATACTCCTATTAACATCCCCTAATTTTGGTGGAAGTTTTAAAGGAATATTTAAATAGGTTGTAGTGCAAAAGTGCAAACTAGACCAGATTTGAAAACTTGGGGTATAGCTCAAAATCTCCAAATGACTAAAAGACATTTTTGCACAAAAGTGATGTGGAAACATCACATGACATCCCCAAATTTTGGTGAAAATTTTAAATGCATTTATCAAATGGTTGTAGTGCAAAAGAGGCTCTAAAGCTTATAAAAATCATTTTTAAAAGAATAAAGCTCAGGAAAAACAATTATGCAAATAAATCCACTGATAAAAGAAATGTTTTCTTGAGAGGGTATACAAGTCCAATAATATTTTTGGAAAGTTTTCACTTGGGGTAAAAACTCCACAATATCAAAGAAAAGGGAGGTTCTGCAACCAAAAGAGAAATCCCGAAAATAAAAATTAAATTTCATGGCAAAATTTTAATTAATAAAACAAGGTCAAAATTTTGGGGTGTTACAACACTACCCCCCTTAAGAAAAATCTCGTCCTCGAGATTTGCTAAAAGCTGTTTTGAACAAACATTGCTCTTACAAAAAAAAATCATCCTACTTATGCAATAAAATGTAACTACAGTGAGAGGGCAATAAGTGGTGTAAAACTACAGTGTGGTATACTGGCGCTGTGTGGGAAAAATCCATGGTTTGGGGAAAACGAGAGATTTCTACGTTGGATATAGTAAATTTAGAATAAATTCTAAATTTCTAAAATACGCTGGTCGTACCCGAGAGCACAGTGCTCCCTCTGGCTGACAGGTGGACCCGGGGCCCACTGTAGGCCTCTTCTTCTACCTCTGGCTCTCTCCTCTTCCTCTCTCCCGCGTGCTTTCCCCGCGCTTTCTCCACCGGCGACGTCTAGCGCGTAGGGCATCTAGGCCGTACTGCGGTAGTGCGCGGCGTGCTAGCTGCTGGTGCAGTGTGCACTCACCTCGCGGGCCAGTGCACTGTCGGCACTGCTCGCGGATTCGCCTCCGAACACTGGCGATCGAGCGACGAGCAGCGCTAGTGGACCTCGCCCACCGTACACCGATCTCGAGCTATAAAATGATCGCGGTGCTCCTTTCTTCTTCCTCACACCTGGCCTCGCTTCTCCTTCTCATTCCTTCTCCTCCATTTTTGTTTGCAGGAGCTCGAGACGAGGCTCTAATGGCAGAGGTGATGCCGGACTGGTACATGGTCCTGATGTGCGGAGGGTTGGCGGCGTTGCTGGGGTTCTCCGTGCTCCTGTGCGTGATGATCCTCGATGATCGTCGTGATGCTGCCGCTCGAGTGTTAGCCCTTCGCGGTGGCGGTGATCATGAGAATTAAGTGCGGTGTCGGGCGCTAACTGTTGTCAGTGTGTTGGAGGCAGCTTGTACCCGAGTGATTACCCACTAACCTCTCCTTCAGAGGTGATCAGTTAGGTGTAACATGTGTATGTGCATTAGCAATTAGTGCACGAGGTCGAGTGGTTGCGGTTGTGAGTCTGCTGTGGTGCTGCGTGAATAAAAATCTACGTCGTGAAGAGATATATGCCGCAACGATTCCGGGAAAAATCTCACTTCAGAATTACCGAGAGTGAAAACGGTTAATAAAAATTAACAACAGTAAAAAAACCACTCACATTAATTGAAACTAAAAATTTAATTCATCGCACAATTTTAGGATACCACGCATGAGTTGCGACACAGAAATAAATGCTAAGACAATGAACATAGCAGTGACGTCTACAATGATAACGGTAAATGGATAGGGTCCTGAGAAAACGTCTCTGGTACTGGGGCACACTCCTCTTCTATCGGGGGAAGCGGATTGACTAGCCGATGAATGCGTCTCTCTTGGTCGGGCCTCAGTGGTCTGCCAATAGCGATCTGAGGATTTAAATCAACGAGGCTCTGGAGATAACCCATTACCCGTTGAGTCAAATGCTCTTGAGCGATAACATACTGGGCAAGGTTGGCCAGTACCGGGTCTCTCTCAATTCGTCCACTGGGAAAAGATGCTACTTCTCCGGGTGCCGCACGGCTCGGGAAATAATAATACCCCCGTTCGCTGGCATAGGGCACCGCGAATCGAAGGCGAGCAAGTGCTTCGTATGCAGCAGCTTCTATGGCCATTTGCGGATTCGGCATAGATTTCCCCACAAAGGAGACTTCCGTTGGGTCTTGGTTTGGGTTTGTGGGAGGGATGTGCACCACTGCCCAATATTTCGAGGTGGATGGGGTGATCCTCGATTTGAGCAACCCGTATTGGGGTGGATGGATGGCACTCATGGTACTGCAGGTAAAGTCCCACAATATTTTGACAAAACTACCTGGGGTGGCATCTGGGGTTCTCAGATAAAAACTAGGGCTCGGCATGGCAAGAAATGGCTGTGAAAGTTGTGCACCAGATGAGGGATACTTGGCAAGGTCACGAGGTGGCCTTTTATATAGCATCTGGGCGGGGTCATTTATCGCGGTGAAAGGTAACTAGTTTGTCGGTTCTGCTCTTATGGGGGTCGGGGTCAAAGCTACAGATATACATATCTCACAAAGTGACGCATTACTGTGGGTGTCGTCGGGGTGGTTTTGGTAGCTGCGCCCGGAATTTAGAAATGCAACTGTACGCTAACGTACTTATGCATGGCTACTATTCAAAAATAGGGGCGCACAAGCAGACAACAATTAATTATGGTGATACAGGATCACACAATTACAAGGCGTAGAAATACTAAGGCTCGGTACTACTCGAGTGACTTAGTCTACTTCGTTAATACTAAGCGGGCTTGCCTTGTGGACGTCGAGGCTTCTCCACGGGTTTCACCGTCGGGATTAGCTGGATGAGGTTGAGGGGCTGCAGGGTCGGGGTAGCGATGATGACCATCGCGGGGGTTGTTGGCCACAATCCCGTTGGAGCGTGTTCCCAAAAGGCGACGAAGCACTTCTGGGGACACCAAAGCATTTTGGCCGATGGCTGGGGAAGTCCTCAAGGACTCGATCGGTTGTCCGAATAGCACGACTGGGTTGTCGGCGTCGGGCTCATCTTCTCTTCTTGCCGGGGCTCGGCGAACCAGTTCTCCACGAGCTGCGATCAGATCAAGGGTGATCTGATCGAACAGTTCCTCTAGTGCACTTACATAGCGCACCAGATGCAACAATGCAGGATCCGTCTCGTGATCTCCGTTGGCAACCTGGGGCGGCCTACCATACCCGTCACGGCTAGGGTAGTAGTAGAACGAGCGACGGTTAACTCTGGGCGACAAGTGCCGGAGTTGAACTATAGCCTCTCGAGCTGCTAGCTGGATGACTTGTGGCTCAAAGGAAGTTTTCCTTCCAGTGAACCTGTAGGGGCGTTCTGGCGATAGACCCCTACCATAGATGTGTACAGTGGCCCAGAATTGACGGCTCTCACCGCTCATGGGTCCTTGGTACACAACATATTCTGGGGGCTCTTCTAATGCATAGGCACGGCGGGTGAGGTTTGCGAGCACGGTCACAAAACCTCCAAGGTTGGTGGCTGTGGTCTCATTGTGCACAATAGGGCCAGACATTATGCCTCGAGTAGGGGGAAGAGGCTGTGTTGTGCTGTGTTGAGGCTAGCGTGCCCTTTTTATAGAAAAGGGGATGGAGTCTTCCTTCGCACGCTTGCGAATGAGACAAATTAGGTGTCGGTAACTGGCGCATGATCGACAGGCTAGGCTGATAGGTTGGGCACCGACTGCCAAAAGCGTCGGGGTCACTGTGTTTCTATCTTACACGGGAAGCTTGGCCGGGGTTAGGTTAAGGTCTGGTAGGTCGGTTAACCTAGGTTTATTGACCTGGCTAAGATAGGATTAGCCAATGGTCAACCTGGCTTTGATACCAAGTTTGTCAGGACCGGGTTTTCGGGATATATTTTCCCAGAAAATGATCCTTGTGCTCACCAGCCCCAGGATTTCTGTTAGCTGATGAGGCACCAACTTGATACAGAAATTCCAAGCAAAGTACAAGATATGTAGTACAAGACCATTGTGGCCTATGAGTACAACAATTGGTTTCTAGTGGTTGATGGCGGAAGCGGTTTGTGGTTCATCTGCGTCTATGGGACTCCATTTCCCACAGGAACAGCTGACCAGGATAACTCCTATCTTCGCGAGGCTGCTATCACCTTTGCATGGGTTCCGGGGCTGTCATCGCAACGCTCCTCTCCTTGCACGAAATCTTGCCAAGACAATAGCCAGGGACAAGCCAGTGAGTACTTTGAATGTACTCGCAAACATTATGAACACTGGTATAATATAACAAGGGATAATCATGCTCCGAAATATTCTATGATTATAACGTCAGTCACGAAATAAAAATCCATGATGCACGCAAGCAGGTTGTTTATATAAAACATGAGTATGCAATCAGAGAGTAGAAATAGAATGCACCGATCGGGTGTCTGAAGCGACGCCTCGAAAGGATAATAAGATAAATCATGCCTCAGTCGGGCGTCTGAGCGACACCACATAAAGAGCTTATAAATAAAAGAAATAACAAGCATGCCACAGTCGGGCGTCTATGCGACACCACATAAAGGGCTTATAAATAATAGAAATAACAAGCATGCCACAGTCGGGCGTCTATGCGACACCACATAAAGGGCTTATAAATAATTTAAATAACAAGCATGCCACAGTCGGCTGTCTGAGCGACACCACATAAAGGGCTTATAAATAATTGAAATAACAAGCAGGCCACAGTCGGGCGTCTGAGCGACACCACATAAAGGGCTTATAAATAATTTAAATAACAAGCATGCCACAGTCGGGCGTCTGAGCGACACCACATAAAGGGCTTATAAGTAATTTAAATAACAAGCATGCCACAGTCGGGCGTCTGAGCGACGCCACATAAAGGGCTTATAAGAGAATGATCACAGTGAATATCCAGGAGGTAGAACCGTCCCAGGGATACTCAATAATTCAAATAATGTAAATGGTCACTCCATAATAATAGTGATCATAATCGTCATGAGTCACAAGTCATGATCCAAGTTCTGGTTTAGCAATTTTTCCTCCGAAGACCGACACTTGACCCATCCCAGACTGTAGTCCTTAACCATGGACACGGCTATTCGAATAGATATAATCTCTGCAGAGGGTGTACTCTTTACCCACGAGTAACGGATTCCTTTAGTCCATCGGGACTAATTCCGTCTACGGTCTTTTAGTTGAAAACACACCTGACCGCACACACCAGCCTAACTTACCGGTGTCCGAAATCACCCACGACACCCATTAAGCAAAACTCTAAGTGGGGAGGCTACAACCTCGACTAGCATGGGACCACAAAATTTATAACGCGCGCAAACTAGGGGAGCTACCCCCTCGGCTCCAACCGGAAACACCCATGCCCCCGGACCAGGTGGCATGCCTACCGGATGCAGCCGGTATCTTCCACCATGGCCTCTCTGTACAGTGTGTGCTAGAAAGGGGTTGACAACTTACTGAACCGTACCCTACCTATGGCAGGGACAAGTGGTAGTACGAAACAAGTATGGGGGTTACTGGAACAAGACTCGATCTACGGTCGACTCAGGAGGTTAAGGCATTCCCTGCAGGATTAGTATAACAAATATATTTCACACCAATAGATAGAATCACCACTCATCATACCTCACCCTGCCTTATCGGGCATAATCGTCTCAACGAATTATTAGAGACAAGTTCGTGTCTACTCAAGACAGAGACTTTCCCGGATTCCTCCCGATAGGCATGAAAGGCATACGAGGGTGATTACTATCCGAAGCATATCAAATTCCAACAGCAAGGAATCATCATTATGCACTCATGAATGTGATCATAACACCACATAAAATATCGAATACTTCGTGTCAAGGTGGTGTCCTATTTGCATCAAATGACGCACAAAAAATATTATGCCGGGGTTCAGAATGCTTGCCTTCAAGTTGTGGAGAGGCAGGGTGCATCCCAAAAACTTTTTGAAAGTTTTCTCCTCTCTCCAAAATCCTATTTTGAGGAAATTTAAATTAACACATAATTTTAAAACAGTACAAATAGGTGTCTGTAAAATTTTCAAATAAATATGAAAATAAACTAGACAAAATTTTAGAAACAACAAAAAAAGAATAAAGTCATTTGGACTTATATTTAAAAAGTTATGGCCAGTCAAAGTTTAGTCAAATTTCTGTTTAAAAAAAAACAGAAAAAGAAAAAAAAACGGTTCGAATAAGAATACGGAGGAGACGTACTCTGGGTTTTACGATTTCACTTAAACCAGCGCGGGCCGTCGCTGGGGCACTGACAGTGGGTCCCTTGGGCCCATTGGTCAGGTTTGACCAGTCGCCCGCGCCTCCCTCCTCCTATGTCCGAGCGGTGGCGGGGTTCCGGCGATCGATGCCGGCGATTGGCGGCTCCTCGTGGGGCTCCGACGGCGGGGATAGGTTCACTGCGCTAGGGCGATCCTCCCGGTGGTCGAGAGGGTCGTGGGGGTGAAGGGAGTCGCCGGCGGCGAGCTCTGCGGCGGACGGCGGCTTCGGGAGGATTGGGGACTTGGGCTATGGTGGCTCCCGATCGAAGCTGAGAGGCTGGGTGGCTCCGCAAGATCGAGGGGGGTCGGACGGTGGTGCTGGCTGGGCTAGGTGGGCTCTGCTCGCAGCGCACGGCACCGGAGCGTGGCGGCGGCCGAGCTGACCAGAGATGGGGAAGACGGCCTCTCCCCATCGATTGCCGGCTATGGGGGCATCAGAGGGATGGCCTGTGGTTGCTTGGGGGTTTGGAGGAGCTCGGGGGTTCCTTTTATAGGCGGCCGAGGTCGGTTCCCGCGGCCGTGGATAAGGACGCCGGCGAACCGCCGTTCTGTTGCAGCAGGGCGACGTGGAGGCGGTTGGGGCTGGTCGGCGCATTCCGACGAACTCCCCACTGCTCAAGGGGGTGAGCTGGCGCGCGGCTGTGGCTCGGGCGGCGCCGTCCATGGCA
Source organism: Aegilops tauschii subsp. strangulata (assembly GCF_002575655.3). NCBI lineage: Eukaryota > Viridiplantae > Streptophyta > Magnoliopsida > Poales > Poaceae > Aegilops > Aegilops tauschii. The sequence goes on along the minus strand of NC_053039.3, from coordinate 562,575,227 downwards.
GAGGCTGTCGGAGCGGCGGTGGCGGCTTGCGGTGGTGGTGCAGTGGGGTGCCAGGGGTGGCCAGGGCGGCTCTGCGATGAGGGAGAGGTCGGGGCACGCTGGCTGCGAGTGGGAGTGGATCAGAACGAGCGCGGGGAGGCGGCAGTGGGACGCGGCGACTCGGGTGCACGCACGTGCAAAACGCGCGCTCTGGCCGCGCCCAGAGCACGCACGCCAGGTGCTCGACGCAATGCCATCATGTGCTAGGGGGCTTGGATGAGGCTGGGGGTTAGCAGGTCTAGGTTAGAGTCATCTATGAGCTTAGTGGACATGCTGGTTTGGCAAAACAAGCAGGTTCAAAATGCAAACTAGGGCTCATGCCAATTCTGTTCATGCACTCAAGGTGTTTGACAGAATGCCAAGGGCATCTAGGCAACTCTTGGGGTGGCCAAAAACTCTAGATCATAGTCTCTTTGGATGATAAAGAGGGTGGCAAGGTTAGTTTGTCAAAAACAAAAACTTGTTAGTGCAAGTTTTTGAGAAAACCAAATCTGGACAGAAACTAACGGCTGTAATTGCATGAACCAAAAATACTCCAATGGGTCCACTCTCCTGGACTTAAGGGTTTTGTAGGGTGGTTTATAAGTAGTAAAAAGAATCATGGGTATTAGGGCAAGTTAAAATATGGTTGTAGTAGAAAACACCTCACTGGACCAGAGAGTAAAAGAGGATGTTTTGCTCAAATTTTTCAAAGAACATCAATGGGTTTTTGCATAAAGTTGAATATTATACTCCTATTAACATCCCCTAATTTTGGTGGAAGTTTTAAAGGAATATTTAAAGAGGTTGTAGTGCAAAACTGCAAACTGGACCAGATTTGAAAACTTGGGGTAGAGCTCAAAATCTCCAAATGACTAAAAGACATTTTTGCACAAAAGTGATGTGGAAACATCACATGACATCCCCAAATTTTGGTGAAAATTTTAAATGCATTTATCAAATGGTTGTAGTGCAAAATAGGCTCTAAAGCTTATAAAAATCATTTTTAAAAGAATAAAGCTCAGGAAAAACAATTATGCAAATAAATCCACTGATAAAAGAAATGTTTTCTTGAGAGGGTATACAAGTCCAATAATATTTTTGGAAAGTTTTCACTTGGGGTAAAAAACTCCACAATATCAAAGAAAAGGGAGGTTCTGCAACCAAAAGAGAAATCCCGAAAATAAAAATTAAATTTCCTGGCAAAATTTTAATTAATAAAACAAGGTCAAAATTTTGGGGTGTTACAGATACTCTCCATATCCGGCCCATATCTGGGACGGATATGGGGACACCAGAACGCGTCGGGGCACGCCCGTTATATAAGCCTGGCCCGCTATGGCCTGCGCCGCCCCACCACTGTCCCCACACTATCGGATGAACCCTAGTAGCTCTCAGTCCACTCCCACTCTCCGCTTCCCTCTCGTCTTCTCCACTTCTCCCACCCGAATATCTCCGCCTCCTCTGCCAGGGCCAACTCCGGCGATGCCCGGCAGCGAGTCCAATCCAATGGATTGGGACAACCTCATGAAGGATTAGCACTCCCGCAGCGATGCGCCCCTACTACAAGGAGCTCGCGCTCCGCATCTCCATCGAGCGGTCGTGATTAGACACCGGCGGAAACTCGAGCTCAGTGGCTTCCATCGCTAGCTCCTCTAGGTCACGTTGCTGCAAAACTGCCCGCGGTTGCCTTTCTCGCTCTTCCCTGCTCCAGATCTAGAGTAGGGGGCCCATTCCCCTTCGGCTCCGGCACCTCCCGGGCAGCGTTGGTGCTTGTGACTGTGGCTCCGGTGCGCATGCGCATGCCGAAGTCGGAGGCGAAGGCTGCCCGGCGCGAGCGGCAATGGGTGGCGGCCACGACGAAGCCCGACTTGTCCCGACAGCGTGCACGCTCCATGCCGGTGGATCCGGAGGAGGCGCTCCTCCGTGGGATGATGCGACGCTCGCTCACCACAGTGGAGACCGACACAAGGGGGCTCTGGCGGAAGAACGCGAAGGTGATCTGCCTCGAGCTCGAGGCTTCGGAGTGCCTCGAGAGGGAGAAGGAGAGCGCCAAGGCGATGGCGGCACCCGGTGTCGGTGTCAAAACCGGCAGATCTCGGGTAGGGGGTCCCAAGCTGTGTGTCATGGATCGATGGGTAATAGGAGATAGGGGACACGATGTTTACCCAGGTTCGTGTTGGGGAACGTAGTAATTTCAAAAAATTTCCTACACACACGCAAGATCATGGTGATGCATAGCAACGAGAGGGGAGAGTGTTGTCCACGTACCCTCGTAGACCGAAAGCGGAAGCGTTAGCACAACGCGGTTGATGTAGTCGTACGTCTTCACGATCCGACCGATCAAGTACCGAACGCACGACACCTCCGAGTTCAGCACACGTTCAGCCCGATGACGTCCCTCGAACTCCGATCCAGCCGAGTGCTGAGGGAGAGTTTCGTCAGCACGACGGCGTGGTGACGATGATGATGTTCTACCAACGCAAGGCTTCGCCTAAGCACCGCTACAGTATTATCGAGGTGGACTATGGTGGAGGGGGGCACCGCACACGGCTAAAAGATCAAACGATCAATTGTTGTGTCTCTAGGGTGCCCCCTGCCCCCGTAATAAAGGAGCAAGGGGGAGAGGTGCGGCCGGCCAGGAGGGGCGCGCCAGGAGGAGTCCTACTCCCACCGGGAGTAGGGTGGGAGTAGGACTCCCTCCCTTTTCCTTGTTGGACTAGGAGTGGAGGGGGAAAGAGGAGGGGGAGAGGAAGGAAAGGGGGGGCGCCGCCCCCCTCTCCTTGTCCTATTCGGACTAGGGGGGAGGGGCGCGCGGCCCTGTCCTGGCCGCCTCTCCTCTCTTCCACTAAGGCCCACTATGGCCCATTAAGCCCTCGGGGGGTTCCGGTAACCTTTCGGTACTCCGGTAAAATTCCGATTTCACCCGGAACACTTCCGATATCCAAACATAGGCTTCCAATATATCAATCTTCATGTCTCGACCATTTCGAGACTCCTCGTCATGTCCGTGATCACATCCGGGACTCCGAACAACCTTCGGTACATCAAAACATATAAACTCATAATATAACTGTCATCGAAACTTTAAGCGTGCGGACCCTACGGGTTCGAGAACTATGTAGACATGACCGAGACATGTCTCCGGTCAATAACCAATAGCGGAACCTGGATGCTCATATTGGCTCCCACATATTCTATGAAGATCTTTATCGGTCAGACCTCATAACAACATACTTTGTTCCCTTTGTCATCGGTATGTTACTTGCCCGAGATTCGATCGTCAGTATCTCAATACCTAGTTCAATCTCGTTACCGGCAGGTCTCTTTACTCGTTCCGTAATACATCATCCCGCAACAAACTCATTAGTTGCAGACTAAGGCATAGCCTAGTGGTGGGGAGGGGTTGATGCCTTCCCACCCACCCAGGTTCAAGGCATGATACTTGCAATTTGGGTTTGTTGCACCAATTATACTGTAGGGGGTTTCCTTACAGTCTTTCTATCAAAAAAAACAAACTCATTAGTTGCAATGCTTGCAAGGCTTAAGTGATGTGCATTACCGAGAGGGCCCAGAGATACCTCTCCGACAATCGGAGTGACAAATCCTAATCTCGAAATACGCCAACCCAACAAGTACCTACGGAGACACCTGTAGAGCACCTTTATAATCACCCAGTTACGTTGTGACGTTTGGTAGCACACAAAGTGTTCCTCCGGTAAACGGGAGTTGCATAATCTCATAGTCATAGGAACATGTATAAGTCATGAAGAAAGAAATAGCAACATACTAAACGATCGAGTGCTAAGATAACGGAATGGGTCAAGTCAATCACATCATTCTCCTAATGATGTGATCCCGTTAATCAAATGACAACTCATGTCTATGGCTAGGAAACATAACCATCTTTGATCAACGAGCTAGACAAGTAGAGGCATACTAGTGACACTCTATTTGTCTATGTATTCACACATGTATTATGTTTCCGGTTAATACAATTCTAGCATGAATAATAAACATTTATCATGATATAAGGAAATAAATAATAACTTTATTATTGCCTCTAGGGCATATTTCCTTTAGTTCGGGCCCTCTTAATGGAGGTAATACCCTACTTCCTGCTTGATTGATCTTGATGAATATAGAGATTACAAGAGTTGACTACCTCGAGATCCTATGTTGTGGTCTAAACCCTAGAGGTATGATGAGTAATGTCATGATGATCTATCGACTAGCCTGGCCTCGGCTTATATAATGTACCAGAGGCCCGGGATAACAAGAGTCCTAGTCGAATACGCCGGTGGATAGGAGTCCTTGTCTTGATCACCATGTCTTGTGGAATCTTCCTTGCGTATACATCGGCTGTCCGAACTGGCCCATGAGCAAATGGCCATGGGGATCCTCGGCCCAATCCAGCTGATCGGGAGACGACGTGGTGAGTACCCCCTAGTCCAGGACACCGTCAGTAGCCCCCTGAACCGGTCTTCAAGTTGGGGACGCTCCTCGATTCTTCCGAACTATTCTTCATCTTCGGTTGTCGGTCTTGAAAACTGGTTCAACAAATCATCTCATCTTCGATCTTGAGGATCGCCGAAGTGAATCCAAAGAGTTTACACATCGGGTATCCGAGGAGCCCCGTTAAGTTCTCGGCCTTTATCAATGCCTTGTTATTTTTTACGCCAGACCTCGGGTTTGAAGTTGTTCCCGTGCGGCGGTGTCCTCTTGCATCCGAGCTCCAACGCCGGACTGCATTCGAGATATCTTTTGCAGCCGAGCACCAACGCCGGGCTATATCCGAGCTCCAACGCCGGAGTATATCCGAGCTCCAACGCCGGACTATATCCGAGGTGTCATAGATCACCAGGGCTTGAAAAAGTTTGAAGGAGGTTATTCGAGTTTAACGCTGAAAAGTTCTCTATGGAACGAGCCATTCGAATCCGAGCTTTACGCCGGACCACTTCCGAGCTCCAATGATGGTCAGCGTCCGAGGTGTCGTAAACTACCTCGGTCTTTTAAAAGATTGAACGAATTCAGCCGAGCTAAATGCCGAAAATGCCCTCTATGGAGCCAGCCATTTGCATCCGAGCTTTATGCCGGACTGCTTCCGAGGTGATGCACCACCTCGGGCTTGGACTGATTGTTTACGGATTTTATTTCTGATGCGTGTAAATTATTTGCTGTCAATATGTATAACTAGTAGCCCTCAAGGTGTGTGTCGGCATAAAACCCGAGATGGACCTGAAGGAAAACATGAAACCGCTGATCCTAGCAGCCCCTGAGATTCAGGTCGATGCGCAAAATCGGCCTGAGGATCGACTCCTAGCTCGGCAGCATACGTAGGCATAGAAAAGCAGTGTAATGTATTAGAGATAATAGTGATCGGCGAACGGGCCCTTGAGAGAATGTCTTGAGAAGTTGCCGTAATATATTAGCTTGATGCCGGATAGGTCCAGATGGTACCTATTATTGTCTGAAGACGCGTTTGCCCATAGTTCGGTCAAGCCGAACACTAAGCACTTTGACTTTTCTGCATTGAATAGGCAATGAAGTAGCCCCCGAGACACTGGTTGGGTGGCAACACCAGATCTGGGGATCGATGTGCCCCTTTAATATTAGTAAATGATAAGCCCGAAGCCCAGTAGCCCCCGAGCCTTGTGGCCGAATTAAGGATTGATATCCATAGTAAAATCACAAATTATGTGTAATGATTCTATGTATCCAAGTACTTTACATCATTAATTCTCGGATCCGCATTGTACAAAACTTTGTTGACCGACCATCGGCTTCAACCTCTTCGGCTAGTAGCCGAGGAGTGTTTTCCTACTTTATAAAGCCGTTATAAGGGCAAAGATTTATGGAAAGCAAGGCAATCTGGCCATACGGTTTTATAAACAAAGGTACACGGAGAGATATGTTATATTATGTTTTAACGTAAGAAACATCTTCCAAAGTAAATAGTCCCGCTATCGGTTCCTTTTTTTGGGTCGTCATGCTTATCGTGATCATGAAACCTCACCTATGATCAATGTGGGAGGAAAATATTGAGGATTTAGTTCGGGGAAAGTTCCCGAACTCTATGGTATTAATGAACCAAAATTTTCACTTCCGTCGTTGCCGACTGATACGTCTCCATCGTATCTACTTTTCCAAACACTTTTGCCCTTGTTTTGGACTCTAACTTGCATGATTTGAATGGAACTAACCCGGACTGACGCTGTTTTCAGCAGAATTGCCATGGTGTTATTTATGTGCAGAAACAAAAGTTCCCGGAGTGACCTGAAACTCCACGGAACTTATTTTTGGAAAATATTAAAAATACTGGAAGAAGAATCCACGTCAGGGGGCCTCCACCTGTCCACGAGGGTGGAGGGCGCGCCCCCTGCCTCGTGGGACCCTTGTTGCTCCACCAACCTCAACTCCAACTCCATATATTCGTGTTCGGGGAGAAAAAAATCAGAAAGAAGGATTCATCGCGTTTTATGATATGGAGCCGCCGCCAAGCCCTAAAACCTCTCGGCAGGGCTGATCTGGAGTCCGTTCGGGGCTCCGGAGAGGGGAATCCGTCGCCGTCGTCATCATCAACCATCCTCCATCACCAATTTCATGATGCTCACCGCCGTGCGTGAGTAATTCCATCGTAGGCTTGCTGGACGGTGATGGGTTGGATGAGATTTATCATGTAATCGAGTTAGTTTTGCTAGGGTTTGATCCCTAGTATCCACTATGTTCTGAGATTGATGTTCTATGACTTTGCTATGCTTAATGCTTGTCACTAGGGCCTGAGTGCCATGATTTCAGATCTGAACCTATTAGGTTTTCATGAATATATGTGAGTTCTTGATCCTATCTTGCAAGTCTATAGTCACCTACTATGCGTTATGATCCGGCAACCCCGAAGTGACAATAAACGGGACCACTCCCGGTGATGACCATAGTTTGAGGAGTTCATGTATTCACTATGTGTTAATGCTTTGGTCCGGTACTCTATTAAAAGGAGGCCTTAATATCCCTTAGTTTCCGATAGGACCCCGCTGCCACGGGAGGGAGGACAAAAGATGTCATGCAAGTTCTTTTCCATAAGCACGTATGACTATATTCGGAATACATGCCTACATTACATTGATGAATTGGAGTTAGTTCTGTGTCGCCCTATGTTATGATTGTTACATGATGAACCGCATCCGGCATAATTCTCCATCACCGATCCAATGCCTACGAGCTTTTCATATATTGTTCTTCGCTTATTTACTTTTCCCTTGCTACTGTTACAATCACTACAAAACCCAAAAATATTACTTTTGTTACCGTTACCGCTACTTCCATATTACTTTGCTACTAAATACTTTGCTGCAGATACTAAGTTATCCAGGTGTGGTTGAATTGACAACTCAACTGCTAATACTTGAGAATATTCTTTGGCTCCCCTTGTGTCGAATCAATAAATTTGGGTTGAATACTCTACCCTCGAAAACTGTTGCGATCCCCTATACTTGTGGGTTATCAAGACTATTTTCTGGCGCCGTTGCCGGGGAGCATATCTCTATTCTTTGAGTCACTTGGGATTTATATCTACTGGTCACTATGAAGAACTTGAAAGACGCAAAAACAACAATGTATCCCTCAACTACGAGGGGAGGTAAGGAACTGCGATCTAGCTCTGCACTTGATTCACCTTCTGTTTTGAGTAAGCTTGCGACACCTAAACCTGCTTCTGCTATTAATCCTGATATGTCGCATGTTATTGATGATGCCACTTCTGCTATGCATGATACTTATGATGAAACTACTTCTATGCTTGATACTACTGTGCCACTTGGTGAATTTCTTGATGAACAACTTGCTAGGGCTAGAGAGAATGAAATTATTGAAACTGATAATATTGATGATAGTGATGATGAAGACTCTCCCCCTAATAAATATGAATTGCCTGTTGTGCCTGAGGGCTATGTTATGGATGAAGAAACTAAAAGAGACTTTCTTGCTTGCAATGATAGAAGTGATCTTAAGAAATTATTAGCTAAGCTTAAACAAAAAACTCTGAATGCTAGAATGAAATATGATCCTGCTTATGCTACTTCACCTATCTTTGTTACTGATATGGATTATGAATTCTCCGTTGACCCTGATATAATTACTTTGGTTGAATCTGATCCTTTTTATGGCTATGAATCTGAAACTGTTGTGGCACATCTTACTAAATTAAATGATATAGCCACCCTGTTCACTAATGATGAGAGAACTCGCTACTTCTATATCCTTAAAATATTTCCGTTCTCATTAAAGGGTGATGCTAAAATATGGTTCAATTCTCTTGATCCTGGTTGTGTGCGTAGTCCCCAGGATATGATTTATTACTTCTCTGCTAAATATTTCCCTGCTCATAAGAAGCAAGCTGCTTTAAGGGATATATATAATTTTGTGCAAATTGAAGAAGAGAGTCTCGCACAAGCTTGGGGGAGGCTTCTCCAATTACTTAATGCTTTGCCTGATCATCCTCTCAAGAAAAATGAAATACTTGATATCTTTTATAATGGACTAACCGATGCTTCCAGAGACTACCTGGATAGTTGTGCTGGTTCTGTTTTCAGGGAAAGAACACCGGATGAAGCTGAGATTCTATTGAATAATATGTTGACAAATGAAAATAATTGGACACTTCCTGAGCCAGCTCCTGAGCCTATTCCTAAACCAACTCCAAAGAAAAGGGGTGTTCTATTTCTCAGTCCTAAAGATATGCAAGAGGCAAAGAAATCTATAAAAGAAAAAGGTATTAAAGCAGAAGATGTTAAGAATTTACCTCCTATTGAAGAAATACATGGTCTTAATCCACCGCCTGTTGAAGAAGTATATGGTCTTAATCCATCACCTATTAAAGAAACTCATGGTCTTGATAACCCGACACAGGTAGTAAAGGTAAATTCTCTCTATAGATTTGATGAAGGTGATATTCCTCGTTATAAATCTGCTAGACAATGCTTGTATGAGTTTGACAATTTCATTGTTAAACAAGAAAACTTTAATGCTTATTTTGGTAGACAATTGAAATACAATTCTGATATGCTTGAACACTTGGGTGATTATATGTCTAGAGTTAAAGGTGAACTTAAACTCATTAGTAAACATGCTTCTATGGTTACCACTCAAGTAGAACAAGTACTTAAGGCTCAAAATGATTTGCTCAGTGAATTGAATAGTAAGAATAATGACTATGCTGTTAGAGTGGCTACTAGAACTGGTAAAATGACTCAGGAACATTTGTATCCTGAAGGCCGCCCTAAGAGAATTGAGCAAGATTCTCAGAGAAATAATATTGATGCACCTAGTCCTTCTAAAAAGAAGAAAAAGAAAAATGATAGGACTTTGCATGCTGCTAGTGAACCTATTGCTGAAACACCTGAGAATCCCAATGATATTTCAATTTCTGATGCTAAAACACAATCTGGTAATGAACATGAACCTAGTGACAATGTTAATGATGATGTTCATGTTGATGCTCAACCTAGTAATGATAATGATGTAGAAATTGAACCTGCTGTTGATCTTGATAACCCACAATCAAAGAATCAACGTTATGATAAGAGAGACTTTGTTGCTAGGAAACACGGTAAAGAAAGAGAACCATGGGTTCAGAAACCCATGCCTTTTCCTCTCAAACCATCCAAGAAAAAGGATGATGAGGATTTTGAGCGCTTTGCTGAAATGATTAGACCTATCTTTTTGCGTATGCGATTAACTGATATGCTCAAAATGAATCCTTATGCTAAGTACATGAAATAAATTGTTACTAATAAAAGAAAGATGCCGGAAGCTGAAATTTCCACCATGCTTGCTAATTACATTTTTAAGGGTCAAAGAAACTAGGAGATCCAGGAGTACCCACTATACCATGCTCCATTAAAAGAAACTATGTTAAAATTGCTTTATGTGATCTTGGAGCCGGTGTTAGTGTTATGCCTCTCTCTTTATCGTAGACTTGATTTGAATAAGTTGACACCTACTGAAATATCTTTGCAAATGGCCGATAAATCAACTGCTATACCTGTCGGTATTTGTGAGGATGTGCCTGTTGTGGTTGCAAACGTTACTATTTTAACGGACTTTGTTATTCTTGATATTCCCGAGTACGATAGTATGTCTATTATTCTTGGAAGACCTTTTCTGAATACTGCAGGGGCTGTTATTGATTGCAACAAAGGCAATGTCACTTTTCATGTTAATGGTAATGAGCATACGGTACACTTTCCGAGGAAACAACCTCAAGTCCACAGTATCAATTCTATTGGAAAAATTCCATCGGTTATTTTTGGAGGTTTTGAATTTCCTTTACCTACTGTCAAGAAGAAATATGATATTCTTATTATTGGGGATGTGCATATCCCCGTTGAGGTAACATAGTGTTATTCGAAATTTCTCCGGTTTCATGCGATTCGGAATGAGTTTGTTAACAAGACCTGATCAACCTTGTTAGTGGATTCCGTTTGATGAGCATGAGATGGATGAAGTTAGGAAACACAACCTTCTGTACCCTCCTTTTACTTTCTGTTATTTAGTTGAAATAAAGTAAAAATAGTATTTTTCTGTCTGTTTTCTGAATTATCCGTGCAATATAAAAATACCCCGAAAATAAAAGTTCTCCAAATGCCCTGCCAATTTAATATGATTTTTTCTGGAATATTTCAGAATTTCTGGCACTGAGAACACAACAGGGGGAGCAAGCACCTGGCCACGAGGGTCCAGGGCGCGCCCACCCCTATAGGGCACGCTCCCTGCCTTGTGGGCCCACGGTGGCTCCCCTCCATTTATTCCTGCACCCACACACTTCTTCTTCCTCCCAAAAAAATCACCATCCAGCTCAAGCACGAGTTCTAGCTCATTTTGCTGCGATTTTCGATCTCCTTGCTCAAAGCACCTCTCTCAAAACTGCTTTGGGGGATTGTTCCTTGGTATGTGACTCCTCCATTGGTCCAATTAGTTTTTGTTCTAGTTTTTTATTCATTGCAAATTTGTGCTGCCTAGGTGACCATGTTTTTGAGCTTGCATGTCAAATTTATATGGTTCCAAGTAGTTCTATTGCATGATATAGGCTCTAGGCACTTGTAGGAGTAGTTGCTATCAATTTTGTTGGGCTTGGTTCACTTTTATTTGAAGTTACTAAAAATTTCAGAATTTTCATAAAATGATGAAGAGATTTTTGAGGGGCTCATCGAGCCGAAGCTCGAAGGAAAAGCAAAGTGAAGAAGCAGAGAGGCCCAAATATAATCTGCCTCGCGCCGTGGAGGTTCGGCCGTGTGAATGGCCTTCCGATGATTTCTTGAGAGCAGCCGGGATTTATGATGATTTTTATGAATTGGCTGAGAATGCAGGCCTCACCGACTTCCTTTGCGACCAACGCGAACAGTATCTCTTACTCACCAATAGTTTTGTGCAAAACTTCTACTATTATCCTAAGGAATCACCTCCTTCAGTAGAGTTTCATTTATATGATGTGGTTAAGAAGATGCCACTAGATGAATTTTGCAGGGTTTGCAAAATACCTTTCGAGGGTAGCTTAGAGGAACCACATCGTAAAGATGTGGACGGGTTTATTGATACTATTACTGTAGGGGAAACTAGGAAGGTTTCCGATGCAAGGATCACTAGCATACATTTTCCTGTTTTACACTACTTTGCAATATTTGCTAGTCGTTGCTTAATTGGTCGCGGAAACTGTGGAAACCTTAGTGTTCCTGATATTATTATTTTGTTCCATGGTTTATTCCGCGATGACTCTGTTAGTATGGGCGGTATCATTGCCAAACGGTTAAGTCTGAACCGTACAAAGGGCCCCATCTTTGGAGGTGTCTATGCTTCACGCCTTGCTGCATACTATAACATACCTATTAGGCACTATGAAAAAGAAGAAAAATTGCTGCCCACTGTTTATTTAGATTATAAGAGCATGGTAGCGCATGATTTTATTGTTAAGAATAGGGAACGGGTGCTTAAATACAAATTGCTCTTTGATAAACATCACCCTGAGACTATTACCTTGCCTACTCCTTCCTTGTTTAATTTATCTGCTGGTCAGTATCTCGTTCCGCTGGCGGCCATTCACGCCTACCGGAACCCTACATCAGCCAGAGAGCCAGAGTCGGAACCACAGTTTGATCCTCCACGACAGTCTAATTACTAGTGGGATCCGGAGATGATTACCAACCAGTGGCAATCAGGGTCTTCTTCATCTCAGTATGACTCCGGTTACAACTATGGATATCCGCGAGGCCATCCGTAGCAATAGACCAACTTAGGCCAAAAGCCTAAGCTTGGGGGAGTACGTATTTCCCACCGACATTACATTTATGTTTACACACTCATTGCTAGATGTTGGTGCTCATACTTTTTCACTGTATTATCCATGCTAGTTTATTTTTCTTTTTCTTGCTTTCTTCTTGTGTGTTTGAAAAACCTTAAGAAAAAACCAAAAAAATTAGTAATAGCTTTTAGCTAGTTTACTTTCTTGCTGTAGTAATAATAATTAAAAAGAAAACCCAAAAAGATTTCCCGTTCTTCTTTTGCTTGTTGGGAGCTTTCCCGTGTAAATAGTTTTATTTCTTTTCTTTTCTTTGGGGGTCGATAGGAGAAGACCATAATTGAAATTGTTGAAGTGGCTCTTATATGCATTATTGTTGAATTACCCAAGAGCCCATATTGCCTTGTCTTCTCCTGTTTATTGAATGCTTGCAGATTCCAGCTTAGTGCAATGCATGTGCACTCTTATTATTTTCACATCGTTCGGTCGTGCAAGTGAAAGGCAATTATGACGATATATGATGGACTGACTGAGATGGGAAAAGCTGGTATGAACTCGACCTCTCTTGTTTTTGTAAATATGATTAGTTCACCGTTCCTGATTCAGCCTGTTATGAACAAACATGTTTGCAATGACAATTAGAGATCATTGTTGCTCATGTCATGCTTGATTAGCTATGAGTTATAATGTTTTACCTTGCGTGCCAACATGCTATTAAAATGGTTGTGATGTGGTATAGTGGGGTGGTATCCTCTTTTGAATGATTTAAGTGACTCGACTTGGCACATGTTCACACATGTAGTTGAAACAAATCAACATAGCCTTCACGATATTTATGTTCATGGTGGATTATATCCTACTCATGCTTGTACTCAATATTTATTAATTTTAATGCATGTTCATGACTGTTGTCGCTCTCTAGTTGGTCGCTTCCCAGTCTTTTGCTAGCCTTCACTTGTACTAAGCGGGAATACTGCTTGTGCATCCAATCCCTTAAACCCCAAAGTTATTCCATATGAGTCCACCATACCTTCCTATATGCGGTATCTACCTGCCGTTCCAAGTAAATTTGTATGTGCCAAACTCTAAACCTTCAAATGAAATTCTGTTTTGTATGCTCGAATAGCTCATGTATCAACTAGGGCTGTCCTTATCTTCCATGCTAGGCGGGTTATTCTCAAGAGGAGTGGACTCCTCTCCTCACTCACGAGAAAATGGCTGGTCACCGGGATGCCCAGTCCCATGCTTTATGCAAATCAAATCAAAATAATTGCAAACAAAACTCCCCCGGGACTGTTGTTAGTTGGAGGCACTCATTGTTTCGAGCAAGCCATGGATTGATGCTTGTTGGTGGAGGGGGAGTATAAACTTTACCATTCTATTTGGGAACCGCCTATAATGTGTGTAGCATGGAAGATATCGCCATCTCTTGGTTGTTATGTTGACAATGAAAGTATGCCGCTCAAAATATTATTTATCTCTATTTCAAAATCAAGCTCTGGCACCTCTACAAATCCCTGCTTCCCTCTGTGAAGGGCCTATCCATTTACTTTTATGTTGAGTCATCACCCTCTTATCATAAGCACCAGCTGGAGAGCACAGCTGTCATTTGCTTCCATTACTATTAATTTATATTGGGTATGACTATGATTGGATCTCTTTTACCATGAATTACAATGTTTAGTCAGTCCTTGATCTTTAAAGGTACTCTACATTTATGTTTTGCGGTCTCAGAAAGGGCTAGCGAGATACTATTTTGTTATATCATATTATGATTGTTTTGAGAAAGTGTTGTCATCCGAGATTTATTATTATTGTTTGCTAGTTGATTATGCCATTGATATGAGTAAACATGAAACCTAAGTGTTATTGTGAATATGGTTACTTATAATCTTTGCTGAAAACTTGAATGCTGGCTTCACATATTTACAACAACAAGAGCAAACAGAGTTTGTAAAAGTTTTCTTTATCACTTTCAGTTTATCAACTGAATTGCTTGAGGACAAGCAAAGGTTTAACCTTGGGGGAGTTCATACGTCTCCGTCGTATCTACTTTTCCAAACACTTTTGCCCTTGTTTTGGACTCTAACTTGCATGATTTGAATGGAACTAACCCGGACTGACGCTGTTTTCAGCAGAATTGCCATGCTGTTATTTATGTGCAGAAACAAAAGTTCTCGGAATGACCTGAAACTCCACGGAACTTATTTTTGGAAAATATTAAAAATACTGGAAGAAGAATCCACGTTAGGGGGGCCTCCACCTATGCACGAGGGTGGGGGGCGCGCCTGCCCCCCTGGGCGCGCCCCCTGCCTCGTGGGCCCCCTGTTGCTCCACCGACCTCAACTCCAACTCCATATATTCGTGTTCGGGGAGAAAAATATCAGAAAGAAGGATTCATCATGTTTTACGATACGGAGCCGCCGCCAAGCCCTAAAACCTCTCGGGAGGGCTGATCTGGAGTCCGTTCGGGGCTCCGGAGAGGGGAATCCGTCGCTGTTGTCATCATCAACCATCCTCCATCACCAATTTCATGATGCTCACCGCCGTGCCTGAGTAATTCCATCGTAGGCTTGCTGGACGGTGATGGGTTGGATGAGATTTATCATGTAATCGAGTTAGTTTTGTTAGGTTTTGATCCCTAGTATCCACTATGTTCTGAGATTGATGTTGCTATGACTTTGCTATGCTTAATGCTTGTCACTAGGGCCTGAGTGCCATGATTTCAGATCTGAACCTATTATGTTTTCATGAATATATGTGAGTTCTTGATCCTATCTTGCAAGTCTATAGTCACCTACTATGCGTTATGATCCGGCAACCCCGAAGTGACAATAATCGGGACCACTCCCGGTGATGACCATAGTTTGAGGAGTTCATGTATTCACTATGTGTTAATGCTTTGGTCCGGTACTCTATTAAAAGGAGGCCTTAATATCCCTTAGTTTCCGATAGGACCCCGCTGCCACGGGAGGGTAGGACAAAAGATGGCATGCAAGTTCTTTTCCATAAGCACGTATGACTATATTCGGAATACATGCCTACATTACATTGATGATTTGGAGCTAGTTCTGTGTCGCCCTATGTTATGATTGTTACATGATAAACCGCATCCGGCATAATTCTGCATTACCGATCCAATGCCTACGAGCTTTTCATATATTGTTCTTCGCTTATTAACTTTTCCGTTGCTACTGTTACAATCACTACAAAACCCAAAAATATTACTTTTGTTACCGTTACTTCCATATTACTTTGCTACTAAATACTTTGCTGCAGATACTAAGTTATCCAGGTGTGGTTGAATTGACAACTCAACTGCTAATACTTGAGAATTTTCTTTGGCTCCCCTTGTGTCGAATCAATAAATTTGGGTTGAATACTCTACCCTAGAAAACTGTTGCGATCCCATATACTTGTGGGTTGTCATCGACCAATGTGATCCTTTAAGATTGCTAGCTATCGGCTTCACCCAGTCTGAGGTACTAACTCGGATGACCCGGTAGTAACAATCACAGAGGTGCTCCATTTACCGCCTAGCCGAATAATCGGGAACGTAGGGGTAAGCACACGAGCCAGGCAACCCAGCTTGGCCAAAATCTTAAGTCAAATTAATGCATATTTATGTCTTTATAACGATAATCACGGAAGGCAGCGCTTGTATAATGAATACCAACACTGATGATATATGTTTATTTTGACTCTGTTGCGACAGAAAAAAAGTTACGGGGCTTTTAAGATCTAGAGTGGAAAAATCGAAAAAATTTCAAACTTACTAGTGGCGCACCATTTGCTAGGTGCACCACTAGTAACAGAAAAAAATATAGTTTCAATTTTTTTGGAAAAAATGTGGTCAAATCTGGTCAAACTGTGGTCAAACAATGGTCAAACTAATTATTCTAGAATATTAGTGTTACTAAATAATTATTTCAGTTATTTTGAATTTTGGTCAAATCTGGTCAAACTGTGGTCAAACAATGGTCAAACTAATTATTCTAGAATATTAGTGCTATTAAATAACTATTTCAGTTATTTTGAATTTTGGTCAAAAATTGTCAAACTGTGGTCAAACTGTGGTCAAACAATGGTCAAACTAATTATTCAAGAAATATTAGTGTTACTAAATAATAATTGTTTTTTAAAACAATAGTTTCAAACTCAAACAGTGAAATGTGTCACTTCATGCTCAAGCAAAATTCCTGAGGGTTAATAGGATTGACATCTTACTATTGTCAGGAAAACAACAAGTGCAGACTTGGAAACGAGGGAGAATAGAACCCGGAAGTTAAGCGTGCTCAGGCTAGGGGAGTGGGAGGATGGGTGACCGTTCGGGAAGTTAGATGATTTGGAATGATGAGGGGTGATTAGAGATTAGAGGATAAATTGAGCAGTGATGAGGGGTGATGATTAGAGATTAGAGGTTAAAATAATTCAGAAATTTGAAAATAAAAAAAAAAATCAAAATAAAAATCATAAAATTTCCTTTAGTCCCGGTTGGTGTTACCAACCGGGACTAAAGGTGGAGCTCCACGTGGCCGCGGCCTTTAGTCCCGGTTCGTGTAAGAACCGGGACTAAAGGGGAGAGGCATTAGTAACGACCCTTTAGTCCCGGTTCAAATACCGGGACTAAAGGGCCTTACCAACCGGGCCAAAAGCCCCTTTTTCTACTAGTGCTTTTATAGTCTACTGATTTTCTATTTTCAACCATTTTATTTTGCAGCGGGTCCCACTTGTCGTGCTTAGATTAAAATTGGTCCCACACATTAGAAATTTCGAAATTTGTCAAACAACCATTATAACTTGGACCGACTTGTCAGTTTTCCATTTCACGGGCATTCAGATCACACACACAATCATTGTTTCGAACAGACCAGAGAGCAAATGAAATTGGTCCAAAACAATACTGCATTAATCTATTACAATCGTTACAGTATATTACAACCCAGATATGCCTACTACTGCCTACAACTACAACACATAATATGCTACTCTTTGCTGATATGCTTCACAGCTTCGGACATGGATTCACACTTCACCTATGCAAAAAATAAGAATGAACATATAAGAATAAGAATAGGTACAGAACATCAAACAGTAACCAATGAGGGATCCAATAACTTATAATCAAGGATTGACAGCAAATGCCATGTACATAAATAGTATGACTTACACTAACCAGTATGCGTTCATGGAGTGACTAAAATGTTCTCTCTAGCTAGGAATTTTTTTGGTATATAATATACTGACATGTGCAACGCTCTAAATTGATCATAGAAATGAAAACTGTAAGAACGAGTTTTAGAATCCAGGCATGCCAAATTTTAAGCACCAGCAGAATAGATCTAACAAACCAGACCATGATCATCATGCGCATCAGGATTTATGGTTCTAGCAAAACAGTAAAGAGATGGACATACACACATCAAGCATACCAGCTACTACATCACCATTCTCGTGACAACAGACATCACCATTCACTAATAATTCCCATTGGGAGATCAAACTATGCATCCAACAAGTAACAGCAACAGGGAATGCAGAAAAATTATGACCCGAGATGACGAATCAACTGGGTGCATCTCAATTTGAACAACCACGGCGAGACAACAACCGCAAAAATCCTCAAAAACCTAACAGAAAAAAAGTTACGGGGCTTTTAAGATCTAGAGTGGGTAACTTTTCGAGTAGGTGATTTTTCATATAAAAAACTTTTTCATCCGAGTTCGTATGCAAAAGTTATGCCCATTTTACAAATTCCAGAGAGATTTTGCAAATAAAGTCGAAATTCATATTTGTAATTTTTCCCAACAACTAGACCACATATCACATGGGAAACTTATTTTATTTTATTTTTTTTGACATTTCCATCATTTTCTTTTGTTTTTTCTAAAACTGAAAAGGCGGTCCACGGGGGGGGGGGGGGGGGGTCGAGTTTGAAAATGGGACCTTTAGTACCGGTTCGTGCCATGAACCGGTACTAATGCCTCAAAGCCCATTAGTACCAGTTGGTGGCACCAACCGGGACTAATGGGCATCGCACCCTTTAGTCCCAGTTCGTGGCACCAATCGGGACTAAAGGGCCCAGGTGAACCGGGACTAATGCCTTAGCCGCACGAACCGGGACGAATGCTCACATTAGTCCCGTTTCGTGACTGAACCGAGACTAATGTGAATACTGCCCTGTGACCAAAACCCTGTTTTCTACTAGTGAAGGCTGCATTCTAGAATATAAAAGGCCAAATTGTTGGGTCAGGCCCATGTAGCTAGCGAAAATTAACAGAAAAAATATATATTAAAAAGGCTGAATTAATGGGCTCGGCCCATATAGACACCTAATCGGACCGGGCTGAATCTTATCCACGTCAGCTTGCCACGCTGGATCCTACGTGGCTTGGGGAGGATGCTAGTGACCAATTTTTGGTCGAAGAACCAACGACCTTTTACATATCACAGAGAAGGTCGTTAATTTCAATTTACGACTGCCAGCTTTTGACCTTCTGTTTTTGGTCAAAAAAAGTCGCAAATGAAAAACAATGACCTTTCAGCGGCCAATAGTGAGGGTCACAAGTTGACATATCTCTTGTAGTGGACCAAGAAGAAAACACATTATTATAGAACCGCTCGTGTAAATTTTAACAGCCCCCAGTTAACATGGTTAAGGAGAGTTTCTTTTAACGAACGACGTATGTGAGCACGGTCGAACCGAACACAAGTTAAAAACTTAAAACTTTGAGCATGAAAGCGACTTAGCTGGTTAATATGTTCGGCATTGATGACGCGGTCCGAGGTTGATGCGGGACAAGGTTCCATCCCCCAAGCCGGTCCTGAGGTGGCGGAGCTAAGAGCTCGGCACTTTGAAGTGATGACATAGCACGGCCAATGCAGGCCGGCAGAGTGATGCCGAAGTCCCCAGCGTGGGTTAATCAAGTGTTGACGAAGCCCCCCGTCCAGCCGAGGTGACGTGGTATGTCAGTACGCCGAGGTGACAACACTTCCCGGCCCGAATCATTTACATGTGCACAAAAAATAGTACACACCGGAGATAATTGTAGTAATAATAAATTAAAAAAATGTAGCATAATAAATAATTTATGCAAAGTGAATAATTAAAGGAATATGGCCCGTGCGCCGAACACCCAACGAGGTAGAACCCTCTCGATGATGCCGAAGTCCCCGAGGCAACCGAACATGTCGGTATGGAAATTCGACCAACAAGGTGATCATGCGAGCCGGTTTATACCGATTGGGACGATGACGTTGGCTTGCCGAAGTGACCGCGTGACGCAGTCGAAGTCGATTACCTACACACATAAAATAGTGCGGTCCAAAAATGATAATATAAATATATATGAAATCCTTGCATAATTGCTTTGCGCAAAATTAATTTATTTAAAGAGATGTGGCCTGACGCCGAAGCCAATGTCGATGCAGGGCGTCGGAGTAACGCGGTGAAGGCGTGACAAAGCCTGAATTTGCAGGGTGGTCCGGGCTCTAGATGCGGGGTTTGCTGAACTGTGGCGACGGGAAACTGACCGAACCATCACGCAACCATCGTTAATGCGGCCATCGTTTGACAGACCTGTATACATATGATGGAACAAACCAGAGAAATAACTCCTCGGAAAAATGAACCCAAGCAAGAAAAAGTTACTAGGATTAATAGCACCTGGTTTATCTGTTGTGGAAATCCGAAGAAATGTTACTCCAAAATTGGGACTCGGTCCGCACACCCATTGCCTGATGGGCGATGAAGCGATGGCATGGCGATGCTGGCAAAGGTTGGCTCGCCGAGGCAAAGCCCCAGGTCCAGCTAACGTGACAAAGCTGGTCGGCTGGTGACGCCGAAGTCTCCAGAGTAGGCTGATGAAGAGATGGTGAAGCCCCCGGTCTAGGCCGAGGTAACGGAGCGGGTCGGTAAGGAGACGTTGCAGCTGCCATGTCAGCCAAGGTGTTGAAGTAGTTTGGCGTGATGAACATCGGCTCTAAGAGGCAACGGTGCGGCCATGCTGATGCAGGTCGTAACTCGTGACGTGGTCAATGCCGACTTGATGAAGTGACCGTGCGGCGATGCCGGTGTGCCCGCTCCGTGTAATCCGTGGGGCGGCGATGTTGGTGATGATTTATCCTTCTCGATGCCGAACTCTTGTTCGGCTTGCCGAGATAATGATCCCAAGAAGTTGAGCTCGGCTCAACAAGGCGACGACGTGTCTAGCGCTGGTCGGCTACCGGGGAGCAACATTGTCGGGCTGGTTTGACACCGGTGTGATGGTGAAGATCATATTGGAAAAGACTTTAAAATTAGTGGATGTGTTTGGGAACAAAACACAATACCCCATACAAAACTTCCTTCAAAAAGGATGTCCGAAATTCCATTCATAAAAAAGATGAACTCGGGTCGGATTCGTTCTCGCGCAGAAAACACATCTGAAAAGTGATGCACTAATCGGAAGGTTCTCAGAGTTTGGACAGTCGGATCGAGCTGAAATTTTGAGGGGTGGTAGATATAGGAATTCTGCAGCCGATCAACGGTTGGATCTTCCAAAGGATGTCTGAGCTAGATGCTGGACACCACGCTCCGAACTCGTCCAGATTCACGTCCAGATTCGACGGGGCTCCGGTATATCGGAGACCGGCGGAGATTGCTTCATCGGAACGTGACGAAATTTCACAGTGTTGTTGTAGACTCAATTCTGCACAATTCCACCAAAGGAATCATAAAAGCGATGCTCGAGGAGGTGGTGGTAGCGGATGCAAGTTCGCTGTTCGGAAAAACAGCACGGTCGCCCGAGGGCAATGTTGACGTTGAGCCCCCGAGCTCCATGGATGATTCCTCCATGATCTTGATAGAGATCGGAGTTGTTGTTGATGAAGGCCCTCGTCCGAACATGATGATTGGAGGTAGGGCACAGTCCTCGGTCAAGCCAAGGTGAGCAGTCGAGGCGGCGACGAGGACGCCGATGTTGCAGTTGATCTGCAGGCGAGCCATTGATCCTTTTGCCGACCACAGCGGAACTCTCAATGAAAGCATCATTGTCGGTGTCAAAACCGGTAGATCTCGGGTAGGGGGTCCCAAGCTGTGCGTCATGGATCGATGGGTAACAGGAGACAGGGGACACGATGTTTACCCAGGTTCAGACCCTCTTAATGGAGGTAATACCCTACTTCCTGCTTGATTGATCTTGATGAATATAGAGATTACAAGAGTTGATCTACCTCGAGATCATATGTTGTGGTCTAAACCCTAAAGCTATGATGAGTAATGTCATGATGATCTATCGACTAGCCTGGCCTCGGCTTATATAATGTACCAGAGGCCTGAGATAACAAGAGTCCTAGTCGAATACGCCGGTGGAGAGGAGTCCTTGTCTTGATCACCAAGTCTTGTGGAATCTTCCGTGCGTATACATCGGCTGTCCGAACTAGCCCATGAGCAAACGGCCATGGGGGTCCTCGGCCCAATCCAGCTGATCGGGAGACGACGTGGTGAGTACCCCCTAGTCCAGGAGACCGTCACCCGGCACGCCATGCCCGGGAGCAGGGCAGCACCATCCATCGTCTGTTGGGCTACATCTCCTCCGCGTCGGAGAGCTGCACCACCAGCTCAGACGGCGACGACAATCCTCCCGTTGTCGACCGCAAGGGCAAGGGCCCTACCAAGAAGTGGTAATATCACCCTCTGCATGGTCTTTTTTATTTTATCTAGTTTAATCCATTGGACTTTCTCTATTTTGGGCCTGATTAGTTTGTCGGATGAACTATCATGCCTGGATCTATCTATATTTCTCTGTTTGATGAACTTGTTTGTGATGTTGATCTACGTGTTACGTTGTTGCATGACTTGTATGTATTTGGGTGCGGGATATGGGTTCTAAAGTTGTGGACATAGTCACATAGATATATGGGGACTGCCCGGTCAGTGCTAGCAAGGACACAAAAATAATGTTTTTGCAGACTGCCTTATAAAAGTACATGTCCAGCTCTCATTTCGATGGGTTAGTGAATCATTTTCCAGACAATCATCTGCTGGTTTATTTTCATTTTTGCGGGGAATCTACTAGTGACTTCTCCATGTGCCTATTGTATTACATTTCGCACGAGCGTGTTTGGTTGCATGTACTCGGTAAATGAAAATTCATTTGCGCACCTAGAGCATACATAATGTTTCTTACAGTACTACATAAAATATTGAATATCATTTCACCTGAGATATGCCCTCTTTAACTCGTTTAGTACAATTCTTTATTCATAGAAAATTATCCATGGCGAGAACATGCCATCTCGACAACACGATAGCTTTAGCCGAGAGAAAAAAGCCGCTTCGTCGTGCCCGCTCCCGTGAGCGGCTGGGCGAAGCCATAGGCGCCGCCGGCCCTAGTCCATCTTCCGCCTCCCCTTCCCCTCGCCGCCGCCGGAGGGTGCAGCCAGGCAAAGCCTGGTCTGCGTCGGCAGCTACGGGGCTCTCCTTCCTCCTCGTTTGGCGACGCGTGGTGTGGAACGTGGTGGTCGGCGGGGGTGTTGTGCTCGGCATGGGGCGTGGCGGCGGTGAGGCACGCGGGTGCGCTGGCGGTGTAGGCGTGCGTGCTTGCTGCGGTGGCTGCACGGGCAGGTCACTACCAGAATAACTACTTACGCCGACGACCTCATCTATGCCGACGGCGCCCGTCGGCATAGATGGACCTATGCCGACGGCCAAGGACAGGTCGTAGGCGTAGAAAAGCCGTCGGCATACATCCATCTATGCCGACGGGGCCGTCGGCATAGACGAGGCCGTCGGGACCGCTCGAGATACGCCTATGGGGATCGTCGGCATAGGCGCGGCCGTCGGCATAGCCCGGGCCCACCTACCCGGTCAGCGCTGACCGTTTGACGGCGTTGAAACTGCGCCGACGGGAGGTAACGGCGGCCGTCGGCATATCTATGGCAGAGGTATGCCTACGGCATGGCCGTCGGCATAGACCTGGCCCATGCCCCTCTGCCACGTCATCGATCCGTGTGCAGCTATGCCGACGGCCTTGCCGTCGGCATATGTTTATTTAGTTTTATTTTTAATTTTGCTTTATACTATCTATGGCAAAGGTATGCCTACGGCGTAGCCATCGGCATAGGCCCCTCTGCCACGTGATCGATCCGTGTGCCATGCCACGTCATCGATCCGTGGGACTTGCCGTCGGCATACATTTATTTTACTTTATTTTTTATTTTTACTTTATTTTAGTTTTTGTTTTTTGCATAACATAATTATGCCTTATCTAAAAAAACATACCCCGATGGTATATCAATTGCCCCCTGTTACGAACATCGCTATCGCCGTGTCACGGAGGGGGGAAAAAGTCGACACGGAGGGAATTCTAGTTGGTGGGGGGATTCAGGGTGTAGCTATGTCACCGAAACATCGCACGGGTCCCGATGCATATGTGAAAGTGTTCAGGCATGCGTAGACGCCCGTCTTGGGGCTCCGCGGTGTGCCCCCCTGCACGCAAGGCAGTGCCGCTATCACTTGGAGGGGGCCAAACCCCGGAGACGTGTGCCGCCTCTTCGGACATGCCACCATACCGTACGGCATGTATGAGGTCCTGGTGCGACGCTCGGGTGGCATTGCTACCCCCGTAGGCCCCCCGTCCCGCCTAACCCTGTAGTGTTTGACCACGGGATCTAGCCCTTTGACTTTGCATGGACGGGCTTTGAGCAGTGGACCTATCCACCCGGTTGTGTTAGGTCAGCCCATAGGAACACTTTGGAGCAACATCCGGGCCAGACCCACAGCAAGATCCCCTCCGTGTAGACCCGACTCGTCCGTTTCCCCCTCCAGGTGCCGGCGGCGGCGCCGTCCGTGAGGGGGGCACACCCCGGAGACGCGTGCCGCCTCTTCGGACATGCCACCACACCACCCCGCATGTATGAGGGCCTGGTGCGACGCTCGGGTGGCATTCCTACCCCCCCCCAGGGCCCCCGTCCCGCCTAACCCTGTATCGTTTGACCACGGGATCTAGCCCTTTGAGTTTGCACGGACGGGCTTTGAGCAGTGGACCTATCCACCCGGTTGTGTTAGGTCAGCCCATAGGAACACCTTGGAGCAACATCCGGGCCAGACCCACAGCAAAATCCCCTCCGTGTAGACCCGACGCGTCCGTTTCCCCCCTCCAGGTGCCGGCGGCGGCGCCGTCCGTGAGGGGGCACACCCCGGAGACGCGTGCCGGGCGTTTGCACCCGCCACAACACTTTGAGACTTGTGAGAGGCCGCCTACGCAAGATTTGGCGGCATGCTAGCCCCCGGAGGCCGCCGGCCACAGTCGTAGACACGCGAAGAGCAATCCGCGTAGAGGGAATTGTTTAGATACTACTCCATCACGAACAATTATGAAAAATTGCCATCAGTCCTACAACACATGTGCCCACATCGTGTAAAAAACTCATGATTTTATCGCGCTTCGAGTATTTAATAATATTCACGCCGCATGGTTACCGCAGAACGTCTACTACCGTATCATAGCCGTCCGTGAGGGGGGGCACACCCCAGAGATGCGTGCCGCCTCTTTGGACATGCCACCACACCACCCCGCATGTATGAGGGACCGGTGCGACGCTCGTGTGGCATTGCTACCCCCCAGGGCTCCCGTCCCGCCTAACCCTATAGCGTTTGACCATGGGATCTAGCCCTTTGACTTTGCACGGACGGGCTTTGAGCAGTGGACCTATCCACCCAGTTGTGTTAGGTCAGCCCATAGGAACACTTTGGAGCAACATCCGGGCCAGACCCACAGCAAGATCCCCTCCGTGTAGACCCGACGTGTCCGTTTCCCCCCTCCAGGTGCCGGCGGCGGCACCATCCGTGAGTGGGAGGGGCACACCCCGGAGACGCGTGTCGGGCGTTTGCACCCGCCACAACACTTCCAGACTTGTCAGAGGCGCCTACGCAAGATTTGGCGGCATGCTAGCCCCCGGAGGCCGCCGGCCACAGTCGTAGACACGCGAAGAGCAATCCACGTAGAGGGAATTGTTCAGATACTAATCCATCACGAACAATTATGAAAAATTAACATCAGTCCTACACCACATGTGCCCACGTCGTGTAAAAAACTCATGATTTTATCGCGCTCCGAGTATTTAATAATATTGACGCCGCATCGTTACCGCAGAACGTCTACTACCGTGTCATCGCCGTCCGTGAGGGGGGGGGCACACCCCGGAGACGCGTGCCGCCTCTTCGGACATGCCACCACAACACCCCGCATGTATGAGGGCCCGGTGCGATGCTCGGGTGGCATTGCTACCCCCAGGGCCCCCGTCCCGCCTAACCCTGTAGCGTTTGACCACGGGATCTAGCCCTTTGACTTTGCACGGACGGGCTTTGAGCAGTGGACCTATACACCCGGTTGTGTTAGGTCAGCCCATAGGAACACTTTGGAGCAACATCCGGGCCAGACCCACAGCAAGATCCCCTCCGTGTAGACCCGACGCGTCCGTTTCCCCCCTCCAGGTGCAGGCGGCGGCGCCATCTGTGAGGGGGGGGCACACCCTGGAGACGCTTGTCGGGCGTTTGCACCCGCCACAACACTTCCAAACTTGTGAGAGGCCGCCTACGCAAGATTTGGCGGCATGCTAGCCCCCGGAGGCCGCCGGCCACAGTCGTAGACACGCGAAGAGCAATCCGCGTAGAGGGAATTGTTCAGATACTACAACATTAACCCCATGACATACGAGGGAGTGTTCTATCAAGAGCAACCTGATGATGATGATGATGTGGTTAGAAACGATGACGCTAGACCATTGGGTGATGATGATGTGGATCCAAACGTCGACGATGCACGGAATGATGGTGAGACCATTGTCAATGAAAATGACATACTTATGCTAGAAAAGTTAAACGAAGACGCTGATGACGAGGAAGAGCCTCCACCTCCGTCAGACAACGAAGATGATATGATTGATAGTGATGATGAGACGGACCGAGAAAGAGGTTGCAACAGTGATGATTCATATGGGTTCTAGCAGATGTACGTTTCAAGTCTTTTTTTCTATAGTTTAGGAATATGACTTTTTATGCATTTTTATTAATGTGTTTATTATCATGCCTTTTCCTTCATTTCATTAATTTACTAATTGCTTATTCTCTTTTCAATGCAGGTTCGTGGAACATGGGCAAGGGGAAGGCCGACGGCGTGGGTTTCCTACGCAAGGTCGTCGGCCTACCTAGTCGGAGTGGTCGAGCACGTAATCCTCCCCCTCGGCTACTTAACGATGAATCCTCACAGGGAGGTCGAGGGAGAGGTGCCCCTAGAGGAGGAGGGGGCGGGGGAGAGCCTCTAGAGGGCGAGGTGGTGGGGGGAGAGCCACTACAGGGGGTCGCGGCCAGAAAGAGCGCACCCTCACCGACTTAGGGGTGTTGTCTTCGAGGCCCTCCTCTAGTGAGGTACCCTCTGGCGAGGAGGAGGACGAGGAGGAGGAGGAGGAGGAGGTTCGGGATGAGGCCGAGGAGGAGGTGGAGGATGAGGCAGGCGAGGAGGGGGAGCACGAGGAGGAGGAGGAGGAGGAGGAGGTTGGGGAGGGGGAGGCAGGCAAGGAGGAGGGTGGTGGCGGGGATGATGGTGGTGACGGGAAGGGGGTTGACAAAGCTACCAAAGCAGGTTCCTGCTACTGAGGAGCAGAAGTGGCTCATTGAGCCCACGGGGAAAGAGTAAGTGCCACTTTATAATAATTTCATTATTTTGCTTGTCACATGCTTATTCCGGTTGTTATTTATTTTGCTTGTCACATGCTAATAGTTCATTCTTTTGCAGCAACTGGATATATTCTAAAGGGGTCTGTATTCCCAACGGCCTCATCACCGTCTTGCTGAAGTTATACTGGTCGGGGTTGTACTTGTTGGGTAACGTAGCAATAATTCAAAATTTTCCTACGTGTCACCAAGATCAATCTAGGAGATGCTAGCAACGAGAGAGAAGGAGTGCATCTTCATACCCTTGAAGATCGCTAAGCGGAAGCGTTACAAGAACGCGGTTGATGGAGTCGTACTCGCAGCGATTCAAATCGCGGAAGATCCGATCTAGCGCCGAACGGACGGCGCCTCCGCGTTCAACACACGTACAGCCCGGGGACGTCTCCTCCTTCTTGATCTAGCAAGGGGAGAGGAGAAGTTGAGGGAGAACTCCAGCAGCACGACGGCATGGTGGCAATGGAGCTCGTGGTTCTCCAGTAGAGCTTCGCTAAGCACTACGGAGGAGGAGGAGGAGGAGGTGTATGAGGAGGGAGGGCTGCGCCAGGGAAGAGGTGCGGCTGCCCTCCCACCCCTCCACTGTATATAGGGGCAATGGGAGAGGGGGAGGCGCCCTAGGGTTTCCCCTAGGGGGCGGCGGCCAAGCAGATTGGATCTCCCTAGGGAAAATCCTAGGGAGAGTTGCCCCCCAAGCCAAGCAGGTTGAGGCTTGCCTCCCAAGCCAGGTGGAGGCGCCCCACCTCCCAAAGTAACGTGAGAAAGGGTGTGGGGGGCGCACCACCCCTTAGTGGGCTGGTTTGCTCCTTCCCCTTTGGCCCATGAGGCCCTCCAACACTTGCCGGGGCTCCCGAAACATGTTTCAGTCATGCTGGCCATAGCCTGGTACCCCTGGAACACTTCCGGACTCCAATACCCTTCGTCCAATATATCGATATTCACCGCCGGACCATTCCGGAACTCCTCATCATGTTCGGGATCTCATCCGGGACTCCGAACAACCTTCGGTAACCACATACTATTTCCCATAACAACTCTAGCGTCACCGAACCTTAAGTGTGTAGACCCTACGGGTTCGTGAACCATGCAAACATGACCAGGACACCTCTCCGGCCAATAACCAATAGCGGGATCTGGATACCCATATTGGCTCCCACATGTTCCACGATGATCTCATCGGATGAACCACGATGTCGGGGATTCAATCAACCCCGTATGCAATTCCCTTTGTCAATCGGTATGTTACTTGCCTGAGATTCGATCATCGGTATCCCAATACCTCGTTCAATCTCGTTACTGGCAAGTCACTTTACTCGTCCGTAATGCATGATCCCGTGACTAACTACTTAGTCACATTGAGCTCATTATGATGATGCATTACCGAGTGGGCCCAGGGATACCTCTCCGTCATACGGAGTGACATATCCCAGTCTCGATTCGTGCCAACCCAACAGACACTTTCGGAGATACCTGTAGTGCACCTTTATAGCCACCCAGTTACGTTGTGACGTTTGGTACACCCAAAGCATTCCTACGGTATCCGGGAGTTGCACAATCTCATGGTCTAAGGAAACGATACTTGACATTAGAAAAGCTCTTAGCAAACGAACTACACGATCTTGTGCTATGTTTAGGATTGGATCTTGACATTAGAAAAGCTCCTAATGATGTGATCCCGTTATCAATGACATCCAATGTCCATGGTCAGGAAACCATAACCATCTATTGATCAACGAGCTAGTCAACTAGAGGCTTACTAGGGACATGTTGTGGTCTATTTATTCACACATGTATTACGGTTTCCAGTTAATACAATTATAGCATGAACAATAGACAATTATCATGAACAAGGAAATACAATAATAACCATTTTATTATTGCCTCTAGGGCATATTTCCAACAGTCTCCCACTTGCACTAGAGTCAATAATCTAGTTCACATCACCATGTGATTAATACTCAAAGTTCACATCGCCATGTGATTAATACCCAAGAGTTTACTAGAGTCAATAATCTAGTTCACATCACCATGTGATTAACACTCAATGAGTTTTAGGGTTTGATCATGTTATGCTTACGAGAGAGGTTTTAGTCAACGGGTCTGCAACATTCAGATCCGTGTGTGCTTTACAAATCTCTATGTCATCTTGTAGATGCAGCTACCACGCGCTACTTGGAGCTATTCCAAATAACTGCTTTACTATACGAATCCGGTTTACTACTCAGAGTCATCCGGATTAGTGTCAAAGTTTGCATCGACGTAACCCTTTACGACGAACTCTTTTACCACCTCCATAATCGAGAAAATTCCTTAGTCCACTAGATACTAAGGATAAGTTCGACCGCTGTCATGTGATCCATTCCTGGATCACTCTTGTACCCCTTGACTAATCCATGGCAAGGCACACTTCATGTGCGGTACACAGCATACATACTGTAGAGCCTACGTCTAAAGCATAGGGGACGACCTTCGTCCTTTCTCTCTCTTCTACTGTGGTCATGTTTTGAGCCTTACTCAACACTCACACCTTGTAACACAGCCAAGAACTCCTTCTTTGCCGATCTATTTTGAACTCCTTCAAAATCTTGTCACGGTATGTATTCATTTGAAAGTACTATTAAGCGTTTTTTATCTATCCTTATAGATCTTGATGCTCAATGTTCAAGTAGCTTAATCCAGGTTTTCCATTGAAAAAAACTTTTAAAATAACCCTGTATGCTTTCCAGAAATTCTACATCATTTCTGATCAACAATATTTTAACAACACATACTCATCAAAAATCTATAGTGCTCCCACTCACTTCTTTGGAAATACAAGTTTCTCATAAACTTTGTATAAACCCAAAATCTTTGATCATCTCATCAAAGCGTACATTCCAAATCTGAGATGCTTACTCCAGTCCTTAGAAGGATTGCTGGAGCTTTGCATACTTGTTAGCATCTTTCAGGATTGACAAAACCTTCTGGTTGTATCACATACAACCTTTCCTCAAGAAAATCGTCGAGGAAACAATGTTTTGACATCCCATCTGCAAGATTTCATAGATAATGCAGTAACTACTAATATAATTCCAACAGACTCTTAGCATCGCTACGAGTGAGAAAGTCTCATCGTAGTCAACTCCTTGAACTTGTCGGAAAACATCTTAAAGACAAGTCGAGCTTTCTTAATGGTGACACTTACCATCATTGTCCGTCTTTCTTTTAAAATCCATCTGCATCCAACAGCCTTACGACCATCAAGTAGTTCTTCCAAAGTCTATACTTTGTTTTCATACATGGATCCTCTCGGATTTTATGGCCTCGAGCCATTCATCGGAATCCGGGCCCACCATCGCTTCTCCATAGCTCGTAGGTTCATTGTTGTCTAGCAACATGACTTCCAAGACAGGATTACGTACCACTCTGAAGTAGTACGCATCCTTGTCGTCCTACGAGGTTTGATAGTGACTTGATCCGAAGTTTCATGATCACTATCATAAGCTTCCACTTCAATTGGTGTAGGTGCCACAGGAACAACTTCCTGTGCCCTGCTACACACTAGTTGAAGTCATGGTTCAATAACCTCATCAAGTCTCCACCATCCTCCCACTCAATTCTTTCGAGAGAAACTTTTCCTCGAGAAAGGACCCGTTTCTAGAAACAATCGCTTTTGCTTCCAGATCTGAAATAGGAGGTATACCCAACTGTTTTGGGTATTCTATGAAGATGCATTTATCCGCTTTGGGTTCGAGCTTATCATCCTAAAAAAATTTCACATAAGCGTCGCAGCCCCAAACTTTTAAGAAACGACAGCTTAGGTTTCTCTAAACCATAGTTCATACGGTGTCGTCTCAACGGAATTGCGTGGTGCCCTATTTAAAGTGAATCCGGTTGTCTCTAATGCCTAAACCATAAACGATAGTGTAATTCGATAAGAGACATCATGGTATGCACCATATCCAATAGGGTGCAGTTATGATGTTCGGACACACCATCACACTATGGTGTTCCAGGCGATATTAGTCGTGAAACAATTTCAACAATTTCTTAATTGTGTGCCAAACTCGTAACTCAGATATTCATCTCTATGATCATATCATAGACATTTTTATCCTCTTGTCACGACGATCTTCAACTTCACTGTGAAATTACTTGAACCTTTCAATAATTCAGACTTGTGTTTCATCAAGTAAATATACTTAGCATCTACTCAAATCATCTGTGAAGTAAGAACATAACGATATCCACTGCATGCCTCAGCACTCATTGGACTGCACACCCAAATGTATTACTTCCAACAAGTTGCTTTCTCGTTCCATCTTACTGAAAACGAGGCCTTTCAGTCATCTTGCCCATGAGGTACGATTTGCATGTCTCAAGTGATTCAAAATCAAGTGAGTCCAAACGATCCATCTGTATGGACTTTCTTCATGCATATATACTAATAGACATGGTTCGCATGTCTCAATCTTTTCAAAAACGAGTGAGTCCAAAGATCCATCAACATGGAGCTTCTTCATGCGTTTTATACCAATATGACTCAAGTGGCAGTGCCACAAGTATGTGGTACTATCATTACTATCTTATATCTTTTGGCATGAACATGTGTAGCACTACGATCGATATTCAATAAACCATTCATTTTAGGTGCAAGACCATTGAAGGTATTATTCAAATAAAAAGAGTAACCATTATTCTCCTTAAATGAATAACCGTATTGCGATAAACATAATCCAATCATGTCTATGCTCAACGCAAACACCAAATAACAATTATTCAGGTTTAACCCCAATCTCGATGGTAGAGGGAGAATGCGATGCTTGATCACATCAACCTTGGAAACACTTCCAACACATATCGTCATCTCACCTTTAGCTAGTCTCCGTTTATTCCGCAGCTTTTATTTCGAGTTACTAACACTTAGCAACCGAACCGGTATCTAATACCCTGGTGCTACTAGGAGTACTAGTAAAGTACACATTAATATAATGTATATCCAATATACTTCTATCAACCTTGCCAGCCTTCTCATCTACGAAGTATCTAGGGTAGTTCTGCTTCAGTGACCGTTCCCCTCATCTCAGAAGCACTTAGTCTCGGGTTTGCGTTCAACCTTGGGTTTCTTCACTAGAGCTGCAACTGATTTGCCATTTCATGAAGTATCCCTTCTTGCCTTGCCCTTCTTGAAACTAGTGGTTTTACTAACCATCAACAATTGATGCTCCTACTTGATTTCTACTTTCGCGGTGTCAAACATCGCGAATAGCTCAAGGATCATCATATCTATCCCTGATATGTTATAGTTCATCACAAAGCTCCAGTAGCTTGGTGGCAGTGACTTTCGAGAACCATCACTATCTCATCTGGAAGACAACTCCCACTCGATTCAAGCAATTATAGTACTCAGACAATCTGAGCACATGCTCAACGATTGAGCTTTTTCTCCCTTAGTTTGTAGGCTTAAGAAACTTGTCGGAGGTCTCACACCTCTTGACGTGGGCACAAGCCTGAAATCCCAATTTCAGCCCTTGAAACATCTCATATGTTCCGCGACGTTTCAAAACGTCTTCGGTGCCTCAATTCTATACCGTTTACATTACGCACTGAACTATCACGTAGTCATCAAAACGTGTATGTCAGATGTTCGCAACATCCACAGACGACGCTCGAGGTTCATCACACCAAGTGGTGCATTAAGGACATAAGTCTTCTGTGCAGCAATGAGGACAATCCTCAGTTTACGGACCCAGTCCGCATAATTGCTACTACCAACTTTCAACTAAATTTTCTCTAGGAACATATCTTAACCAGTAGAACTAAAGCGCAAGCTATGACATAATTTGCAAAGACCTTCTGACTATGTTCATGATAATTAAGTTCATCTGATTAATGAACTCCCACTCAGATAGACATCCCTCTAGTCATCTAAGTGATACATGATCCGAGTCAAACTAGGCCGTGTCCGATCATCACGTGAGACGGACTAGTCATCATCGGTGAACATCTCCATGTTGATCGTATCTACTATACGACTCATGTTCGACCTTTCGATCTCTTGTGTTCCGAGGCCATGTCTGTACATGCTAGGCTCGTCAAGTCAACCTAAGTGTTTCGCATGTGTTCCGAGGCCATGTCTGTACATGCTAGGCTCGTCAACACCCGTTGTATTCGAACGTTAGAATCTATCACACCCGATCATCACGTGGTGCTTCGAAACAACGAACCTTCACAACGGTGCACAGTTAGGGGGAACACATCT
Source organism: Aegilops tauschii subsp. strangulata (assembly GCF_002575655.3). NCBI lineage: Eukaryota > Viridiplantae > Streptophyta > Magnoliopsida > Poales > Poaceae > Aegilops > Aegilops tauschii. The sequence goes on along the minus strand of NC_053039.3, from coordinate 562,541,969 downwards.
CTTGAAATTTTAGTGAGGGATCATCTTATTTATGCTACCGTCGTTCTAAGCAAATAAGATGTAAACATGACAAACATCACATGCAAATCATAAAGTGACATGATATGGCCAATATCATCTTGCGCCTTTCGATCTCCATCTTCGAGGCGCGGCATGATCACCTTCGTCACCGGCATGACACCATGATCTCCATCATCGTGTCTTCATGAAGTTGTCTCACCAACTATTACTTCTACTACTATGGCTAACGGTTAGCAATAAAGTAAAGTAATTACATGGCGTTTTTCATTGACACGCAGGTCATACAATAAATTAAGACAACTCCTATGGCTCCTGCCGGTTGTCATACTCATCAACATGCAAGTCGTGATTCCTATTACAAGAACATGATCAATCTCATACATCACATATATCATTCATCACATCCTTTTGGCCATATCACATCACATAGCATACCCTGCAAAAACAAGTTAGACGTCCTCTAATTGTTGTTGCATGTCTTACGTGGCTGCTATGGGTTTCTAGCAAGAACGTTTCTTACCTACGCAAAAGCCACAACGGTGATATGCCAATTGCTATTTACCCTTCATAAGGACCCTTTTCATCGAATCCGATCCGACTAAAGTGGGAGAGACTGGCACCCGCTAGCCACCTTATGCAACAAGTGCATGTCAGTCGGTGGAACCTGTCTCACGTAAGAGTACGTGTAAGGTCGGTCTGGGCCGCTTCATCCTACAATGCCGACGAATCAAGATAAGACTAGTAACGGTAAGCAAATTGAACGAATCATCGCCCACAACTACTTTCTGTTCTACTCGTGCATAGAATCTACGCATAGACCTAGCTCATGATGCCACTGTTGGGTAACGTAGCAATAATTCAAAATTTTCCTACGTGTCACCAAGATCAATCTAGGAGATGCTAGCAACGAGAGAGAAGGAGTGCATCTTCATACCCTTGAAGATCGCTAAGCGGAAGCGTTACAAGAATGCGGTTGATGGAGTCGTACTCGCAGCGATTCAAATCGCGGAAGATCCGATCTAGCGCCGAACGGACGGCGCCTCCGCGTTCAACACACGTACAGCCCGGGGACGTCTCCTCCTTCTTGATCCAGCAAGGGGAGAGGAGAAGTTGAGGGAGAACTCTAGCAGCACGACGGCGTGGTGGCAATGGAGCTCGTGGTTCTCCGGCAGAGCTTCGCTAAGCACTACGGAGGAGGATGAGGAGGTGTATGAGGAGGGAGGGCTGCGCCAGGGAAGAGGTGCGGCTGCCCTCCCACCCCTCCACTATATATAGGGGAAAGGGGAGAGGGGGAGGCGCCCTAGGGTTTCCCCTAGGGGGCGGCGGCCAAGCAGATTGGATCTCCCTAGGGAAAATCCTAGGGAGAGTTGCCCCCCCAAGCCAAGCAGGTTGAGGCTCGCCTCCCAAGCCAGGTGGAGGCGCCCCACCTCCCCAAGTAACGTGGGAAAGGGTGTGGGGGGCGCACCACCCCTTAGTGGGCTGGTTTGCCCCTTCCCCTTTGGCCCATGAGGCCCTCCAACACTTGTCGCGGCTCCCGAAACACCTTTCGGTCATGCTGGCCATAGCCTGGTACCCCCGGAACACTTCCGGACTCCAATACCCTTCGTCCAATATATCGATATTCACCGCCGGACCATTCCGGAACTCCTCATCATGTTCGGGATCTCATCCGGGACTCCGAACAACCTTCGGTAACCACATACTATTTCCCATAACAACTCTAGCGTCACCGAACCTTAAGTGTGTAGACCCTACGGGTTCGTGAACCATGCAAACATGACCAAGACACCTCTCCGGCCAATAACCAATAGCGGGATCTGGATACCCATATTGGCTCCCACATGTTCCACGATGATCTCATCGGATGAACCACGATGTCGGGGATTCAATCAACCCCGTATGCAATTCCCTTTGTCAATTGGTATGTTACTTGCCTGAGATTCGATCATCGGTATCCCAATACCTCGTTCAATCTCGTTACTGGCAAGTCACTTTACTCGTCCGTAATGCATGATCCCGTGACTAACTACTTAGTCACATTGAGCTCATTATGATGATGCATTACCGAGTGGGCCCAGAGATACCTCTCCGTCATACGGAGTGACAAATCCCAGTCTCGATTCGTGCCAACCCAACAGACACTTTCGGAGATACCTGTAGTGCACCTTTATAGCCACCCAGTTACGTTGTGACGTTTGGTACACCCAAAGCATTCCTACGGTATCCAGGAGTTGCACAATCTCATGGTCTAAGGAAACGATACTTGACATTAGAAAAGCGCTTAGCAAACGAACTACACGATCTTGTGCTATGCTTAGGATTGGGTCTTGTCCATCACATCATTCTCCTAATGATGTGATCCCGTTATCAATGACATCCAATGTCCATGGTCAGGAAACCATAACCATCTATTGATCAACGAGCTAGTCAACTAGAGGCTTACTAGGGACATGTTGTGGTCTATGTATTCACACATGTATTACGGTTTCCAGTTAATACAATTATAGCATGAACAATAGAAAATTATTATGAACAAGGAAATACAATAATAACCATTTTATTATTGCCTCTAGGGCATATTTCCAACAGTACTGTCCGGATCCAGTCAGGCACCCGGACCATCGGGTTTTGGCCACGAGCTGGGACCACTGGGAAGCGGCCCTCCACGCGGACCATGAGACCCATGCCAAGGCCATGATCACTACTTTCTGGGTGAGTTCTCTTCAGAAGCACAAGTCCATTCTAGTTTCATGAATGATTTAACTCATGGCTTCTTCCATTCTTGTTTCATGCATGATTGTAGAAATTCTATCGAGTTCTTCCGGAGCACAGGGCCAGAGCGGACCAGATCGTGTTGCGCCAATGCAAGAAGAAGGCCCGCCAGATGCAGTATGAGGTGCGCTATGTGGCCATCTCGGCATACTACCACGACTATCTTGGTGTGAAGATGACCAAGGAAGAAGCGCGGAGGATGGGCATTACCTTGGAGAGGGACGAGTTCTTGGCGGTAAGTATAAAAGATTTTTCGTTATGCTTTCATTACCTTGTGGTACATTTCACCGTTTCGTGTTGACATGCCACTATGCTTTTATTATGTAGGTGTGTCCAAATTGGTGTTATGGAAAAGACGAGTCCTGGGCGGCATTGGTGGATCTTTGGTGTGATGAGCCTGGAGCCTGGGTGGCTATGAGAATCAAAAACAAGGCTAACCGAGGGAAGGAGGGTGTACATGCTCAGGGAAACCGAAACCACTATCTCCACAAGGCAGTTAATGTATGACTAAACCCATTAAACATTCTTCTTCTTCTATTTATCATCACTTTCTTATGTATGACTAACCTCTGTTTGGTGGTGCAGGAGGAGAAACTGAAGCGGCCGCTCTCATACATGCAGGCGTGGGAGATCGCCCATACGCGGAAGGACACCAAGCCTGGCGAGCCCAAGTACTACGGCAAGAAGACGGCGGGGAGGAAGAAGGCCTACTCCGAAGGGTATTTGAAGTTACATCCTGACACACCTGACCCCATTGCGGCGGATCTGGACGAGAGGGTGGTGGTGGGCATGGGGCCCAAGGAGCACGGTCGGGAGGCGGTTCTCGATGCTGTGATCACTCCTACTATCTCCTACACACAGCTCCGTCGGATCGACCCGAGCCTGAGCCAGCGCACGAGCCAGCCAGTGACCAGTGCACAGTCACAGTCCCTGTTTCAGGAGCAACAATCTGTAAGTATTTTCCCTCTTAACTTCATTGCTCACTTTATTTTCCGCATTTAGTAGTTTTATGAGTTCCATCATGTCATACCGTAGACCTACCTGGAGTACACACGCCAGGAGACCATGGCGTGGCATGAGAGGCTTTATGAACACCAGGTGCAGAGGGATCGCCAGATGCAGCAGGCTTTTCAGGAAATGGCGGCCGACAGATGTCCTCAGTTGTAGCCATCACAATGTCCTCCAGCACAACAGTGCTGCTGACCTTTGAGGAGTTTGTGGCACAGAATGCTGGCCCCTCGGTTAGTTCATCCCCAATCTATTCACCCAAAGCATGTCATGCCTTTCAACACAATCATATATCCCGTTAATATGTCTTTTCAACATCCAGGGAACAGGTGGATCTACCGTTGGCGGTGGTCTTCGCAGCACTCCCGAGACACGGAGCCCGACCACACCGATCCACGGAGGCGGAGGCGGAGGTGGAGGTGGTCTTGGCGGTAGTGCTGCCGCTAGCAGTGACGACCTGGGCTTCGGCGGTCTTGGCGGTGACGACCTCCGCGGTGCTCGACGTCCTGGCGCTTAAGCCTTTGGGTCACATTGTGGCGGTCTTGGTGGTGATGATACTTATATGCTAGTGATGTTTCTTATTGTTGTTTGTGAGATTCTTATATGCTTTGGTGGTGATGATACTTATATGTTTATGCTTTGCGATGCTTCTTATGATGTGTGATGATGAATTTGTTGTGTGATGCTGCTCCTTATTGTTATGTGATGCATATATTGCTGTATGATCCTTATATATGATGTATATATTCAAATGAATTGAGCTGACACAAAACAGAAAAAAAGCAGACAGAAACTAAGCCGACGGCTAGGCCGTCGGCATAGAGCTGGCGTGAGCTCCCAGTGGCTGACACGTGGCAGGTCTATGCCAATGCCCTAGCCGTCGGCACAGTTTCAAACTAAGGCGACGGCAAGGCCGTCGGCATAGCCCTGCCCCAGGAGAGCCCAGTTGCTGCCACGTGGCAGGCCTATGCCGACGGCCTGGCCGTCGGCATAGACCTGCCTAGCCGTCGGCATAGTTTCAAACTAAGCCGACGGCCAGGCCGTCGGCATAGGCCTGCCACGTGGCGAGCAGAAATTGGTCAGCACTTGACGGCGGCCGCCGTTAGGAGGTAACGTTGCCGACGGCCAGGGCCGTCGGCATAGATGTTCGGACACCGTCGGGATAGGTCCTATGCCGATGGCCTTTATATGCCGACGGCCACCCGGGCTACGCCGACGGATATGTTGCCGACGGCCCTATGCCGACGAGGGCCGTCGGCATAGGCCTGTCCCGACGGCCGGCATAGGGTGCAATCCCGGTAGTGGGTGGTGCGTGCCTACGCGGAGCGGCGGGGTTGGGACCCTTGATCCAGATCGGGGTCGCGTCCGGCCGGTTGCACACGGGCGGCACGGGAGTGGCGGCGGGGAAGCTGGGTGGTGAGGGGGCAGGCGTGTTCTGCGTGTTGGAAATATGCCCTAGAGGCAATAATAAATGGTTATTATTATATTTCCTTGTTCATGATAATTGTCTATTGTTCATGCTATAATTGTGTTATCTGGAAATCGTAATACATGTGTGAATACATAGACCACAACGTGTCCCTAGTAAGCCTCTAGTTGACTAGCTCGTTGATCAACAGATAGTCATGGTTTCCTGACTATGGACATTGGATGTCATTGATAACGGGATCACATCATTAGGAGAATGATGTGATGGACAAGACCCAATCCTAAGCATAGCATAAAAGATCGTGTAGTTCGTTTGCTAGAGCTTTTCCATGTCAAGTATCATTTCCTTAGACCATGAGATCGTGCAACTCCCGGATGCCGTAGGAGTGCTTTGGGTGTGCCAAACGTCACAACGTAACTGGGTGACTATAAAGGTGCACTACGGGTATCTCCGAAAGTGTCTGTTGAGTTGGCACGGATCGAGACTGGGATTTGTCACTCCGTATGACGGAGAGGTATCTCTGGGCCCACTCGATAATGCATCATCATAATGAGCTCAATGTGACTAAGGAGTTAGCCACGGGATGATGCATTACGGTACGAGTAAAGTGACTTGCCGGTAACGAGATTGAACGAGGTATTGGGATACCGACGATCGAATCTCGGGCAAGTAACATAACGATTAACAAAGGGAATTGTATACGGGATTGATTGATTCCTCGACATCGTGGTTCATCCGATGAGATCATCGTAGAACATGTGGGAGCCAACATGGGTATCCATATCCCGCTGTTGGTTATTGACCGGAGAGGTGTCTCGGTCATGTCTGCATGTCTCCCGAACCCGTAGGGTCTACACACTTAAGGTTCGGTGACGCTAGGGTTGTAGAGATATTAGTATGCGGAAACCCGAAAGTTGTTCGGAGTCCCGGATGAGATCCCGGATGTCACGAGGAGTTCCGGAATGGTCCGAAGGTGAAGAATTATATATAGGAAGTCCAGTCTCGCCCACCGGGAAAGTTTCGGGGGTTATCGGTATTGTACCGGGACCACCGGAAGGGTCCCGGGGGTCCACCTGTCCCGGAGGGCCCCATGGGCTGAAGTGGGAAGGGAACCAGCCCTTAGTGGGCTGGGGCGCCCCCCTTGGGCCTTCCCCTGCGTCTAGGGTTGGAAACCCTGGGGGTGGGGGGCGCCCCACTTGGCTTGGGGGGGAAGCCACCACCCCCTTCCCACTTGGCCGCCGCCCCCCTTTGGAGATCCCATCTCCCAGGGCCGGCGCCCCCCAGGGGTCCTATAAATAGTGGGGGGGAGGGAGGGCAGCAGGACCACAGCCCCTGGCGCCTCCCTCTCCCCCTGCAACACCTCTCCCTCTCGCAGAAGCTTGGCAAAGCCCTGCCGAGACCCCGCTACATCCACCACCACGCCGTCGTGCTGCTGGATCTTCATCAACCTCTCCTTCCCCCTTGCTGGATCAAGAAGGAGGAGACGTCGCTGCTCCGTACGTGTGTTGAACACGGAGGTGCCGTCCGTTCGGCACTCGGTCATCGGTGATTTGGATCACGGCGAGTACGACTCCATCAACCCCGTTCATTAGAACGCTTCCGCTCGCGATCTACAAGGGTATGTAGATGCACTCCTTTCCCCTCGTTGCTAGTATACGCCATAGATGGATCTTGGTGATGCGTAGGAAAAATTTTAAATTCTGCTACGATCCCCAACAGTGGCATCATGAGCCAGGCCTATGCGTAGTTACTATGCACGAGTAGAACACAAAGCAGTTGTGGGCGTAGATGTTGTCAATTTTCTTGCCACTACTAGTCTTATCTTGTTTCGGCGGTATTGTGGGATGAAGCGGCCCGGACCGACCTTACACGTACGCTTACGTGAGACAGGTTCCACCGACTGACATGCACTAGTTGCATAAGGTGGCTAGCGGGTGTCTGTCTCTCCCACTTTAGTCGGAACGGATTCGATGAAAAGGGTCCATATGAAGGGTAAATATAAATTGGCATATCACGTTGTGGTTTTACGTAGGTAAGAAACGTTCTTGCTAAAACCTATAGAAGCCACGAAAAAACTTGCAACAACAATTAGAGGACGTCTAACTTGTTTTTGCAGCATGTGCCTTGTGATGTGATATGGCCAGAAGATGTGATGAATGATATATGTGATGTATGAGATTGATCATATTCTTGTAATAGGATTCACGACTTGCATGTCGATGAGTATGACAACCGGCAGGAGCCATAGGAGTTGTCTTTATTTTGTATGACCTGCGTGTCATTGAATAACGCCTTGTAAATTACTTTACTTTATTGCTAAACGCGTTGTCACCTGCGTGTCACCGGCATGACACCATGAAGGAGCCATAGGAGTTGTCTTTATTTTGTATGACCTGCGTGTCATTGAATAACGCCTTGTAAATTACTTTACTTTACTGCTAAACGCATTAGCCATAGAAGTAGAAGTAATCGTTGGCGTGACAACTTCATGAAGACACAATGATGGAGATCATGATGATGGAGATCATGGTGTCATGCCGGTGACGAAGATGATCATGGCGCCCCGAAGATGGAGATCAAAGGAGCAAAATGATATTGGCCATATCATGTCACTATTTGATTGCATGTGATGTTTATCATGTTTTGCATCTTATTTGCTTAGAACGACGGTAGTAAGTAAGATGATCCCTTATAATAATTTCAAGAAAGTGTTCCCCCTAACTGTGCACCGTTGCGAAGGTTCGTTGTTTCGAAGCACCACGTGATGATCGGGTGTGATAGATTCTAACGTTCGCATACAACGGGTGTTGACGAGCCTAGCATGTACAGACATGGCCTCGGAACACACGCAATACACTTAGGTTGACTTGACGAGCCTAGCATGTACAGACATGGCCTCGGAACACGGAGGACCGAAAGGTCGAGCATGAGTCGTATAGAAGATACGATCAACATGGAGATGTTCACTGATCTTGACTAGTCCGTCTCACGTGATGATCGGACACGGCCTAGTTAACTCGGATCATGTTTCACTTAGATGACTAAAGGGATGTCTATCAGAGTGGGAGTTCATTGAATAATTTGATTAGATGAACTTAATTATCATGAACTTAGTCTAAAATCTTTACAATATGTCTTGTAGATCAAATGGCCCACGTTGCCCTCAACTTCAACGCATTCCTAGAGAAAACCAAGCTGAAAGATGATGGCAGCAACTATACGGACTGGGTCCGGAACCTGAGGATCATCCTCATAGCTGCCAAGAAAGATTATGTCCTAGAAGCACCGCTAGGTGCTGCCCCCATCCCAGAGAACCAAGACGTTATGAACGCATGGCAATCACGTGCTGATGATTACTCCCTCGTTCAGTGCGGCATGCTTTACAGCTTAGAACCGGGGCTCCAAAAGCGTTTTGAGAAACATGGAGCATACGAAATGTTCGAAGAGCTGAAAATGGTTTTCCAAGCTCATGCCCGGGTCGAGAGATATGAAATCTCCGACAAGTTCTTCAGCTGTAAAATGGAGGAAAATAGTTCTGTTAGTGAGCACATACTCAGAATGTCTGGGTTACACAACCGCTTGTCTCAGCTGGGAGTTAATCTCCCGGATGACGCGGTCATTCACAGAATCCTTCAGTCGCTTCCACCAAGCTACAAGAGCTTTGTGATGAACTTCAATATGCAGGGGATGGAAAAGACCATTCCCGAGGTATATTCAATGCTGAAATCAGCGGAGGTGGATATCAGAAAAGAACATCAAGTGTTGATGGTGAATAAAACCACTAAGTTCAAGAAAGGCAAGGGTAAGAAGAACTTCAAGAAAGACGGCAAGGGAGTTGCCGCACCCGGTAAGCCAGTTGCCGGGAAGAAGTCGAAGAATGGACCCAAGCCTGAGACTGGGTGCTTTTATTGCAAGGGAAGTGGTCACTGGAAGCGGAATTGCCCCAAATACTTAGCGGACAAGAAGGCCGGCAACACCAAAGGTATATGTGATATACATGTAATTGATGTGTACCTTACCAGTACTCGTAGTAGCTCCTGGGTATTTGATACCGGTGCGGTTGCTCATATTTGTAACTCAAAACAGGAGTTGCGGAATAAGCGGAGACTGGCGAAGGACGAGGTGACAATGCGCGTCGGAAATGGTTCCAAGGTCGATGTGATCGCCGTCGGCACGCTACCTCTGCATTTACCTACAGGATTAGTTTTAAACCTCAATAATTGTTATTTAGTGCCAGCTTTGAGCATGAACATTGTATCTGGATCTCGTTTAATGCGAGATGGCTACTCATTTAAATCCGAGAATAATGGTTGTTCTATTTATATGAGAGATATGTTTTATGGTCATGCTCCGCTGGTCAATGGTTTATTCTTGATGAACCTCGAACGTGATGTTACACATATTCATAGTGTGAATACCAAAAGATATAAAGTTGATAACGATAGTCCCACATACTTGTGGCACTGCCGCCTTGGTCACATTGGTGTCAAACGCATGAAGAAGCTCCATGCAGATGGACTTTTGGAGTCTCTTGATTACGAATCATTTGACACGTGCGAACCATGCCTCATGGGTAAGATGACCAAGACTCCGTTCTCCGGAACAATGGAGCGAGCAACCAACTTATTGGAAATCATACATACCGATGTGTGCGGTCTAATGAGTGTTGAGGCTCGCGGAGGATATCGTTATGTTCTCACTCTCACTGATGATTTAAGTAGATATGGGTATGTCTACCTAATGAAACACAAGTCTGAAACCTTTGAAAAGTTCAAGGAATTTCAGAATGAGGTTGAGAATCAACATGACAGGAAAATAGAATTCTTACGATCAGATCGTGGTGGAGAATATTTAAGTCACGAATTTGGCACACATTTAAGGAAATGTGGAATCGTTTCACAACTCACGCCGCCTGGAACACCTCGGCGAAACGGTGTGTCCGAACGTCGTAATCGCACTCTATTGGATATGGTGCGATCTATGATGTCTCTTACCGATCTACCGCTCTCATTTTGGGGCTATGCTTTAGAGACTGCCGAATTCACTTTAAATAGGGCTCCGTCGAAATCCGTTGAGACGACACCGTATGAATTATGGTTTGGGAAGAAACCTAAGCTGTCGTTTCTAAAAGTTTGGGGATGCGATGCTTATGTCAAGAAACTTCAACCTGAAAAGCTCGAACCCAAGTCAGAAAAATGCGTCTTCATAGGATACCCTAAGGAAACCATTGGGTATACCTTCTACCTCAGATCCGAAGGCAAGATCTTTGTTGCCAAGAACGGGTCCTTTCTGGAGAAAGAGTTTCTCTCGAAAGAATTGAGTGGGAGGAAAGTGGAACTTGATGAGGTGATAGTCACCCCTTCCGAACCGGAAAGTAGCGCAGCGCGGGAAGATATTCCTGTGGTGCCTGCACCGACTGGGGAGGAAGTTAATGATGATGATCATGAAGCTTCGGATCAAGTTACTGCTGAACTTCGTAGGTCCACAAGGACACGTTCCGCACCAGAGTGGTACGGCAACCCTGTCCTGGAAATCATGTTGTTAGACAACGGTGAACCTTCGAACTATGAAGAAGCGATGGCGGGCCCGGATTCCAACAAATGGCTTGAAGCCATGCAATCCGAGATAGGATCCATGTATGAAAACGAAGTATGGACTTTGACTGACTTGCCCGATGATCGGCGAGCCATAGAAAATAAATGGATCTTTAAGAAGAAGACAGACGCGGATGGTAATGTGACCATCTATAAGGCTCGACTTGTCGCTAAGGGTTATCGACAAGTTCAAGTGGTTGACTATGATGAGACTTTCTCACCCGTAGCGAAGCTGAAGTCCGTCCGAATCATGTTAGCAATTGCCGCATTCTACGATTATGAGATATGGCAAATGGACATCAAAACGGCATTCCTTAACGGCTTTCTTAAGGAAGAATTGTATATGATGCAGACGGAAGGTTTTGTCGATCCTAAGAATGCTGACAAAGTATGCAAGCTCCAGTGCTCTATCTATGGGCTGGTGCAAGCATCTCGGAGTTGGAACATTCGCTTTGATGAGATGATCAAAGCGTTTGGGTTTACACAGACTTATGGAGAAGCCTGTGTTTACAAGAAAGTGAGTGGGAGCTCTGTAGCATTTCTCATATTATATGTGGATGACATACTATTGATGGGAAATGATATAGAATTCTTGGAAAGTATAAAGGCCTATTTGAATAAGTGTTTTTCAATGAAGGACCTTGGAGAAGCTGCTTACATATTAGGCATCAAGATCTATAGAGATAGATCAAGACGCCTCATTAGTCTTTCACAGAGTACATACCTTGACAAGATATTGAAGAAGTTCAATATGGATCAGTCCAAGAAGGGGTTCTTGCCTGTATTGCAAGGTGTGCAATTGAGCACGGCTCAATGCCCGACCACGGCAGAAGATAGAGAAAAGATGAGTGTCATCCCCTATGCCTCGGCCATAGGGTCTATTATGTATGCCATGTTGTGTACCAAACCTGATGTAAACCTTGCCGTAAGTTTGGTAGGAAGGTACCAAAGTAATCCCGGCATGGAACACTGGACAGCGGTCAAGAATATCCTGAAGTACCTGAAAAGGACTAAGGATATGTTTCTCGTATATGGAGGTGACGAAGAGCTCGTCGTAAAGGGTTACGTCAATGCTAGCTTCGACACAGATCTGGATGACTCGAAGTCACAAACCGGATACGTGTATATTTTGAATGGAGGGGCAGTAAGCTGGTGCAGTTGCAAGCAAAGCGTCGTGGCGGGATCTACATGTGAAGCGGAGTACATGGCAGCCTCAGAGGTAGCACAGGAAGCAGTCTGGATAAAGGAGGTCATCACCGACCTAGGGGTGATTCCCAATGCGTCAGGCCCAATGACTCTCTTCTGTGACAACACTGGAGCTATTGCTCTTGCCAAGGAGCCCAGGTTTCACAGGAAGATCAGTCATATCAAGCGTCGCTTCAACTCCATTCGTGAAAGTGTTCAAAATGGAGACATAGATATTTGTAAAGTACATACGGACCTGAATGTAGCAGATCCGTTGACTAAACCTCTCCCTAGAGCAAAACATGATCAACACCAGAACTCTATGGGTGTTCGATTCATCACAATGTAACTAGATTATTGACTCTAGTGCAAGTGGGAGACTGTTGGAAATATGCCCTAGAGGCAATAATAAATGGTTATTATTATATTTCCTTGTTCATGATAATTGTCTATTGTTCATGCTATAATTGTGTTATCTGGAAATCGTAATACATGTGTGAATACATAGACCACAACGTGTCCCTAGTAAGCCTCTAGTTGACTAGCTCGTTGATCAACAGATAGTCATGGTTTCCTGACTATGGACATTGAATGTCATTGATAACGGGATCACATCATTAGGAGAATGATGTGATGGACAAGACCCAATCCTAAGCATAGCACAAAAGATCGTGTAGTTCGTTTGCTAGAGCTTTTCCATGTCAAGTATCATTTCCTTAGACCATGAGATCGTGCAACTCCCGGATGCCGTAGGAGTGCTTTGGGTGTGCCAAACGTCACAACGTAACTGGGCAACTATAAAGGTGCACTACGGGTATCTCCGAAAGTGTCTGTTGAGTTGGCACGGATCGAGACTGGGATTTGTCACTCCGTATGACGGAGAGGTATCTCTGGGCCCACTCGGTAATGCATCATCATAATGAGCTCAATGTGACTAAGGAGTTAGCCATGGGATCATGCATTATGGTACGAGTAAAGTGACTTGCCGGTAACGAGATTGAACGAGGTATTGGGATACCGACGATCGAATCTCGGGCAAGTAACGTACCGATTGACAAAGGGAATTGTATACGGGATTGATTGAATCCTCGACATCGTGGTTCATCCGATGAGATCATCGTGGAACATGTGGGAGCCAACATGGGTATCCAGATCCCGCTATTGGTTATTGACCGGAGAGGTGTCTCGGTCATGTCTGCATGTCTCCCGAACCCGTAGGGTCTACACACTTAAGGTTCGGTGACGCTAGGGTTGTAGAGATATTAGTATGTGGAAACCCGAAAGTTGTTCGGAGTCCCGGATGAGATCCCGGACGTCACGAGGAGTTCCGGAATGGTCCGGAGGTGAAGAATTATATATAGGAAGTCCAGTTTCGGCCACTGGGAAAGTTTCGGGGGTTATCGGTATTGTACCGGGACCACCGGAAGGGTCCCGGGGGTCCACCGGGTGGGGCCACCTGTCCCGGAGGGCCCCATGGGCTGAAGTGAGAAGGGAACCAGCCCTTAGTGGGCTGGGGCGCCCCCCTTGGCCTCCCCCTGCGCCTAGGGTTGGAAACCCTGGGGGTGGGGGGCGCCCCACTTGGCTTGGGGGGGGAAGCCACCCCCCTTCCCCTTGGACGCCGCCCCCCCCTTTGGAGATCCCATCTCCCAGGGCCGGCGCCCCCCAGGGGTCCTATAAATAGTGGGGGGAGGGAGGGCAGCAGGACCACAGCCCCTGGCGCCTCCCTCTCCCCCTGCAACACCTCTCCCTCTCGCACAAGCTTGGCGAAGCCCTGCCGAGACCCCGCTACTTCCACCACCACGCCGTCGTGCTGCTGGATCTTCATCAACCTCTCCTTCCCCCTTGCTGGATCAAGAAGGAGGAGACTTCGCTGCTCCGTACGTGTGTTGAACGCGGAGGTGTCGTCCGTTTGGCACTCGGTCATAGGTGATTTGGATCACGGCGAGTACGACTCCATCAACCCCGTTCATTAGAACGCTTCCGCTCGCGATCTACAAGGGTATGTAGATGCACTCCTTTCCCCTCGTTGCTAGTATACTCCATAGATGGATCTTGGTGATGCGTAGGAAAAATTTTAAATTCTGCTACGATCCCCAACACTGCGGGCGTCCCTCCTTTGGAGTGGATGTGGGGAGCGGCGTGGTCACCCGGTGGATCCAAGCTTCCGCCGGGAGAGCCATGGGTGGCAAGCGCGGGCTGGCCTCGGCCTGGCTGGCTCCGGCGCCGCTGCTTGTGGTTCCGCCAGTGGGCTTGGGCTCCTTGCCAGCGGCCGATGGCCTATGATTGTGCTACGAAGTCTCCCCGCGAGCGTGGAGGTAGGGCTGTGGTTGGCCGGTGGTGGCCTGGGTGTGGTCGGCGGTGACTAGACCTTATGCATGGAGCCGAAGTGGGGTGGGATTGCCGGAATGGCTGCTAGGTGGCCGGAGTTGCCGCCGCCATGTGCAACCCCCATAGGTTGGGCCGATGACCGCCTTCACTGTGTGCGTGTGCTGGCAGTACATTGACGCCGTGGGCGAGCCTCTGGCTATGCCAAGGTGGGTTCTTGCAGTCCGGTTAGAGAGGCGTCCTCACGTTATAATATTGGCGGAGGTCCGTGGTAGTGGTGGTTGGGGCTTCCGTGTGCCTACGGTTGGATCGGTGCCTCTTGCCACGGACTTGGCGTCGTCTGAGTTGGTTTCTCAATGATGGTTGTCGGCAGCCACTGAGTCATGTCCCCCCGGTCCATCAGGATTGGAGGGAATGCAGGCGTGGGCGCCCCGACGATGGTGGCACTAAGCCTGGCTCGGTGGCTGATGTCGGGCTTCTCCTGCCGCGGTTAGTGCACTGTGAAGCGGACGGTGGGCGGGGTCTCGTGGCTTGGAAGCTGGAGCAGCGGCCCTGGAAGGTGGTCCGCTTGCTTGGCCTTTCAACGGGCACCATGGCAGTGGTTGTGGCTATACTTCTTGGTCATGTGGGCGGCAAGAGGTGTACCGGCGGGGGGCTCAGGCGGACCATTTTTCTTCAGTAGTGGCAACGCTCCAATCTGGAGTTGGGGATCTGGACTCGCCACGCCGCTCTTTAAGACCTCATGGTGGCATGGGGAGCTACCGAGTGAAAGCTCTGCGCTTGGTCGTCGACGACAATGACACTTGTGGGCGTCATTATCTTCTTGAAGACGTTGTCATGGTACTCCGCTCCGTGCTTGGGTTCCGGGTGAAAACCCTTGTCCATTGGACTTGACAGCGGCGATGCCTGGCGCCTTTCCCCCTCTTGAGGGCCTTGTTGTGCAACTTAGGTGTTCTAGGGTGTTGTGTGGCAGGGTTCTCATATCTTCCAGTATTATCTTTCGGTCTCATAGTCCCTAGCTATCTGCGTCTTCTGTTTATACTGGGATCAGCTTTGTAAGAGGGCTACCTCACCATCTTGTCTCGTTAAACCATTTACTTTGTTTGGTTGTTGCTTTCTTTATAAAGTGGGGCAAAAGCCTGTTTCGAGAATATGCCATCTCGAATTTGTCGAACCACCATTTATTGCTCATCCTTCTTCGGAAATTTCAAAGGTCGAGGTGTATCAAGAGCATCCCAGCACTCGCATCGCTCATCTCCTTTCAGAATTATCGTTTGAAAATTCAGAGCTTGCTCCAGCATGGATCTTATAAATGTATATTGTTGTTATAGCGACCTAAATCTAGTAAATTATAGCTCTTTCAAAAATCTGTTCTTAGAGCATCTCCAGCCGCGCCCCCAACAAACCCCCCCAGGCCACTTTTTCGGCGCCGACGCCAAAAAAATGCCTACTCACGCCCCCAGGACGCCGAAAAGCGCCGGTTCGGCCCGTTTTTGGCCCCGGCGGTCGCAGGCTGAACCCGGCGCACTGGGGGGCGATCGGGGGCTACGGCGCAAGGGAAAAGTGCGGCTGGCCCACACCGTCAGGTGAAAAGTCAAGTTTTTCTTCCCCGACTCGCCTCCCACCCCCCGCGCCCTCGGCCGCCACTAGCTGTATCCCGGCGCTGCCCGCCGCCCTTCACCGCTAGATAGCCAATCCCCGCCGGAAAAATAGCAAGGAGGCATCTATCCGAGATGGTCTACATTTGTGAAGACTATCTCAAACGATGTGTCAGGAGGCAAGAAGTCCCACTTTGCCAAGGTGCAGGAGGCTTGCCGGAAGGATGTCGAGCGGGCATTTGGTGTGCTCCAATCTCGATTTGCTGTTGTCCGGTACCCTGCTCAGACCTGGTCGAAAGATCAAATGTGGGAGACCATGACTTGTTGTGTCATCTTGCATGATCATCGAGAGCGAGCAAGAAGAGCCAGTGTTTGATACTGAACCATACTACAGGCAGGATCCTCTAGCCGAAGTTGATCACTAGCTACCGGCAACCTGGACTGCCTACCTCAGTATGCGTCAGGAGATCCGAGACCCACAGGTGCATCATCAACTGCAGCAGGATCTGGTGGATCACCTATGGAGGCTCAAGGGCGAAGCCGGGCGCGACGTGTGATGAGTTTTTATTTGTTGAACTACATAATTTGTATTGAACGATTTGTTGTTGCACTATTTTGTTGAAGTATTTGATTTTCTGTGATGAATTATGTGATAAAAAAATATTTATGTTGATAATTGAACGCCGAGCCATGACGAACCACACCGAATATGGGCCTATTCTCGCCCATATGGGCCCATATTCGCCAAAAGTGGGCCGAAAAGTGGGCCAATATCGGCGCCTGGGGCGACGGCTGGACGCCCAACCGCCCCCAGCGCCGATTGTATCGCCGGCTCGCCCCCAGGAGGCGATTTTTATGCGTCCTCGGGGCCAACGGTTGGAGATGCTCTTAGGGTCGTCAAAGTGAATTTCCCATTGAGGGGTCCTTCTTTTGGGGTACAGTTGTCTGGACTTGTCATCCACATCACATATATGTTCCCAAACCTATGTGAAGAACTACATTGAGCTCTAAATGTTGAAAAGGAAAGAAAGGCAATATAAGTAAGGAGAAAAATACTGAGAAAGACATCACCTCAATATGCAATATTTCGGTGCATGGTGCCGCCAGAAGAAACGCTGTCATCCATGAAAGGTCGAATTCAAGAAAGATACCACGCACGTTGAGCTTCCTTAGCTTACAGAACGCGGGGAGGAGTTGCTTACTTTCAGGTTGTATCCAGAGCTGATCACAGGATAAATAGATTCAAAAAAAGAAGAATGTATAGTTCGCAATTGCATTAATGAGATTATCTAATAAATATATGGGTATTCTTTATCATGCATAAACGCATATACAATGTATGTCTGAAAGTTATGACAATATAGTGAATAATACTAAAAGGAAAAAATAATGTGAACACTTGGCGGAAATAAACTACTCCATCTGTTGCTAGATATAAGTCTTTTTAGAGATTCCGATATGAACTCCTAATATTTCACAAACAAAAAGTCCATGTAGTCTAAAATGGACAAAACTTTCCTTCCTCAAGAAAAAGTCCGAGCTGGACCTAGGAGTAGGGAGGCCAGGATCTCAAGGGTAACGTATTACGAATCCATTGCAGCGCGAGACGACGTCTTGATATCAGTGGAGGCGTATCTTACATCTTACATTATTAAAAAATTGATCCCCACTACTACCAATTATCTCAACATGCGCATTGTCCACGTCAGTAGGATGCCACATCAGCGTTTCAATTCCAAACAGCAGCCAATCTATCGACAATTATCTCTCCCTGACCAGCCCCTCTTCTCCACGGAAGAATTTCTCTTGATTGCCGTATGCCTCTTCACCTATCCCAGCGCCTTCTCCCTTCCCCGTACATTTATTCCTGAGGCCCCTCCGCCCACTTCCACAACCACGCGCTCTTCCTCTTCCATAGTTCCACCAAGATCAAACGGTGTCGTTCCCTCTGGCTACCTCTGGCGATTCCATAGAGGCCAACTCTGCTTGCCTCACTCCGTACAGGAGCTTCTTTCCCTCACAGGCAGATGCACGGATCTACACAGGTAAGAGTACACTCTGATGCAATAATATTACTCGATGCCATCTAATATCTACCTAACATCTACCTATGTGTTTTATACGTACCCAGATTGAATGAGCCAATTTTGGTGTTTTGCTAGATCAAGACTGTAAGTTGATCTTTTCTTCTTCTTGGATACTTTGTTCTGCACCTTACGGGAATGCTAATGCAATATTAGGGTCTGTCTAGGACACATCTAGATGTTATGTCACATCTAAGCTGATGTCCACTCTGTTTGTGGTCTATTTTTTTGTCTTAGTTTTTTTATTTTTTGTTGCTACATTATATATTTGTGGGAGGTTAGATGTGACATCCTTAAAAAACATCTAGATGTGAATTAGACAAACTGTATTATTAACCTGGGAACTGATTTTATGCTTCATTTAAACATGTCAGGTTTTCTTTCCTTTCTGCTCATCTGCTCATGCATGTATTTTTATGCAATGAAAAATATAGCGATTCCTTATTCTGGGTGCATGCCATAATTCAGTTTCGGTTCTTTAAATAGTTCCTTGGACTTTCACAGTGGATTATCTTTGTATCTTCCTAATTGACTTGCAACTAGCAGATTGGCAATTGTAACTTTATTTGCGATGAGGTAACTATACATTAACCGATTTTGTATGCTTCATTGTAATACACTCACACTTGACTCAATTTTTCTTTTGCCATGCTATGTTGTTTGCCAGATGTTTCTACAGGTTTATATATAATCTAGATTATATATGTTTGGTATTTTTCTTCAAAACTGTAATTTTCATTTTGCAGCTTAATCAAAAAATTAACCAGTAACACAATTAGTTCGACGCCAAAATCTGTTGGAGCACTTTTATACGCCTTTCAGTAAAATTGCGAGCGAATTAATATAAATACTTTTTCCTCTTGATAGCTCTCAAATCACCACTTTAGTTCTTATGATGACCAATAATATATTGTTCATAGAAGTTTCTCATATTACAGAACAATCTTGCAATGCTACACCCTCTGAAGCATCACTATGATAATACCTTACATCCCATTAGTTAGTGAGATGAACACAACTGCTATGAAAGAAGTGTAGCATCTGATCTGTGTGTTCCATGCATGCTATTATTACTGGTGCATGCTTAGGTAGTTGGTAGTTTCTACTCGCTAAAAGAGAGTGGTTTTATAGCACCCGGGTGCTTAGACACCCTGTTATCTGTACCGTCCGTTCAGAATACGGTGCATCGAGATCTGTGCCGCACACTGTAGCGATCCAATCAGGTCTGCTGCTTCATTAAGAGCGGGGGAATTGACAATATATTTCAAGGAATCTGGGCCTAGTCTAACCCTGTTTCTTCTGACCTGCTTTCACCTTTCCAGATGCGTGAAGTGTACAGTACCAGCACGAACACAAACAACTTTCTCTGTTAAAACTGCTCTCTTTCCTCAGCTCTCACTCTGTTCAAACTGCTCTCTCTCTCTCCGCATTTTTCTTTTCACTCATGCCCTCTCTCTCCTCTCTCACATATTCGCATGGAAGAGACATAAACAAGCGCTCTCTCTCCCTCTTGTGTCTTTTCTCCTCTTTATCCCTTCACACGTGACTTGTACAGTGACCGCCTGTCACTCTTGTCGGTATAGGCCACAGGCCTAGTACCTACTGCCACCGATATCAGCTTTGTCAAATGGCTGGATAAGCATGCTGCCGCTGTTAATTGTCTGCGACACCACGCACCAGAGCACGACTCTTAGTTAATTGCATGTTGGTACCACACTTGCGCACCTACTCATGAATCAATATCACTACTCGTGCATGTCACAGTTCAGTACCAACTCAGGGCCTAAGTGGTGCATAACGGACTGACAGCCGTATAAGTGAGTATTGACCATGTATCTGACAGACCGGGCCCACCTGTCAGGTGACACGGTGGCCAATCGGCGCGTGTCCGGTGCGCTGACTAGGACGAGGCCGGTGCGGTCGGTTATACTCCATGGGCACGGTCGGTTACATGGGCTCGGTCGGACTCGCCTCACTCTCGCTCGACCTCACTCTCACTCTCGCTCTCCCTCCTCTCTCCGATTCGCCGCCGCCTGCCGCCTGCCGCCGCCACCACCTCAACTGGCTCGCCGTCGCGCCATGGAGGACGAGAGCAGCCAGTACTCACGCGTGCAATACATGAACCTCTCCGACGACGAAGCCATGCATTACCGGGTGAGTTGTAGAGCTAGGGTTAGGGTTGGGTTATCAGATTTGGGATTTGGGGGGATTTGATTTGATTTGGAGATTTTGTTTTCCTTTTGTTCATGTAGATCCCTGCTAGCATTGAAGACCAAGACTACAGTGGCATTGAGACAGCACCCAGAGTTCTTTGCCATCAGCATGGCGTGGCGGCTGAGAGGTGTTGAATAATTAGGCATTTTCCCGTTTAGTTTAATCCAGAAAAATAATGGATAAAACATGAATAGCAATATATTGATGAAACTAGAAACTAGCAACAATTCGTTGAGACTAGTCATACAATCAAAATCATAAGCAAAATGCATCATATCCATGTCAATTGCTATTAGTAATAAACCAAATGCTAGTCCTAACAGTGAGGATAAGATGGCATACGGTGCAGTAGCAGAAGGTGCAGATGTCCCGATCGTCATGTCGCTGAAGAGGTCCTTGACGTTGGGGAAGAAGTCGTCGTTGGGGAACTCATCGTCAGTGATATCGCCGTTTGCAGCCACGATGAACAAGACTCCAGCAGTCGCGTAAGGACGCTCCCCAAAAACCTGATCGCCCCTCTCCCGTACCGGATCATAAGAGGCGGGGTTTCGGAGGCCTGCTGTCTCACTATCCGGTGCACGCCAGGAAGCGAGATGGGAAAGAGGTAGACGGTGCAATGCTCTGGAACAATGCGAAGAGTTGTGTCTCGTTGGAAAGAGGAGCGACCTCTTATAGGAGCAACGAGATGAAACTGAAATGGACGCACTAATTCTCATTAAGGAGAGGAGAAATAGACGCACTAAAACTCCTATTAAGTGGTCAGTTTCGTCTCCCATTAGTAGGCAAATCGTTTCAAGTTCTTGCATGACAAAATATGCTAGTACGCACGGTATGAAGAAACCAATGTACTAATGAAGAAATGAAACCAAAACCAAAATATTGATGCCATCAATGAGGAGATGAATGTCATCATTCACCACCATTCGGTTTCATTTTCCACTAGCGCAAATATTTTAACTTCTTTCTTGTCATGCATGGCCTATGGGATTTTCCTAGAAATTATTGGATATAACAGATGGTTTAAATCCCAATAATTCTAACAATCCCCCACCAGATCCCAGAGGCACATCAAGTTTGCCTATGGTTCCAAAACATTGTTTATATACCGGTGTTTCGGTGGAGACTGTTAAGTTGAACTTCCACCTAGAACTCCATGCTACACTCGTTCACAACTTGAACAGTGGACTACGCCTTGAACTGCAAGTTTTGTGCAAACAAGTTTCACGTAAAAGCCTTGACCGATACTAGACCGCTGAAAACTTTCCCGCGGGTAGGAGCATATGCGTCATACTCCGGGGCCTCTTCATGAGTTTATTAGAGAACACCCAACTCTCACAGACCGCGACGTTTAACAGTCTAACTCATATAGGTGTGTTCTTTCTAGATGTTCTGTAGGACAACATCTTTGCCTACCCAAGCCATTCAAAACACATTAAGATAAATATCAGCCTACCATACAGATTAGGAGAGAATTGCATCATAACGGAGTGGATTTTTGTCAAATAAATATTCTCCTCTCAGTTATCCAATAGTTTGTCTCGCCAATTCTAATTCACGGGATCTCCGATCACAAAGAATGGGTTACCACCATGAACAACTTATGTAGTGGGTCTCAATCCCATCTCCTTCGATGCATTGTCTATCACATTTCGTGATAAACCCTTTGTGAAGGGATCTGCCAGATTCTTCGATGTGTTTATATAGTCCAACGCTATAACTCCGGAGTTTCTCATGAACCTGACAGATTTCAGTCTCCTTCCACGTGTCTTGATGACTTCTTATTATCCTTAGAACTGTTTACCTTGATGATCACTGTTTGATTATCACAGTTCATTAGAATAGCTGGTATTGGTTTTTCAACCACCGGCAAGTCCATCAAAAGTTCTCGAAGCCATTCTGTTTCAACTGTTGCCGTGTCTAATGCTGTGAGTTCTGCTTCCATTGTTGACCTTGTTAAGATGGTCTGCTTGCAAGACTTCCAAGAAACAGCAGCACCACCAAGTGTAAACACGTAACCACTTGTCGCTTTAAGCTCATCAGCATCAGATATCCAATTTGCATCACTATAACCTTCAAGTACTCTTGGATACCCGGTATAGTGAAGCCCATAACTCGCAGTACCTTTCAGATAGCGCATTATTCTCTCAAGTGCATGCCAATGAACATCTCCCGGCTTTGAAACAAACCGGCTTAGTTTACTCACAGAAAACGAGATGTCAGGCCTCGTAGCACTAGCTAAATACATAAGCGAGCCAATGATTTGAGAATATCTCAATTGATCCTTTGTTTCTCCCTCGTTCTTCCGAATTAAAACACTCGGATCATAAGGTGTCGGAGAAGGTTTGCGATCTGAATATCCAAAGCGATCCAGAATCTTCTCCACATAGTGAGACTGCAAGAGAGTGATCCCACCATCACAACCTCTTAAAAGCTTGATGTTCAAGATAACATCAGCTACTCCAAGGTCTTTCATCTCAAAGTTTTGATTCAGAAAATCTTTCACTTCCTGAATGACCTTGAGATTTGTTCCAAATATAAGTATGACATCAACATACAAACATAATATAACTCCTTCGCCCCCACCATGGCGATAGTACACACACTTGTCGGCTTCGTTTGCAACAAACCCCGTAGATGTCAAAGTTCTTTCGAACTTCTCGTGCCACTGCTTAGGTGCTTGTCTCAAACCATACAAAGATTTCAACAATTTACACACTTTTCCTTCCTGACCATCTACTACAAAACCATCAGGTTGTTCCATGTAAATTTCCTCCTCCAACTCTCAATTTAGGAAAGCTGTCTTAACGTCCATTTGATGAACGAGAAGATTGTGTGAGGCGGACAATGAGAGTAGTACTCGAATGGTGGTCAATCTGGCCACAGGCGCATAAGTATCAAAGAAATTTTCACCTTCTTTTTGGGTATAGCCCTTGGCAACAAGTCGTGCCTTGTACTTTTCAATTGTACCATCGGGCCTAAGCTTTTTCTTAAACACCCACTTACACCCTACAGGTTTACACCCATAAGGACGATCAGTGATCTCCCATGTCCCATTAGCCATGATAGAATCCATCTCACTACGCACAGCTTCTTTCCAGTAATCAGCATCATAAGATGCATAAGCTTCTGAAATAGAAGTGGGAGTATCATTCACGAGGTACACAATGAAATCTTCACCAAATGACTTTGTGGTCCTTTGTCTCTTGCTCCTTCTAGGAGCTTCATTGTCATCCTCCTCAGGAATATCTGTGTGTTTCTTCTCGGAATGTTCCAATGGAACAGTAGGTCCAGGAGTTGTCTGTGACCTCTAACTAGATGAGCTAGGCATATCCTTCATAGGAAAAATATCCTCAAAGAAAGTCGCATC
The DNA here is from genome assembly GCF_002575655.3 of Aegilops tauschii subsp. strangulata. Taxonomy (NCBI): domain Eukaryota; kingdom Viridiplantae; phylum Streptophyta; class Magnoliopsida; order Poales; family Poaceae; genus Aegilops; species Aegilops tauschii. Next base: position 562,518,372 of record NC_053039.3, on the reverse strand, counting down.
ATTCGACTCCATGATGGTACCAACATTCATGTCAAGTACCTCAGATTTCACCACTAGAAATCTATAGCCAATGCTATGGAAAGCATAACCCAGGAAAACGCAATCAACTGTTTTTGGCCCAAGCTTACGCTTCTTGGTAATTGGTACATTGACTTTCGCCAAACAACCCCAAGTTCGTAAGTAGGAAAGTTTAAGCCTTTTCCTTTCCCATTCTTCAAATGGGGTAATCTCTTTATTCTTTGTAGGAACTCTATTTAGGACATGACTTGCAGTCATCAAAGCCTCCCCCCACCATTCCCTGGAAAGTCCCGCTGTATCTAACATGGCGTTAACCAAATCAGTTAGAGTTCAGTTCTTTCGTTCGGCAACCACGTTTGACTGGGGAGAGTAGGGAGGCGTCCTCTCATGTATTATACCATGTTCCTCACAAAATAAATGAGCTCATTGGAAAAATACTCTCCACCGCGATCCGACCTAAGCCTTTTGATCTTTCGTTCGAGTTGATTCTCTGCTTCGGCTTTGTAGATTTTAAAGTAGTGCAAAGCCTCATCTTTTGTTTTCAACAAATATATCATGCAATATCTAGTAGAGTCATCGATTAGACTCATGAAATATCTTTTTCCACCTTTTGTCAACACACCATTCATCTCACAAAGATCTGAATGTATGAGTTCAAGTGGTGCCAAATTCCTTGCCTCAACAGTCGCATGAGACTTGCGAGGTTGCTTTGCTTGCACACAAATTTGGCACTTAGAACCTTTGACAATTGTAAATGTTGGGATTAAACTCAAATTTGCTAGCCGCGTCATGACGCCAAAGTTAATATGACAAAGTCGTGAATGCCAAACATTTGATTCGATTTCACTGCAAACATGATTAATAAGTTTAGTGCAAAAGTCTGACAAAGATAAGCGGAACAAGCCTCCGCTCTCATAGCCCTTCTCAACAAATTGTCCACACTTAGATACTACAACCTTATTGGACTCAAATACCAATTTATAACCATCTCGACACAAACAAGAACTGCTGACAAGATTTTTATTTATAGCAGGGACATGCTGCACGTTCTTCAGTCGCACGATCTTTCCCGAAGTAAACGTCAGATCGACCGTACCAACACCATGAACAGAAGCATGTGTCCCGTTTCCCATCAGCACGGGTGTAGTTCTTGCGACCTGATAAGAAGAAAACATGTTTATGTCAGAACACACATGTACATTGGCACCGGTGTCAATCCACCAATCTGGAGAATGACATACTGAAAGGATGATAGGAAATTTACCATACCCGACATCTTTAATGTCAACATCGCCAATAACAACATTAGCGGTCTTGCTATTGTTCTCATTCTGACGCATGTCCCAGCGGTCCTTGCAGGATGAAGCCCAATGTTCTTCACTGCCACATACATGGCACTTTACTTTCTTCTTATAAGTATCCTTCTTCTTCTTGAAGTTGAAAGGTTGTGGGGCTTTGTACTTGCCATCAAATTTTCCTTTGCCCGCATAGTTTTTGTTCTTGGGTTTGTGGGTTTGGAAATTTCTCTTTTGTACCAAATTGGCACTGGAATTCCCCTCATGTAAACGAGCACGTGTGTCTTTTTCCCTCGCCTTCTCTTCTACATCAAGAGTGCCAATTAGATTGACAACAGTAAACTCTTGCCTCTTATGCTTCAGAGAGGTAGCAAAATTCCTCCATGAAGGAGGAAGCTTGGCAATGATGCCTTCGGCAATGAATTTGTCCGGTAACACACAATTGAGATGCTCAAGTTCTTTAGTGAGCGACTGAATCTCATGAGCCTGCTCAACAACGGAGCGGTCATCAGTCATCTTGTAGTCATGGTACTGTTCCATGATATACAACTCACTTCCTGCGTCCGCGACTCCAAACTTGGCTTCGAGTGCATCCCACATATCTTTACCGACCATGATGGTCATGAATGGATCAACAATCTTGTCGCCAAGAACACTCAAGACAGCACCTCTAAAGAGGGTGTCTGTAGCCTGGAAAGCTTGCTCCTGCTCAGTAGTCAGCTCTCCCTCTGGCTTGCCTTTAGAGGCGTGAAAACAGTTCATGGTGGTAAGCCAAAGAACTGCCCTCGCACGCCACCTCTTATAGTTCACGCCCTCAAATGGTGCGGGCTTGAGAGTTGCGGCAAAAGCAATAGGAGAAAATTGCCTACACATATCAGGTTTTTGGATTGTTGAATAATTAGGCATTTTCCCGTTTAGTTTAATCCAGAAAAATAATGGATAAAACGTGAATAGCAATATATTGATGAAACTAGAAACTAGCAACAATTCGTTGAGACTAGTCATACAATCAAAATCATAAGCAAAATGCATCATATCCATGTCAATTGCTATTAGCAATAAACCAAATGCTAGCCCTAACAGTGAGGATAAGATGGCATACGGCGCAGTAGCAGAAGGTGCAGACCCGATCATCATGTCGCTGAAGAGGTCCTTGACGTCGGGGAAGAAGTCGTCGTTGGGGAACTCGTCGTTAGTGATGTCGCCGTTTGCAGCCACGATGAACAAGACTCCAGCAGTCGCCTAAGGACGCTCCCCAAAAACCTGATCGCCCCTCTCCCGTACCGGATCACAAGAGGCGGGGTTTCGGAGGCCTGCTGTCTCACTCTCTGGTGCACGCCAGGAAGCGAGATGGGAAAGAGGTAGACGGTGCAATGCTCTGGAACAATGCGAAGAGTTGTGTCTCGTTGGAAAGAGGAGCGACCTCTTATAGGAGCAACGAGATGAAACTGAAATGGACACACTAATTCTCATTAAGGAGAGGAGAAACAGACGCACTAAAAATCCTATTAAGTGGTCAGTTTCGTCTCCCATTAGTAGGCAAATCGTTTCAAGTTCTTGCATGACAAAATATGCTAGTACGCACGGTATGAAGAAACCAATGTACTAATGAAGAAATGAATCCAAAACCAAAATATTGATGCCATCAATGAGGAGATGAATGTCATCATTCACTACCATTCGGTTTCATTTTCCACTAGCGCAAATATTTTAACTTCTTTCTTGTCATGCATGAACGTGCCACATGGGCCTATGGGATTTTCCTAGAAATTATTGGATATAACAGATGGTTTAAATCCCAATAATTCTAACAAGAGGCGTGTAGCACTCGAAGCATTTAACACGGGCAGGAGGTTCTTAGTCTGTCCTATGAGTGTAAGATTCTGTCCAAACTCTGTGTTAATTGTATTGTTTAATCTAGCCATGTGCATAGAATTATTCAGTCCAGAGCATAGAATTCATGTTCTTTAATCTAGCCATGTGCTGATGCACATTTTTAATGAGTACTCTTGTACCATAGCTGTGATGGTCATTTTGTAGTTGTGATGGTCATTTTGTAGTTGTGTTTGGCCTACCTGGCCACACCACCACCAACCTGGAATTGTATTGTTTAATGGGTAGTTGTGAGGGTCATTTTGTAGCCATTTAGTACTACTGATGCTAATCAGTGGATTAGAAAATGTGTTGATGCTTGCCATGTATATTTAATTTGGCCAGTAATTTTATAATTGGTCAACAACTTAGTTTGCAGTGCAGATAATCATTGTTTAGCTCACAAGAGTACTCACTTTGCAAATTATTTGATTGTTTAAGGTCAGAGAGATTCAATGTCAGAAGCTCAAAATTCAGTTAGTGTTTAGTGTCAGAGGTTCATTCTTTAGTTGGCTATATTATTAAAGTTGTTTCTCAAAGATGCTTAAAGTTCATTTTTTAATTCAGTGGCTAGTCATTTAGGGTCCTACATTGTTTAAAGATGCTCAAAGTTTATTGCTTAAATAATTTGCCTAGGAGATTGATTTTGCACATGCTATGGTTGTTTATATTGCAGGAAGATGACAACTGTGGTATTGTTCTCTGGGTTGACCCAGAGTGGCCTCCTACATTGCAGAATGCCTTGTTGAAGCTATGGGAAATGTATCATGACAGCAAGAGTGATAGGAGGAAGGATAACCTGGAGAGTTCACTCACTATTCACCATTTGACTGAAGAAAATAATAATCTAGAGGCCAACTATGACAAATTGGTTGAAGATGTGCACCAACTGTTCAATGCTCAAGAGGATAGGATGGTAGATTTCAGCTATTTGCAGGCTAAGATGCAGAACGTGCATGTTTCTGATTCAGTTGTATCTGACATGAAGACAGAGATGGGGAAGAAAGATGCAGAGATCTTCAAGCTGCAGGAGAAGTATAAAGTACTGATGAACCTGACACAATCTCAAGGCACTTGCATCAGGAACCTGAAGTTTAATCGTCTAAAAGAGAAGGAAGTGCTTAGTACATCCACCAGGAACCTGCAATTCCACGTTGATGAACTCAAAAAATCTGAGGAAAAGCTCACCCAGGAGAACACCCAGCTGCTCCTTCACATGGGTGATCTCAAGAAGGGGCATGACAAGCTCACAGCAAGGAGGGATCAGCTAAAGATTCAGATTGCTGAACTGTTGAAGTCAGAGGAGAAGAACAAGCAGAAATTGAAGGGGATCCTGGACATCTTGTCAGAATGAAGATGTAGAGGAAGAGCAAGAGCAAGATCCAGATCAACATGAAGAAGAAGAATGCTGGCTTTGCTGACCTTTTGTGAAGTATGGTGTTGTTGTGAACTAAGCTATGTACTATGGATGTGTAGTTGTTGTGAACCACTATGTTGTTGCTTTAAGTTGTTGTGAACCACTATGGTGTTGTGGTGAACCACTATGTTGTTGCTTTAAGTTGTTGTGAACCACTATGTTAACTCTTAGTTGCTGTGAACCACTATGTTAATCAATATGTTGTTGTTGTGAACTAGTTTGTTGTGAACCAGTATGTTAACTCTTAGTTGCTGCTTGTCTTAGTTGCTTGAACTCTTTTATGAACCCCCTAAACCAAAGTTGCTTGAACTCTATGGTGTTGTGGCTCCATAGACGTCGAGAACCCCCTAAACCAAAGTGGTTAGGCATTTAGGGTCCGTCGACGTCGAGAACCCCCTAAACCAAAGTGGTTAGGCATTTATGGTCCGTCGACGTCGAGAACCCCCTAAACCAAAGTGGTTAGGCATTTGGGCTCCATCGACGTCGAGAACCCCCTAAACCAAAGTGGTTAGGCATTTAGGGTCCGTCGACGTCGAGAACCCCCTAAACCAAAGTGGTTAGGCATTTAGGCTCCGTCGACGTCGAGAACCCCCTAAACCAAAGTGGTTAGGCATTTAGGCTCCGTCGACGTCGAGAACCCCCTAAACCAAAGTGGTTAGGCATTTAGGCTCCGTCGACGTCGAGAACCCCCTAAACCAAAGTGGTTAGGCATTTAGGCTCCGTCGACGTCGAGAACCCCCTAAACCAAAGTGGTTAGGCATTTAGGCTAGTCATCAAATCTCATCATCAAACATTGACAAGGCCAACAAAACTAATCATCAAATCATTATCAAACCTTAACATTGCCAATAACACTAATCATCAAATCTCATAATCAAACCTTAACATTGCCAATAACAGTAATCACCAAATTGATAGCATAACATTGCCCATAACACTAAGATAGTTGATAGCAATTCAGTACACTCAAACATAATCATCCAACCAGTTTGACTTGTTGGTTCAGTACAATCAAACCTAAGCATCCAGCCATGGTTCAGGACACAAAACATTGATCAGTACCATAGTTTTGAGAAACAACAACTCATTACACTCATCTGTTACCACTAGGAGAAAACCAGGTCATCCAACCAGTGTGACTTCTTGGGGAAGAAGATGTAGAAGGAGTTGCATATCTTGGGGCAGTGAATGGCCTTGCACCACTAGTTGATGGCTGTGAACTTGCACCAGACCTTGCTCCAGATCTTGCACCAGACCTTGCTCCAGTCCTTGCACCAGACCTTGCTCCAGATCTTGCACCAGTCCTTGCAGGTGGAGGTTGTGATCTTGGTGCAGGCTAGGATCTTGCAGGTGGAGGCTGCTGCTATGATCTTGCAGGTGGGGGCTGTGATCTTGCAGGTGTAGGTTGTTGCTGTGACCTCTTGGTCTTGCAAAAAGAAGTGAGATTGGTATTAGTAGACAACATTAAAATATTAACAAATGCACTAGTCAACTAATACAAAAGAAGTGAGATTTGGTATTACCACATGCTTGTTTTTCTTTATAGCCAAATCTGGTTTCAATTGTTTCAGGCAGTTGGTGTATCTATGGCCTTGGAGACCACAGTTAGAGCATGTTATTGTGGCCATTCTACTGTTGTCCTTTGGCTTTGGCACTTCAAACTTACCCTTGATCCTCTTCTCTTGCTTTCTTCCTCTCCTAACATGAAATTCTGGTGGCTCTATGTCTGGTCCAGGTGTCCTTATCCAGTCATGTTCACCAGGAACAGGAAAGATCATATGTTCATATGCTGCCACATAAAATGGTTTTCTGAAGAATTTACAAACAAAGTCCTCTGGAAACCTCTTGGCCTTGTTAATTGCTGAAATTGCATGGTAGGCCACTGAGGTCCCATTTTCTGCAACCACATGTATGATTATCCAAGTTCACAGGGTGTGTTTGCTTCCCACTGGTCACTTGCCATAAATTAACACCAGCTTGAATGGGTTTACAGTATCTAGCCCTCTCCTTTTTCAGCTCTAGCTTCTCAGCATAGTGTGGTGTGATCTCCCAGAAAGCTGCCTTTCCTCTCTCTCTCTCTTCTCATGCCACCTCACCATTTGCTTGTCCTTAATACCATCAACCATAGTCCTAATAGGCTTTTTCCTAAAATCAAGGATATACTTGTTGAACACCTCAGATAGGTTGTTAACAACCAAATCTGTCTTGCAGTTAGTGTCAAAAGCATGCCTTGCCCATGTTTTCTTAGGAATTGCATTAAGCCAGATCCAAGCATCCTCACACTCATTTCTCAAATCATTCATAGCAATATTAAACTTATATTCATTGTAAGCATAACTGGCATTATCCATGCATTTCTTTAGATCTTCCCCCCTAAAACCAGCATTCTGGAAATTTGCATATAAGTGTCTAAGACAATATCTCTGGTGGCAGTTTGGAAATGCTCTATTCACTGCATTGAGTAGCCCCTGTTGAAATTACAACAGCAAACTAAGCTACTGACTACAGATATAGTTGAAAAAAAAACAAACCTAAGCTACTGAAATCACACAGCAAACTAAGTACTTACCTTCTGTCTATCTGACATGATAGTATAAGGACCAAATTGGCCAACTTCTCCTCCTAGACATATCTTGAGTTGGTGCAGAAACCAGCACCAATTTGCTGTATCCTCCTGACCAACAATGGCAAATGCAATTGGATAAATGTTGTTATTGCCATCTCTGCCAGTGGCAGCAAGGATATGTGCACCAGTGGTCAGCTTAATAAAGCATCCATCAACACCTGTTTTGCAAAAAAAAGAACCAATTAAGTCAGTACATAGCAAAGAAACTACAACAAAGGTGTAATCATGTACATAACAATGAAACTAAAGCAAAGAAACAACTAACTAACCAATGAAAGGTCTGCATCCATTGAGAAATCCCTCCCTTGCTCTATTTAAGCAGAAAAACATTGCATGAAACCTTGGCCCTGGATGTGGTATTTTTTTTGTTGCTTTAGGAACTAGAGTTGTAACTACAACCCTACTTCCAGGGTTTGTCTGCATGATGGTTGCTGCATAGTCCCTTAACCTGGGATACTGCTTCTTGTACTGTCCTAAGACAGCTTCCACAACTAAGGTTTTGGCCCTATAGGCCATGTGCTTAGGAACCTCAACACCATACTTCTCATTGCAGGCATCAATCATAGTTTGTATGCTAGTGGTTGGATCAGACCTGAACAATGACTCATATGTCTTTGCAAGCCACTTTGCACTAACCCTGGAAGACTGTAGTGCTAGGGCAAGTGTGCTCCAGGTTCATTTTTTTATAGCAAAAGTCTTTTCACCTTTGATCACAGCAGCAACAATGTGGAACTGACAGTGCTCATTTCTGCAACATGCAATGATCCTTTGGTCAGAGTTTCTATGATATCTGAAATCTCTTGCCTGTGAAATGTGCAAGCTCAACAGAGCATCTCTGAATTGCTGCTGATTTGTGAAGCACATGTACTTACATAATTGCTGGTGTGGGTGCTCCATTTTTTCATTGAACCATATCCTAGGTTTTCTTTTCTGTGCCCTACTCTTCTTGCTTTTCTTTAGGACAAATTGCAGTGGCTCATGCCCATCATCTTCACTCCATCAGCCAACCAGTTTCTTCTTCATTTGATGAAGGAATGAAATCTTTCTTCACCTCCTTTAAAACACTAGAATGTGTTCTAGTGGTGGGGCACCTCCTAATTGGCAGCTTCTGTCTCTTCTTTGGAGGTTCTACCTGCAACTGTTGAGCTAACTCCACATTCAAGCTCTCCTCCCTCTCTTCATCCCCACTCTCTTCCTCCTCCCTCTCAAACAGATCCTCAACCTCAGTGTCACCCTCATAATGCAGTTGTTCCTCCTCTTCTGACTCATCATCTGAATATTCATCTTGATCATCTGCTAGTTGTTCCTCATCTGCTTGTCTATTTCCATCTATTATCTTTGTGTCTTGAGAAATCCTGTACTTCTCCAAGTAGTTGTCACTGTCATATGCCCCTTCTGAATTATCACTACTGTAATATCCCTCCTCCAACAAAACTTCATCCTCCATCACAGATTTCAGCTTTTGTTTACCTAGATATTTGCTCTCTTGTGTGCAAAAACCACTAGCTTCAACATTGGTACTACTACTGCCCTGACTATTAAAAACAACCCCTTGGTCATCAACAGCAAGCACAGCTGGCTCACTGAGATCATACACAACAGGTGGTGCATAAAGAATGGTCTGTAGTTCAGCATTTCTCTGAATTGCAGCACTGTCAGTGGCTGTTGCTCTAACTAACAGATTCAAAACTAAAGTATGCTCATGTTGCTTCTTAATTTGCTGCAATTTAATGTTTGTGTCAATCAAGTCTAGGCCATGCTCTCTCTGCTTTCCTATGCATGTGTTCTCCATGTGATATAATTCATCAGAGAATGTAAATCCTTGTGTATGCAACAGTGCATACAGATTGAGAAAAGTGACATCAGAACTGCATGTCTTTCTATCCAAATTATGTAGGGCATCAAAGTGAATCCTAACATCCCAGATAGCCTCCTCCACACTACAAGTGCCAGCAAATTTGGACATTTTCATTAACACTAACCCTAGCCCCCAAATTGGAAGAAAGAACAGAGGAGAGGGAGGAGGACTTACAACACCCCACCACATCCATGGGTCCAGTGATGGCTCGTGAAAGGGTTGGCGACCCAGATCTCTGCCATCCGCAGGCGCTGCTCCATGGTCAGCGGGGCTCCATTTCTTCCTCGCCGCTCGAGTAGTACGACGAACTGTCGCCGTCGCCCTCGGCCAATCCTGGGTGCGTATCGGCCCCGAGGCCAGGAAGATCTCCGTACCCGACCACACCGCCACCGCTGCTCGATCCGCCGCCTACACCGCCGCCGCCCGGATTCGCCATCGCCATTGACACAGAGGAGCACGGGGAGGAGAGGGAGAGGGGAACGAGAGTTAGGGTTCGAACCGGCGGCTCGGTTCGACCTAGCCCGTTAGGTCGGACTCGTCCGAATCAGCGACCCGTCCACGCGCCGATTCGGCCAGCGTGTCACCTGACATGTGGGCCTGACCTGTCGGATACGCGGTCAATACGCGCTTATACGCTCCTTAGCCCATTATGCACCACTTAGGCCCTGAGTTGGTACTGAACTGCGACATGCACGAGTAGTGGTACTGATTCGTGAGTAGGTGCGTAAGTGTGGTACCAACGTGCAATTAACTCCACGACTCTCAGCGGGCCTCAACAGGTAGGATAAAGGGGTGTCAGGGACTCCCGGGGCCTGTTACAACTTTTCGCTCGCTAAAATTGAAAAGTATTATGTTCTGTACTCCCGAAGCATACAAAATCGGTTAACATGACATGCATTTGAGATACTAATAATGTTGTGATCCCTAACCTAAATATTTTTACTTTCCCTCAAGATTTTTGGTGCGCATTATAGTTGTTTATGCATATTCCTGCCGCAATGCGCGGGGTCTCTACTAGTTCCTAAAGTACGCCTAACTCCGTCTCGCTCTCGCAGCAACAGAGCCGACAGACGGAGAGCTCTCTCCGTCTCTCTCAGCACAGGCGTTCGCTGCCGTCTCCGGCACCAAGCGCTCCTCCGGGTCGGCGCTCGGCACCGCCGGTGTAGGCCGTGCGGGGCCCTGCGTCCGGCCGACGCACGAGGTCGAGGGGAATCGTCCGGCTCTGCCTGTGCGGTGCGCCCTTCATGTGTTCGGTGAAATGCCAGCCCGGGCACAACTAAGGCAAGTCTCTGATAATTTGTGTACTATTATAGGTGGCGATAAATCCCACGTTTACAGACCAAGATAGTGTCTTAGTTTGGTACGGGTCTAGAAAACTGCAGTGTCGCTTATTTACAGATCCAAAAACTGTAGGGACGGAAGGTGTGTATTCTGGGAGGCAAAGCATGTGCAGCCTAATCATTTTCTTATATCGGTAGAATTTTGGTTTTGTAGATTCCGGAGTGACGAGGTCATGCCTTCATCTTCCTGGGGATGATTGTACTGCAGAAAAATTGGATGTGGGGGATTCCCGTATCACTGAAACTACAGAATATAAGGTAATCGACAGATTTTTTTTGTATCTCAGCTGTCAGGATAGAACTATGGCATACATGCACAGTGACAATCAACCAAACTACTGAAATAAGTTCAATGTGAATCATATATGTTTCGACTATGACATGTTCACAACTGATTATTGGTACATCATGTGCTAGAGTAGAAAGATAGAAATAAGGTGCATGTTTGTGCTATCCAACACCAATCAATATGTCGACTAAAATCATGGTGATGTTGTTCTCCATGTGTTTTAAGGCATAGCATGATTTTCGGATGGGACATAAGGCCTTGGGGGCATCTGTAGATTCTGGAACCTCCCTGTCAACATGTTTACCACCTTTGTCATCGAGGGACGGTTCTTTGGGTTCCACTGGATGCACCACAGTGCCACTGTGGCTAGTTTTCTAACCTTTTCTTTCTCTTCTTCTGCCGTGTCCCCTGTAAGCGCCAAGTCCTGGCCAGCGATAACTTCCTCATAGATGCATTCCGGGAGGTATACCTCGTTCTGCCTCTCGGTCCTTGGGTCTGAGTTCCTCCTACCACTCACCATCTCCAACACCAGCATGCCGAAACTGTATACGTCTGACTTGTGAGATATGCCCCCAAAGTTCCGGGAATATAGCTCCGGTGCAATATAGACCATTGTGCCTCTTGCTGCAGTTAATGTAACGATGCTTTGGTCCCTGGCACACAGCTTTGCTAGGCCAAAATCTGAAATCTTCAGATTGAAGTTGTAGTCCAGCAAGATGTTGTGAGGCTTGATGTCAAAGTGGAGGATGCGCTGGTTGCATCCTTGATGTAGATATTCCATTCCTCGTGCAATGCCCAAAGCAATGTCTAGCATTTTTTCAGGTACTAGGAGAGTCTGAAAAATATTAGAGTCACGAGAGAATATGTATTTCTCCAATGACTCGTTTGGCATGAATTCATAAATAAGAGCCCGTCTTGTTCCTTCATAGCAAAATCCCAGGAGGCGGACAATATTTGTATGGTGGATTAGTCCAATAGTTGCAACTTCATTGATGAATTCCTGTCCCTCTCCTATAGAGTTCTCTAGCATCTTGACAGCTACAGGAACTCCATTTGGTAGCTTGCCTTTGTATACACTTCCATATCCACCACGTCCTAAGTTAACCTTGAACCGTCTCGCCATCTTCTTAACTTCAGAGAAAGTGTACCTTGTGGCTTTTGATTTTCCATGTGTATTGAGAAACATTTCAACCTTCAAATGTATCTCTCTGTTATATCTCGTCTTCAGTGAAAGATAGAGTGCGGTAGCCACCGTCAACACAAGAACAACAAAGGCAACCCCTGATGATGTAGCTGCATAAATACAATGTACAGGTAGTCAGCACATTGTCTTATGATAGAAAGCCGTAGCTTACAGATTTAATGGGGATAAGAGAATAGCTAAATAATTTATCTGTAGCAGATACATTTTTTTGTTCCAAAAAAAAGTGTAGCAGAAGGAAAATTTGAATTGAAGTAGTACCTGCAATGATTTTGACATGTGAACCTGCAAATATGAAAGAGGACAATAAGATCTCATTGATGGTTTTAGTAGTACATAAAAGGCAAAATAACTTTGTTTTGAAATGAAGGCAGAATATCTGTATGAGTAGGAGGAAGTACGTAAGACCAACATTGTTACATGGCCAGTGGGATAGGATAAAGTTTGGTTTCTAGGAACATCCTATTAATGTTAGTATATATGTAAAAGATAAATGGTCTTTACATTCATCTGATATCATCAGAAGCCATATTCCTGTTGGAAAATATAACATGAGAAGCATTTTTTTTTCATGGTGCTATCTCTGGTGACTAACAGGAGTCATTACTGGAGATTGATTAGGGTAAGGTAGTGTATATAAAGGTTACAAAAGCATCTATTTCTCACCTCATGGTCACCGGTCTGTCATACCGGCCCGCATCATCTGATGAAACTATAGGACATCTTGAACATGCATAATTTTACATTGCTACGGTTTTGGGTTTTTTTTCTTAGCAATTAAGTTGGGCCCTATGCATATCCATTGGAGTGTTAGGACTTCGCACAATTCTGAAACTTGTAAACATATAACTGCATGTTGCTAGGGGAAACATGCCATTATTCCCTTTATAGGTACTCCCTCCGTTCGGAATTACTTGTCGCAGAAATGGATGTATCTAGATGTATTTTAGTTCTAGATACATCCATTTTCGAGACAAGTAATTCCGAACGGAGGGAGTAGTTAGTCTAATTTGTGTGATTCTGTTGCACTATGCTGTATTGATTCAGAAAAATATGATAGCAGAGAATCTCCTGGAAGTTACAAGATTCAAGCAGAAGTAAATAACTGAATTATAAAAACTGCAGATTCCTGAGAGCATTTAAAGTATTAAACTATGTTAAGACATAAAATAGGTTTTGTTCTGTTAGAAACGATACCGTGAGGATGAGGCACACAAAATGTTTGATTCCTTTGTGAGCTGAATGCGCAGGGTCGCCCATCTTGTTCGCACTGTGTGCAGTTGAAGGCAACGGATGATGACCCTGTATACCAGCAGACTTTCATCTCATAAAATCTCTGGGCCTCTTCTTCCAGCTGCCAAAGCTCTGGGCTACCTAATATCGGAATGACAACATCTGAGATGACTCTGCAGTTCAATGGAAGAACATACACGGGTTGTTTAGCATTCACCAAATATGAGAAGTGGGTTGCGTTGCTAAGGCAGGAGAATGGGCTAGCCATAAAATTGTGAATTGGCGGGATCTCCCTTGAACAGCCTAAAAGCTTTCCTGGTTCACCGTAGAGACTACACTGATGGCTGGAGTTGGCTGGTACACTTTGCGAGATCAACTTCTGAACTTTATGGCACGCTTGCACAAGCGGGGCGATGCTAAGTGTGGCACGGCTATAATCTATGGCAGTGACATTGAATGGGCCAAGAAATGGGTGAAGTAGGACAGTGTCTTGGCCAGAGCATTCTATCTTCACGCATGTTGCTCCACATGATGAATTGCTGGATTCAAGTTGGAGCGGAAACCGGATCTCAGGTCCATTTTTGCTGCACCGGGACCATGGGCACTGTTTGAAGAAATCTTGGTCACCCCAAACTGTTGAAGCTGTGGCCATGTCGATTCCATGGCTGAGAAGAAAAGCTATGACGATGGCTATGGAAAGAAATTTAGTCATCTCTACTGAACCGGAGATGGAAAGGTAAAGGTGAAGGCAGGGAAATAGCAAGACAATACAACTCTTTGTATGAGTAAAAAAATGATCTCTTTACAATGTAAGATGTAAATGATCGGCGGTTGTTGCTGAAATTAACAGAGCTACTCGTGTTGAGCTGGCAGCCTTGTGCCCAAGGTTAATTATGGTTGTGAAGGCAGCCTCCTGCCGTGTTATAGTGGTCTGAGTGTGATTGTAGACTTGCTGCAGTCCAATCATCAGCGAGGGGCAAGTTTGGAAATAAACAAGCAATTGGGTGAGGAGAAGTCGCTATGTGGAAATATTTCTAAGCTGTCATGTTCAAGTGGTCACACTCTGGGTATGGACAGAAGATGCATCTATCGTGGCACCAAATTCCAAATTCAAATTGAATACAACTTGGACTTACTCATCTTGGTTTGCTGTAACGGAGAAGGACATGAAGGTGAAGCTGCGGAGATGGACATGAACGTGAAGCTGCGGAGAATACCAATTTTCAATGCAGCCTCCTGCCGTGTTATAGCTGTCTGACTGTGATTGTAGACTTGCTCGAGTCCAGTCCCGTCCCATCTTATCTGCCGGAGGGGTTGTGGAAATAAATAACTAATTGGGCGAGGAATAGTTGCTATGTGAGAATATTTCCAAGCTGTAATGTTCATGTGGCCGCACAGCAGGCAGATGTGGACATTTTCAAAAGATAAATCTATCATCCCCCGAAAAACACAAATCCATGTTCGGCACAATTTGAATTGGCCGTTCTTCGAAGCAGAATTTGTCGTGTTTTTCCTTGATAGGATTAGAATATTGTGGCAGAATATGTTCATCTTGTGTAAAGATTGTCAAGTTTAATTCATATGCCATTTCAGTAGCACCTTATGAGATGACAGCACAAAAAAAATTTGGGGTGTCAACGGAAACTGTTTACTGGCTTTCTCCTGACCTTTGTGGCTTGGAGAAAGAATACACGTCTGGGTTAGCAACAGCATACTAACTGTGCCCTTGATATGTCTTTGGAAAGTGACTGCCACCTGTTATCCACTTGTTTCTTTTTCTTTCATAAGGACGAAAGAATCGTAGCATTACAAGAGTGGACTTGAAAAGAAGGCAGAACAAGAGCGAACATGGCAACTCCTGGTGAGGCTCGTGGTTCTGCTACCTTGAAGGCCATAACATTCTTTTGTGTGCTTGCAGTTCTTGTAGCTGATATCCAGGGGCGTCTGTCATGCTTGTCCTCCTTTTTCTTGCGGCCATCTGCAAGACGTCCGGCACCCTTTCCGCCGGAGAGGTGATCCAGGCGAGTGCGGAGTTACATTGTACGAGCTGGCTTGCACCGATACCAGGGCTACCATTACGATCAACAGCTGGACATACTTTGTGACTGAGATAAATTATGCCAATTCTTCCTTCTTGGTTGTCGATGCCAAATTGGACTTGAGCAGCAGCTGCCCTATTCCTCGCCGGAACCCGCAGCCTTACCTCTTTGGCCTTGAAAGGTTAGAAGTCTCGGAGTACATGTATGAACTGGCCCCTCGCTCAGTTATGTTTGCTACCTTCGTGAATTGCTCGCAGGAGGTCAGGAACAATAGTCCCTACTTACCGGTTGCTTGCCGCAGCACGAGCTCCTCTTTTGTTTATGTGCTGATTGGTGATCCCACTGACATTTTCGCCCTCAAGCCTTCCTGTGGATACCTGGCTATGACTATTTTGGAAGGCGAGAGATTGCCATATTATGCAAATTATGGAGATGTCGTGGAATCCATGAGAAACGGATTTGCAGTTAGTTTTCCGCAAGATCTTGGAACAAGCTTTGGACCCTTGCCGTTGCTCAGTATTGGGTGAGTATTGGAAATCTTGCTTGTTCTGTTTCTCTCACGCACCAACACACGCTCACACACTTGGTCTACATCATCTAATTGTTACATAATTAATGAATTTCCTTTCTGAACCTTGGCATGGTCTTGCAGCGAATTAATCAGTGCACTGAAGTCTAGAAGGTATACGTGGGAAAAGATTTTGGATCTTTTGCTAACTCGTTTGTTTCCTCGTATACCTGGAAAATATGCATATGCAGCAATTCCCATGTGGATTGCCCAGTGGATTGCAATAACTGCTGGTACTTCACAGCCATTTATTATTGATTAACTATTAGTCCCTTTATTTATCTGTCTGTTCTATCATCCCAAAATGGGAAATTTGCAGTTTGTTGATCATGAAAGCTTATTACTAAAGACTGCATAAATTTGCTTATGCAGTACTATGCAGGTTCATGCTGCCGCCACTGGTGGTATTGACTTTCCTTGCCTACAAGTACTGGAGAACAAGGATAACAATTGATGCAGTCGAGAAGTTCTTGTGGATGCAACAAATGGTGGGCCCAATCAGGTACAGCTACACTGACATCACCGCAGTGACAAGGCATTTCAGAGATAAATTGGGCCAAGGGGGCTATGGCTCAGTCTACAAAGGTGTTCTTCTCCCAGGAGATATCCATGTTGCTGTTAAGATGCTAGCAGGTAGCTCCAATTGCAACGGAGAAGATTTTATAAGTGAGGTCTCCACCATTGGCAGGATCCACCATGTCAACGTGGTCCATCTCATGGGGTTCTGCTCGGAGGAAATGAGAAGGGCCCTAATCTATGAGTACATGCCTAATGGTTCTCTTGACAAATACATCTTTTCGTCGGAGAGGAGCTTCTCTTGGGACAAGCTCAATGAGATTGCTTTGGGGATTGCGAGGGGTATCAACTACCTGCATCAGGGGTGCGACATGCAGATTTTGCACTTCGACATCAAGCCGCACAACATTCCTCTCGATACCAATTTGGTTCCCAAAGTTGCTGATTTCGGCCTGGCCAAACTGTACCCAAGGGATGACAGCTTTGTGCCGTTGAGTGCTATGCGGGGAACCATTGGGTACATAGCTCCTGAGATGGTATCTCGGAGCTTTGGTGTGGTATCAAGCAAATCTGATGTTTACAGCTTCGGAATGCTGCTACTGGAAATGGCAGGAGGACGCCGGAATGCTGACCCGAATGCATCAAACTCAAGCCAGGCGTACTACCCGTCCTGGGTGTACTACAGGCTAACAAGGCAACAAGAAGTGGGTGAGATATCCGCGGCAGATGAGATGCACGAGTTGGAGAGGAAGCTTTGTCTCGTTGGGCTATGCTGCATCCAGATGAAGTCTCACGATCGGCCGACGATGAGCGAGGCCATAGAGATGCTCGAAGGTGGCGTTGAAGGCCTGCATGTGCCTTCCAGGCCATTCTTCTGTGACGATGAGCACGCCCCTGTAGCTGCGGATTCTCACCACGTCTTCTCTGAGCTGACTGCTCTGTCGGAGGATGATGAGTTTGATGATGCTTCTACGCAAGACAACAGCGCTGGTCTTAGAAATGCAGAGTAGTCAGTAGAGTGGGTTCACGGTTCAGTGAGATTTACTGGTTTTTACTCTTTTGTAGCAGTGCCGTGCTACGGTGTGTACTATGATTGAAATCTTGCTGCTGTACGTGGATGCGCCTGACAAATATATGTCAGATAATCTGGAATTTTGGTGACCGCCTGATGGTCGCGGATTAGGAAGAAATGTACTCAATTGGTTATTAAAAAATGGAAACAATGTTGGAGAAATTTCATTCAACTCTGAATGCAACCCTTCCTTGCCCATTTACAGAGTAGGGCGGCACAAGATACTAGAGTTGCAGGGCAAGCAAGTCTCATCCAGTCGTTCCAGTCTCTTTTGTTCACTTGACGGCTGAACTCTTTTTTGTTGTTGTTGAGTCGGGTGCAGAATGCATTGCTTTGATGCTGCGTTAAGGAGCAGTAAAATCTTCCTTCTTTTTTTCTATGAAAACAACCGCGAATCTAGGGTAGATCAAATGGAGGAAGTTGGGCTACTGGAACAGAGTAGTAGCAGTGTTTCTCGTGGAGTCGGTTCTGCATTTTGTTTTGTTTTATCTAGCAAAACAAAATCATTCCCGAGAAACAAAATGTTAAAGGTGCAGAACCGACTCCACGAGAAACAAAATGGTTTGGTTGTGGGTAGTACAAGGCCTGTTTCAGAACCTCCTCTTGTGATCTCGTGGTGCAGAACCTCCTCTTTCACCGAACCATTCTCTACTGACCGACTTCATCTCCGCACAAGGTGTTGATCATCAGATGCATCTTAAAGGTGCAGAGTTGAGATCCAGGATTCAAGAACTAGCGTATAAAAGCACCCAAAATATGGCACACACATAATGTTGGGTCTAGTCTAGTGCATTACATTTCGCATGAAGCAGTTTAGTTGCATCTGTCCAATAAACGAAAATTCATTTTCACAACGAGGAGCTTGAGGGCTTTGCTTTAGCAACTTTCCAAATGGTTCCAGCCACGTAATGCTTCTTAATAGTTATAAATATCAAATATTATATCGACTGAGATATGCCCTCTCTGACTAGTTTCTTACAACTCCTTATTCGTTGAAAATTATTCGTGGCGAGAAAAAGTCACCTCGAATTCGTCTAACCGCCAGTTCTTGCTCATCCTTCTTCTTCGGAAATTTCGAAGTATGTGGTGTATCAAGAGCATCGTAGTACTCACATCGCTCATCTCCTTTCAGAATTATCGTCTGCAAATTCGGAGCTCGCTCCAGCACGAGCCTTATAAACTTAAATTGTTGTTCTAGTGATCTAAAGCCAGTGAATTCTAGCTCTTTCAAATGCCAGTTCTTGGAGCCATCAAAGTGCATCTCCCACGGAGGAGTCCTTCTTTCGGCATACAACTGTCTCGACTTGTCATCACATATATGTTCCCATACCTGTGTTTGTGCGACCAATTCAATACATATGTAAGTTTTAAACATCTTTGCTCCAAAATATATGAAGAACTACAATAAGCCCTAAATGTTGAGACATCACCTCGATATGTAATATTTCCATGCATTGTGCCGCCAAAAGAAATGTTGCCGTCCATAAAAGGTCGAATTCAACAAAGATACCACGCACAGACACAGCTTCCTTAGCTTACTGAATGCGGGGATGAGTTGCTTCATTTCATGTTGCATCCAAATCTGACCAGAGAATAAATAAATTGAAAATAAATAAGAATGTTGATTCATCACCATTCATAAACGCATACATGATGTAACTCTCAAAGTTGTGACAACACAATGAATGCAAAAAGGGAAAGGAATGTGAATACTTGATGGCAATAAACTGCAGCTTACATTTTCTCCTTGGAAATCCAATGTGAGAGTGTGTATGCTTGTGGTTCCATGTAGAAGCTCACTTAATTTAAATTCATGTTGGCAATGTTGTGCACCATCTAAGAGTCCTAGTTCTCCAAGAGATGGGACGAAACCAAAGGCCAAAGGGGCATGCACCGATGTCCAAGTCTCACATTCGAGCGTCTCCAGTTTCGGAAGGCAGACCAATTCAAGTCTCTCAAAACCACAACAGATGATTTCTAGAAAACGGAGTTTTGAATTGGGTGCATCAGTCTTAAACAGAGAGCTGGCAATAGTATCACAATTATCAAGGGTTAGATGCTTCAGTTGCTTGCAGCAGTCAAACACGACATGGTGCATGTCCAAGTTGTCAAAGCCTACACTGTGTAGATAAAGTCTTTTGAGGCAACTGAGCACACTTGGGTAGGCACTGAAAAAACCATCTATTGCTTGGGCTCGGTGTAGCATATCCTCCTTAGTACAGTGCGAAAGATCTGTCTTACCAAGAATGGAGAGACCCAAATCTTTCACCAAACCACTCTCGATTGCGTCGCCTACTAGTGGGCCAACTTTGCACAAGAAATTGTTGATCAGATAGATCTTAAGGTGCAGAGTTGAGATCCTGGATTCTCCTTGCCGGTTTTTTTTCGATAAAGGACATTTCTCCTTGCCGGTTAACCAAGAAGCTCCTTGTTGCCTCGGTTAGAGATGCCATAGCTTCCTCCATATCGTTCCCTTCGATGCCGTTAGGGTGTTGAATTGGCAGGAAATTTTTGGCATCAACGTTGAGCTCGGGCAGCAACCAAGGAAGGCGCCTCCACCGTGTAGACAACGCACTCGTCCTTGCAGCTGTGCTTAGATCGACTCTCCCCATGATGGACAGTAAAATGTCATCCGTCAGCATGCTGAGTCTATCTCCCTCCTCTGGTTCCTGCGAAATTATGGATCTATTTAATTAGTTACTGAATGTCTATGTTCATCTATTCAAACAGAATGGTTTGTATCTTTGTGTGTTCCTAAGAAATTCTACATAGGATAAATCTTGTACGGGAGTTGGACAACAAATTATGAACAACCGATTGATATCGGAAAGAAGAAAGGGGCATGATTATATTCTTACCTTGGAGAATCCAGGGCGCCCATTGCACCTCCTAATCTTAGGAGTGACTCCCCCAGAAGCCATCTTTTCAGCGTTGCCGATTATTCCAGAACCAAGTTGAACAGTAGAACGATCCAAGCACGATGGATCAGGGGAAGCAGAGAAATCTCATCCAAAGCAGTCGTAATCTAGTCGTGATGGTGTCGAGGAGGTCGCGGCTCTAAGGTTTAGGATTTGGGCGAGGAGGGGAGTAGTCGCTGGACGAGGCGGCGGCGCGTGGGTGGAGGAGGACGCCTTGAGCGCTGAAGCAGAGTCGGAGAAGAAACGGAGGGGAACGAGAAGCGAGGTCGGCCCAATTGTTCAGTTATCTTTTCTATCTTACGAGGAGTGTAAGTATGAAAAGCTTTTTTTTTAATCAGTAAATATTAAAAGCTTTGTACTACGTACTTGATTTGCATAGTCGACCCTGTAAGGCTATGTAATTCAAACACAAACGATCTTTATGAACTTATTATAGTTTTCAATTTAAATAGCCTGGGTACTTTTGAACTGCATAACCTACATAACCTAGATTTTCGTTATTGTTTTGGAAAAACGCAAAGACCATGAAATAATATAGTATATTAATTTTGTGACAAGTGATAGAGCTTGATTGATCCACCAGGAAATTGTTAGAATCAGGACGACTAAATTAATGAGTGTTATATGACTATATATGTTGGTGATGACACACTCGGCAATCTCGAAACAGGTTTTTTCCTCGCTTATTAGATGAAGCCAATCGGCCAATCGGCCGAATGATGCTCTTCTGGCGGGCTAGCATGTCTCATGGGACAAATCGGGCTAGACGTGGCGGCCTGGACGTCGCCGTCTTGCAAAGTCTGTTGAACTGGACGACATGCGGGTGTCCATGACCGTTAACTACAAAAGGCGTCGGCATAGCCAGTTATTCCGGTAGTGGTATACACATGCGCACGCGGAGAAAATAAGGGCACCATCCTCCAAACTGACCAGTAGATGACCACCAGGCACTGCCAGCAGTCTGTCTAGTGTTCAGCGAGCGCTACAGCGGGTAGCCCTGCCCAGAACTAGAACATGCGCCACCGGCATTCGAGAATAAAGACCTCACCTTGTCGTTCGGATACTCGATGTGGGACCCGATCAATGGCTGCCGCTACGAGTTGCTGTCCACGTACGTGTCTCCGTCTTCCCTGGCTGGATCCCAGTGAGGAGGACGCCCTGTGGTCTGTAGCAGCCTTCCGGTCGTCGTCTCTCTACCTCTCACCGGCTGACATATTCTGGGTACGCCGTATGGAGTGTGGATACTGTCACTGATCATATGCACTGTAATTATGTTACCGAAAAAGGCTTTCGCCCCGCTTTATATTATAAAGCCAACCGCACCACAACCATCCAACAAGGTCCAACACAAAACCACGCGCACACACACACGAAAGTCCACAGGAACAAAAGGTACAAGAAAGGGTCAATGCTGAGGGCACAGCACAACAAGCCCTAAACCCAAAACACACACGCCATACAGCCGCCAGGCGGTCTAGTCAGGCTCAGGAGGAGGCGGCAGCGGGGGAGCCACGCGGAGCGCCATCGAGCGGAGATCAGAGAGGAGGGTGGTGATGACGTCCCGGTCCTGGGGGCGGCTAAGCGGCCGCCAAAGCTGCAGGTAGCCACACAATTTGAAGATTGCGTCAGTCGCACGTCGGAGAGGCACCTTCTGAATAACAAGCTTATTGCGAATGTTCCAAAGCGTCCAGGCGAGAACCCCAACGCACAACCATCTAATATGGCGGTAGCGAGTAGGGGAAGTGTTGAGCTCGGCAAGCAGGTCGGGGAAGTTGGTATTACACCACTGTCCGCCAACCGTTTCGCGGAAGCAGGCCCAAAGGAACTGGGCCGAGTGGCACGAGAAAAAGATGTGGTTAGCATCCTCAATCGTGCCACAGATGGGCACATCCCATTACCCGGGCCATTACGCTTGAGGACTTCAAGCCCAGAGGGGAGGCGTCCATGGATCCATTGCCACAGGAAGATCCTGATTTTCAGCGGAAGTCGGATGTCCCAGATCAGGCTAAATGGTTCCGGGGCCGTCGAGGGAGCAATGGCGCCGTACAGGGACTTCGTGGAGAAACGGCCAGAGGGCTCGAGGCGCCAGGAAAGAACATCCCGGTCCTCCTCGACGTTAATCGGCATAAGTGCGATGTCTTTGAGGAGGGAGTCCCAGGCGGCCACCTCGAGGGGGCCAAAGGGGCGCCGGAAGGCGAGACGCCCTAAGTCAATAAGGGCCGTCTCGACAGAGACCCGAGGGTCAGCCGCAATGGCAAATAGTTCTGGGAATCGCGCAGCCAGGGGGGAGTCCCCAAGCCAGCGGTCGAACCAGAACAAGGTCGAGGCCCCGGAGCCAACCGAGATGGATGTGCCGATGCGTAGTACGGGCAGAAGCTGGATCACGGACTGCCAGAACTGGGATCCACCCGTACGTTCGCAAAAGGCAAGAGGTTGGCCACGGAGGTACTTATTACGGATGATGGTGAGCCAGAGGCCTCCCTCCCCATTGGCAATACGCCACAGCCATCGGGTCAGGAGGGCAATGTTCATGCGTCGGGATGACAGGATCCCAAGGCCACCCTGGTCTTTGGGTTTGCAGATGTCGGGCCAGCTCACCATATGGTACTTCTGCTTGTCTTCCTCACCAGCCTAGAAGAACCTCGACTGGTATTTGGCCACCTCCTGATGGAGGGTCTCATGAAGGCTGTAGAAGCTCATGAGAAACCAGAGAAGGCTGGCAAGCAAGGAGTTGATTAGAATCACCCTGGCAGCTTTCGACAGCCAGCGTCCCCTCCAGGGTTCAACCCTGTGCTGCATCCTAGTCACCGTCGGGCGGAGATCCGCGACGGTGAGTCTGGAGTCACTAATGGGCACCCCCAAGTAAGTCGTGGGGAAGCAGCCCAGGCGGCAGTTCAGCCGGTCCGCAATGGACAAAGCATCGTCCGAGGGGTAGCCGAGGACCATCACTTCGCTCTTGTCGAAGTTGATGGTGAGGCTGGACATCTATTGGAAGCACAGGAGGAGGAACTTCTGGTTGGCGATGTCGGACGCGGAGCCCTCCACCATGACTATGGTGTCGTCCGCGTATTGGAGGAGGGAAACCCCTCCTCCGTCCACTAGGTGGGGGACAACGCCCCGGATATGGCCGCAGGCTTTGGCCTTATCAAGGATGACCGCAAGGGCATCGACAACCATGTTAAAAAGGAACGGGGAGAACGGGTCACCCTGGCGCACCCCACATAGGGTGGGGAAGTAGGGACCGATCTCGCCGTTAATGTTGACCGCCGTCCGACCGCAGGTGACGAGTTGCATAACGCGGGTCACCCAGCGATCGTCGAAGCCCTTCCGAAGCAATACTTCCCGAAGGAAGGGCCAGTGGACCGTGTCGTAGGCCTTATGGAAGTCGAGCTTAAGGAACACCGCGCGGTGGTGCTTGGATCGGACTTCGTGGAGGACTTCGTGAAAGACCAACACCCCATCCAAAATAAATCGGCCTTGAATGAAGGCGGATTGGTTGGGGTGGGTGACAGAGTCCGCAAGAAGGGTCTCCCTATTGGCGTATCCTTTGGCCAGGATCCTGAAGATCACGTTAATCACGGTGATCGGGCGGAACTGGCGGATGTCCGAGGCCCCCGGAACCTTTGAGATGAGGGTAATGATCCCATAGTTCAGGCGCCCCAGGTCCATGGTCCCAGAGAAGAACTCATCGAAGAGGGCCATGACCTCCGGTTTAATGGATTGCCAGAATGTTTTAAAAAACAGGACTGGCAATCCATCCGGGCCCGGAGCCGAGGAGGGGTTCATTCCATTGATCGCCGCAAGGACCTCCTCCTCCGAGAAAGGCGCCACCAAAGCGGCGTTGGCCTCGGAGGAGACAAGCTGGGCACCCGACCAGGTATCGGGGGCCAGCACAGCCCCACCCCGAGGGGTGGGGGTGAAAAGGGCTTTATAGAAGCCGTCTACGTGGGCACGGATGTCCGAGGGTCGAACAAGCTGAGTATCACCTTCCCACAGGGAGTGAATGGAGTTGCGACGACGCCGGCCGTTGGCAATCGCCTGGAAGTAGGCCGTGTTGGCGTCGCCCTGAAGCACCCACCATTGGGTGCCACGCAACCGCCAGTAGGCCTCCTCGTCAGCATAGATGACCGAGAGCTGGTCCTCGAGATCATATCTCAACATCCACTCATCCGGGGAGATCCCGGACGAGTCAGCACGGGCGTCCAGGGCCTGGATGGCGCTCAGGAGGGCCTTCTTGCAGTCACGGATATCACGACCGAGGTTCGCGCCCCATCCCTTCATAAATTGGTGGGCTAGCTTGGCGCAGAACTGCCAGGAGTCCACCGCGGACATGGCGCGGTGAGGGGAATTGCGCGCGGCGGTCCACTTAGCCGCAACAGCCTCGCGGAACCCGGTCTGGTTGAGCCAGAAGAGCTCAAACCGGAACCGAGGGGGATGGGGGGTGTTCATCAGCAGAGGACAGGAGAAGAGGAACATGATCAGAGCCGATCCTGGTAATAGCCTGAACCGAGGCCAGGGGGCATCTGAGCTCCCATTCCGGGGAAACTAAGACGCGGTCAAGGACAGACTGCGTCGGGTTTGCCTGGCGGTTAGTCCAGGTGAACCGGCCCCCCGTGCGTTCGAGCTCACGGAGGCCCAGCTCCGCGATGCAGTCGTTAAACATCTGCATCCGGGGGCAATTAACCCGGTCATTGTTCTTCTCATTCGGGGAGCGGATGACGTTAAAGTCACCTCCCACCACAACAGGGAGGGGGAAGCGGAGATCTTCTGCTGCAGCTCGGCGAGGAAGGTCGGGGAGCGGCTGTTTTCTGCCGGTACGTAGACGATGATGACCTCCCATTTAAAGTTGAGTGCACGCTCGAAGATCTCCATACTAACGAAGAACTCGCCCCGATCCATACCTCCCACCTCAAAGGTGGCATCCTTAACACCTAAGAGGATGCCACCCGAGTGGCCATTGTTCCCACTAGAAGGGAGCCAATGCCAGGCGAACAGGTGGGAGCTAAGGCTGTCAAGCTCGGGAAGACAGAAATCCATGCGCATGGTTTCTTGGATGGCAATGATGTCGATGTGCTCGTCACGGATGTACTCAACTAGCTGGCGGCGGCGGCCGTCATGGCCGAAGCCGCAGATGTTCCAGAAGAGGGCACGCATCTAAACCGCCATTGAGGGGCTGCTTGACCCCAAGACGGTGGAAGCACTATGGGCTCTAAGAGCGGCAGTGCGGGATCGAGTGCGACCACGAATTTCCTCGGCCGGCAGCCCAGAAGGGGTTTGGGGTGCCGGGGTGCGGAGGAGGCGGGCCCGGGTTTCGGCGAGTTTCTCGTCAAGGATCTCGCGAGCCTGGATAGCCGCAATCTGCTCTAAGGGGGGACCCACTTCCCCCCTGAAAACTATAGCCGAGTCTAGGGCCACCTTGGCGAGGCGGCCCAGCGGGATCGCTTCGAGCGCAGAAAATGAGCAGACGAAAGAACTGGAGGGGGTGTCGGACGCACCTGTCTCGAGGTTCCGGGCCGCAGCCCGGATCTCCGCCCGCTCTGAGATGGACGAAACCGGGAGGCCGGCCGGGCGGTCCGCGTCGAGTCGGGCACCGCGCCAGGAGGCAGTCACTGGAGTCGACGAGGCCCGAGCCCGGCAGACGTACGGAACCGACCGAGGCGGGTGGGAGGCGACAGGGGTAGCCACATCAGCGGAGGCCACCAGGAGCAGGCGCGGCAGGGACGCTGGAGCCGGTGGCGCTAGCAGGGCACCGGACCCCGCCAAGTCGGGGGAGGGCGGGTCCGGGGCAGGAAGTTCGTCCACCGGGGTTGGAGCGGAAGCCGGTGGAGAGGCAGGAGGCGACGAAGGATCCTCCCTAGGAGGGTCAGCCGGGGCAGACCCAAGGGGGGCGGGATCCAACGCCGGCGAGCCCGACAGTAGCGGAGAGGCCATCGTCGGGGGCGGAGGTGGCAGGGCGGCCTCGGTGGAGAGGCACGGCGAGCGCGGCGAAGATGCCGGGAGGACGAGGAGACTGACGCTGGAGATGTCGCTGAGCTCGGCCGAAGAGGAGGGGGAGGAGTCGGGCAGCGCGGCGGGGGCCGCCTCGACAGAGGCCGACCCCCGCGACCGGCCCGCTCCCCGGAGGGGGGTCCGAAGGGGCGGGCGAGGGGGAGCGGCTGCGGCCTGAGCACTCATCGTCGTCCTCCGGGTCCTCGTGGCGGGAGGGGCGTGGACGGCGGTAGTGGGAGTCGTCGCGGTGGTCCGCGCTTCCCCCGGCAAAGTGGTCCTCAGTGAAGCGTCGGGGGCGGCCGATGTGGTTGGGAGGCTCGGGGTAGATCTTGAGGTTGAAACCCTGGTCGTTGAAGAAGACTCGGACGGTGGCACGGAGGGTGGAGGAGTCCAGGCACTTGACCTTGACACGGACCTCCTCCTCCTTGCGGAGAGAGAGCTCGTCCACCACCACCACCTTGCCCAGGAGCTTGGACATACTGCGGATCACCTTCTTAGAGCGAGCAATGTCGGGGAGGCCAGCGATGAGGATCCAAGCAGTATCCAGCACGGCCACAGCCTTGGAGTCCATCAGGGGCTCAGAGATGTTGACGACGAGCTTGTTGAGGGCGAGGGTGATCTCGTCGCTACGGGTGCAGAGGCCCAGGCTAAGGGCGTCGGGGAAGACCACGGTGAAGGAGCTATCCGAGGTCGGAGTCACTTGCCAGTCCCAGACACGGCGGCAGAGGTGGTTAAGCTCGGCCTCGATCATCTCCGGTGAGGCGACCCCCGCCCCCACAATGGTCACAACCGCAAGGAGTGACGGGGATGGGGGAGGGATGTCCTTGACCTCGATGTGGAAGAAGTCGAGACCCTCAATGCCGTGGCCGTACATCATGAGCTCCTCCGACACCGGGCGGTCCGGGCAGAGGGCTGCGGGGTGGCCCGAGCCCTTGCAGAGGTAGCACATCGGCAGGTTGGGGCACTCGATCTGGTAGAGGCCGGCAATACCACAGTTGAAGCACGACGGGGGATCGGGCGGGGGGGGGGGGGGCGGAAACGGCCACGGCCGAGGATGCAGGAGTCGGGGCCGTGGGGTTGGGCGGGCGACCGGGGCCCTTCCGCTTCTTCTTCTTGGCACCTTGGCGACCCCGAGCCTCGGCGCCCCACTGGCCGGGAGGCAAGCTTGATTGGTTGCGCGCGGGGGGGGGGGGGGGGGGGGGGCTGGTAGGGGCGCGGAGGGGCCGCCTCGGCACTAACGGGGAGCGGCCGGGAGGGCGACGGCGAGCGGCCACGGCGACGCACGGGCGAAGGGAAGCGGGGGCGGTCGCGGCGGCTCTCCCGCGCGGGAGAGCGCCGGTCCACATCCCGCTGCGGGGAGCGCCGGCCATCTCCGCGCGCCGGGGAACGGCGCGAATCGCGCGGACGGGAGCGCCGGGAGTCGCGGGCGGGGGAGCGGGAGCGCCAGGCGTCGCGCGCCGGGGCTCCCGGGAGGTCAGCTGGCGACGGAGGTCAGCCTCCCGGCGGTGGCCGTCCGGCGAGGCGCGGGAGGTCGCGCGGGACTCCTCGAGGGGGCGCTTGGGGCGCCCAGAGCCATCTCCCCAGTCCCGCGTCATGGGGATGCGCGGAGGGACCGCGGCGGGAGGTGGGGACGGAGGGGGCGACGGGGGCGGGAGGAGGGAGCAGGAGGATGCAGACGAGGAGCGGGCGCGGGGGGAGGAGGCGGCTGGAGGGGAAACCCTCGTGGGAGCCAAATCCTCCCCCAGGCGGGGCTGGGGTGGGCCGAGGCCAGCGCTGGGTCCCTAGTGGGCTGGGGCGGTCCAGCCGGCCCAAACAGGTCAGGCGGGCCAGACAACCGGTGCGGGGAGGGGAGCAGGCCCACTCCAGGCCGCAGGCCCAGAATCGGGCGGCCCAGCCCAGGGACGGGAACCACGCGCCCGGCTAGGGGGGGGGGGCGAGGCGAGGCAGGGCGACGGGGGACGTCGAGCAGCACAGTCTTGAGGAGCCGAAGAAAGCAATGAAGGGGCGAAAGGGGGAGCGCCGGGAGAGCGCGGGGGAGCCGACAACCTGCGGCGGCGCGGCCGGCCGGGCCAGGGCGAGCCGGCCAGAGGAGCACCACGATGAGCGAGCGGGGCCAAAGTCGGCTCGACCGGCGACACCCCAGCCAGCGTTCCGGCGGCGACGGCGGCCAATCCCGGGGCCCAAGTCCTTGCCTTTCTCCCCAACGCCCGGTGGAGCACGCGGCAGCCGGCGGGAAGGCCTCGTCCGCGTCCGGGCGGCCGAACTCCCACCCCCGGGAGTAAGGCCGCCAGCAGAGCGGGACGGCGGCGGGCGCGCCGGGGCGGGCGGGGGGACCCGGTCGCGGCACTCCACCGGCCGGCCGGCAGCGCGGTCGGCGTCCTCAGCCAGATCCGCCCAGACCACCCTACCCGGGGGTCCAGGGGACAGCGAGGAGGGGGGAGGCGGGGAGAGGGGGGCGGCAGGGTCACCAGCGGACGGGGCCGGGAGGGCGGGCGGCGCCGGCGGGAGCAGGGCGGGCGCGTCGCCCCGCGGGGAGCCGTAGTCAGCCAGAGCCCGGGCCTTCCATCTTCAATTTGGTCTCCCACCAATATCTCGTAATTATGTTAGATATGTGAACTCATTGACAATTCTGTTTGGATGAACTAATTGATCTACCCAGAGTCTGGTACTTCCTAGAT
This sequence comes from Aegilops tauschii subsp. strangulata, assembly GCF_002575655.3. NCBI lineage: Eukaryota > Viridiplantae > Streptophyta > Magnoliopsida > Poales > Poaceae > Aegilops > Aegilops tauschii. The sequence continues at coordinate 562,489,444 of NC_053039.3, read as the reverse complement.
TTGTGTGTTGAGAACATATATATGTGGATTAATGGATAATTCTGTTTTTATGAGTATAGCAGAGAGAACATATATATGTGGTTTAATGGATCAATGTTCGCCCCTTCGCTGGTGAGATCCACCACCATTGTGACTGCGGAGGCTGTATGTAGCAGCAAGAGCTGTTGCACAGGCTCCACTCAACGGCAATGCAGATGAAGGGAGCCACGCTCGGTGGAGTTCAGGTGGAGGGCTCGGTGGCTAGGGAAGGGCATGAAGTGGCTGTGCATGATTTTGGAGTTGTTTCATAGCCTTGATTCCCGTGTTCGGATGCACATCTAAAGCGGGGGGAGCTGGAGCGTCGTCAGGTCGATGACAGAGGGCCACTGGTAGAAAAAAGGCCTTTAGTTCCGGTTCGTAAAGGCCTTTAGTCCCGGCTGTGCAACCGGGACTAAATATGCGCGACTAAAGACCCCTCCCTTTAGTCGCGCCTCTTACGAACCACGACTAAAGGCTTTAGTCCCGGTTCTCGTGGCTAACCGGGACTAAAGGCCCGTCCACGTGGGCGCCAGGGGTCCGTCGGGGCGGAGGACCTTTAGTCCCGGTTCTCGTGGCTAACTGGGACTAAAGGCCTCCTCCGCAGGTTTAGGGTTTTAGCCCCCCTAAACCTGGTTTTTTGCGATTTTTTTTAATTTTTTTAATTTTCAAATTTCTGAATTATTTTAACCTCTAATCTCTAATCACCACCCCTCATCACTGCTCAATTTATCTTCTAATCTCTAATCACCCCTCATCATTCCAAATCATCTAACTTCCCGGACGGTCACCCATCCTCTCACTACTCCAGCCTGAGCATGCTTAACTTCCGGGTTCTATTCTCCCTCGTTTCCAAGTCTGCACTTGTTGTTTTCCTGACAATAGTAGGATGTCAATTCTATTAACCCTCAGGAATTTAGCTTGAGCATGAAGTGACACATTTCACTGTTTGAGTTTGAAACTATTGTTTTAAAAAACAATAATTATTTAGTAACACTAATATTTCTGGAATAATTAGTTTGACCATTGTTTGACCACAGTTTGACCAGATTTGACCAAAATTGAAAAAAAACTGAAATAATTATTTAGTAACACTAATATTCTAGAATATTTAGTTTGACCATTGTTTGACCACAGTTTGACCACAATTTGAATTTTTTTGCCTCTCCAGATCTTAAAAGCCCCGTATTTTTTTTCTGTTAGGTTTTTGAGGATTTTGAAAATGTTTAATGGGGTTCCCCAGTTAAATTCGGATGTAACTTTTCGAGTAGATGATTTTTCATATTAAAAAACTTTTTCATCCGAGTTCGTATGCAAAAGTTATGCCCATTTTAAGAAATTCCAGAGAGATTTTGCAAATAAAGTCGAAATTCATATTTGTTAATTTTCCCAACAACTAGACCACATATCACATGAGAAACTTATTTTATTTTATTTTTTTTGACATTTCCATCATTTTCTTTTGGTTTTTCTAAAACTGAAAAGGCGGTCAGGGGGGAGTTTGATGGGCCCTTTAGTACCGGTTGGTCTGGCCAACCGCGACTAAAGGACTAACCTTTAGTCCCGGTTGGTCTGGTCAACCGCGACTAAAGGACTTCGGGCCAGCCTGAGGACCTTTAGTCCCGGTTGGCCAGGCCAACCGGGACTAAAGCCCCTCCCGTCCGCCAGCTGTCGACCGAGCGCGCTGGGCCTAGATAGTTGGTCGCGGGTCTCCTCCCGAACCGCGACTAAAGACCCCTTTGGTCGCGGTTCGATTATTTTGGGGACTAATGGGGCGTATGGAAGCCTCTTTTTCTACTAGTGGGCAGAGATAGCCTATGCCAACTTAGAGTCATGATGTGGCCAAAACCATTTCGCGTGAAGTCAAAACAGGGTTAGGTGGACGAATATCGTTGTCTGGAGGAAATCTACCTGGTATTAAGAGTTGAGGGACAGGAGATTGCACCCAAAAAACAATCAAGGACGAAAACTCACGAGAACCACACTTTACGGTTGGATGAGGGTCTAAAAATGTACTTTAGTCAACGAACTATAACAAATATATATACAATCAAAAGAAATTGTTTTACGAAACTGTTGTTGGCCTCGTTTGCATGATTGCCATGCAACTTCTTACATCATGAATGCCCATTTCATGCAGCCTCCAAGGCTTTTGCTAATCAATTCAAGTCAAGCTATGTAGTCTCAAGAAACCTATAAATACATTAAAAAAAATTGATGTCTGCTAGCACTTCAGAACATGTCTTTTTAATACAACTTCAGAACATGTACTGAATACACGGGGATCACGCCTCAAAATTAAGTCACCTGAAGAACTGAGACATGAAAATAAAGGTTTTGCAGACACGTGTCCAGCTCCCAGTTCGATGGCTCAGTGAATCGTTTTGTACATAATCAACTGCTCATTTCTTTTCATTTTTGCGGGGCAATCAACTAGTGGTTTCCCCATGTGCGCATTTTGCGCGTGTGTTTAGTTGCATCTTTTCAGTAAAAAGAGAATTTATTTGCATAACTGGAGCATACATGATGTTTCTTACTACTTAAATATTGAATATCATTACACCTGAGATATGCCCTCTTTAACTAGTTCAGTACTTATTCATCGAAAAGTATCTGTGGTGAGAATATGCCATCTCGAATTCGTCTGACCACCATTTCTTGCTCATCCTTCTTTGGAAATTTCGATGGACGAGGTGTATCAAGAGCATCACAGGACTCGCATCGCTCATCTCCTTTCAGAATTATTGTCTGCAAATTCGGAGCTTGCTCCAGCATGGATCTTATAAACGTAAATTGTTGTTCAAGTGACCTAAAGCCAGAAAATTCTAGCTCTTTCAAAAGCCTGTTCTTAGGGCCGCCAAAGTGCATTTTCCATTGAGGGGTCCTTCTTTCGGTGTACAGCTTTCTGGACTTGTCATCGACATCGCATATATGTTCCCAAACCTATGTTTGTGTGACCAATTCAATACATATGTAAGTTTTAAACATATTTCCACCAAAATATATTAAGAACTACAATAAGGCTCTAAATGTTGAGAAGGAAAGAAGGCAATATAATTAAGGAGAACAATACTGACAAAGATATCACCTCAATATGCAATATTTCGATGCATGGTGCCGCCAAAACAAGTTTTGTCGTCCATAAAAGGTCGAATTCAACAAAGATACCATACACGGAAAGCATCCTTAGGTTACAGAATGCGGGGAGGAGTTGCTTCATTTCAGGTTGCATCCAAAGCTGATCACATGATAAATAAATTCGAAAAATAAGAATGTATAGTTCACAATTACATTGATCAGATTATCAAATAAATCTGTGGTTAGAGATAATCAAATAAATCTATCTTGATTATTTATCATGCATAAATACATATACAATGTATATCTGAAAGTAGTGACTACATAGTGAATACAAAAAGGAAGAAAAAAAAGAATGTGAATACTTGGCGGAAATAAACTACAACTTACATTTTCTCCTTTGAAACACAATTTGAGAGTATGTATGCAAGTAGTTCCGTGTAGAAGCTCACTTAATTTAAATTCATTTTGACCACGTATCGCATCGCATGAGAATGCTAGTTCCCCAAGAGACGGGACAAAATCAAAGGCCAAAGGAGCATGGCGAGATACCCAAGTGTTACATGTGAGCTTCTCCAATTTCGGAAGGCAGACCAACTCGAGTATCTCAAAGAGACAATAGGTGAGGCTTAGAACAAGGAGCTTTGAATTGGGTGCATCAATCTTAAACAGAGAGTCAGCGCCAATATCACAATGATAAAGGGCTAGATGCTTTAGTTGCTTGCAGCAGTCAAACAGGACATGGTGCATGTCCGATTTCTCAAAGCGTACAGTGTATAGAGAGAGCCTTGTGAGGCAATGGAGCACATTTGGATAGGCACTGAAAAAACCATCTATTGCTTGACCTCGCCGTAGCATACCCTCCTCATCACAATCCCAGATATTACTCCTGTAAAGAATGGCAAGGTCCAAATCTTTCACAAAACCACTCTCTACTGCATCACCTACTAGTGGGCCAACTTTGCTCAAGGAAGAGTTGCTGAGGTAGATCCTAAGGTGCAGAGTTGAGATGATGGATTCTCCATGTTGCTTAACCAAGAAACTCCTGGTTACCTTGGTTAGAGAGGCCATTGCTTCCTCTATATCATTTGCCTTAATAGGGTTGGGGCATGGAATTGGTAGGAAACTTTTGGCATCAATGTTGATCTCAGGCAACAACCAAGGAAGGCACCTCCACCGTGTAGACAACGTGCTCGTCCTTGCGGCTGTGCTTAGATCGACTCTCCCCAAGATGGACAGTAAAATGTCATCCACCAGCATGCTGAGTCTATCTTCCTCCTCTGGTTGCTGCGAAATTGTGGATCATTTTAGTTACTGAATGGCTATATTCGTCAATTCATACTTTCATAGGTAGCTCAGACCACAAATTACACAATAATTGTTAGTATCTAGTGCGTCTTCCTAAAACAATAAATTCTACTGGCCTCTACAGCACATGCTTAGAGGATAAATCTTTGCACGATAGTTGGACAACAAATTAGGAACAAACAGGCTCGGTCATATTCTTTTTTTTTGAATGAAAGGGGTTGCCCCCCTGCCCCAATTTTATAGATTGAAGCAGATAAAGCAGTCACAACCAGTTTCACAGCGCCTAAGTAGGGAATAAAGCTACTCTCCAGGAGACTACGCTACCTAGAGCTCAAGAGCAGAAGTTCTCTCCAACATAGCAGGAACGAAATCTAGGTACTTATTATTACAGAGCCACATCAGAAGGAAAGGGAACAACGATAGATTTTTTCCACTGGGTCGCCCCCCTCATGCTCCCCTCCCACACCTCACTTCCAGGCGATCCGCATCAGTTCTCCACGTCGCTTGTCCAACAGAAGGATGCACCTTTGCAGCAAGATTGCTTGAGCATCGTCGCAGAGAACCTTCCACTGGTGCAAATAACAGCTTAGTTTTGCAAGAATGCAGTTCACGTTTCTCCATTTCTGCCCCTGAAAACAAAATTTGTTTCTTAGTCTCCACAAGCTCCACAAGGAAGCAGCAATAACCATGTTAAGCACAGGCTTTTTTTTATGTACTCGCCAGAAACCAAAAATATTGTCAAAGCTAGTAATTCTATCAATCTCAAAGAAATCGGATATAAAGCCCCACACATGTTGTGCCACCACACAATCAAACATCAAATGTTGCACAGATTCGAATTCCGCACAAAAAAGACAGGAAGGGTCCTCCACCTCCCTCCTTTTAGCAAGATTATCCCTAGTCAGGATTTTGTTATGAGCACACAACCACAAAAACACATGTATTTTCTGAGGACACATAATTTTCCAAAGGTCATCTTTGATAGCAGAAGCTATCCCCCCAAAGTTGATGCTTTTGTAGAAGGATTTCACAGAGTATAATCCATTAGATTCCAAAGACCAACTTGGCATATCAGATTCATCTGATAGGGTACACTGCTGAACCACCCTCAACAATAGTTCCCATCTATCAAGTCCACTTTGGTAAACGCATCTCCTAAAAGTTAACTTAAGTTCACGCCCGTCCCACACCTGAGCAACAGTACACTCCGTTTGGTTACAAATACAGTATAAATCCCAGAATTGTACCTTCAGGGAACATTCCCCGACCCAGGTATCGTACCAGAAGCTAATTAACTCACCATTCCCCAATTTCCATCTGTAAAAAAATTTCGCGGCAGCTAACGCCGAGGTGATGCTCTTCCAGAAGGTAGAACCACCATCACCTTTTGCCCAAAGTAGGTTAGGAGCATTCATTCTATATTTGTAACGGATGATTTTTTTTTCAATCTGAATCAGACTCATCAAAGAACCTTTTGCCCCAGGAAGCTAGCAAGGCCATATTATATTCTTTGATGTTAGGAATCCCCAAACCTCCGTACTCTTTCCTCCTAGTAACAAAGCCCCAATTAGCTAGGTGGTATTTGTGTTGGTCCCCAATATTTCCCCAAAAGAAGTGTGCCATTTGGGAATTGATGCCATTAATCGCCCACTTGGGAAATTTAATGACAGACATGAGATAAGCAGGTATGCTGATCAACCATGCACAAAGCAAAATAATCTTGCCTCTATATGTGAGATATCTCCCAAGCCATCCAGAAATGCCCTTAATAATTCTGTCAATAATGGGCTGAAGGTCCTCTCTCTTCAATTTGTCATAATGCAAAGGCACACCTAAATATTTAATAGGAAAGCAACCTTTTTTACAACAGAAAATCTGGGCAAAGTTATTAGCCACTTCCTCATCAATATTGATGGTCATTAAGTCACTTTTATAAAAATTAATTTTCATCCCAGAAAGGGATTCGAAACACGATAAAAACCATTTGAAGTTTCTGGCTTTGTGAACCGAATTCTCCAAAAAAAAAGGATAGTGTCGTCTGCGTATTGTAGACTCACCACACCCCTGGAATTATATTTGCCAGAAGCCCAGAAATTAGGTCTTGGGAGGCAGCATTTTTTAGCATTTTAGTAAACACATCAGCTACTAAGTTAAACAACAAGGGGGAGTGTGGATCTCCTTGTTTAAGCCCTTCCCCTCCAACAAAATATGTCCCATTAGTATCATTGATTCTCACAGCAAAGGTACTGTTAATTAATGTACATTTAATCCACTCGGTCATATTCTTACCTTGGAGAATTCAGTGCGCCCATTGCACCTCATAATCTTAGGAGTGACTCCCCCAGAAACCATCTTTGTAGCGTTGCCGATTATTCCAGAACCAGATTGAACAATCCTAGCACGACGGGTCAGGGGAGCAGAGAAATCTCATCCAGAGCAGTCGTGATCTTGAATTCACCATCATCCTAGGGCGCGATCGAGTACCTCATCAATCATTCATGGCGTGGCCTATAGGAGGTGGACCGCGGCTCTAAGGTTTAGGGGTTTGGTGGGAGAACAGCGTCTTCTGGGCGAAGAGGGGGGAGGTCGCTCGACGAAGCGGCGGCGCGTGGGTGCCTAGGTTGAGGTACGGGGAAGAATATAAGGGGAACGGGGAGCAAGGTCCTTCCCTGACATTCGGGCTCAGCCGTTCAATGTTCCCATTTTATCTTGCGAGGGGTAAACCGGTACGGTCGAATACACACAGATATGAAAAGCATTGTACTACGTACTTTGTAGATCCACACATACATAAAAATTTTTGAGGGGAAAACGCTGCCTTTTCGATGACCAACTGATAGGCACCGGCCGACCGGCGCCAGGGATCGTCGGTCGCACATGCGCCGTCTTATTGGCGTGATGATGGCCGCTCAATCTCTACATCACATTATCCTTGTAACTCGTTGCCCACTTCCGTGTATTTGTAGCTCGTGGCGCTGGATGGCTCATGGATGGGCCAGACACATGTGCTAGTTGGAGCGAGCGAGCCCACGTACAGATGGGCTCCTGACAATCCTTTCCCCCACGGCTTCGATCCAAAATGAAGATCCCGGCGAAATCATGGTGGTTGTCCTGCCATGCCGAACGCAACAATTGACGTCACCGCTCATAGCAAGCGTCAACAATGGTTGCATCAAAAAAACGTTGTCGTCGCTTGTAGCTCGTCGTGACGCCTGGTGGTTCCAGCACTGATGCATGTCGGTTCAAGCACTTTCAACGGCTGGTTCCAGCAAATGTCGCGGACGGCAACTCCGTGTAGCGCAGGTTGCATCACCGCAGTTTGCACTCTCATGTTGGTTCCCAACTCGCAAGCACGGCTGATGGAGGCTTGCAACATCGGCCTCGTCGAGAGAGAGAGAGAGAGAGAGAGAGAGAGAGAGAGAGAGAGAGAGAGAGAGAGAGAGAGAGAGTATGTGGCCGAGGTCAGTGTGCACTACGGCGGAGAAGGCTTGCGCCACCTCGCGTGGGTAGGGGTCCTGCTGTAGCATGTGCTGGTTGCGGGCGCGGAGTGGCAGCGGAGAGGAGGAAAAAGGCCGGCAGAGATCTGGGGTCTGGACGTGGTGTGGGACAGTGGGAGAGAGAAGGGAACGAGCGGCTGCGGAAAATGGATAAAAAGATGACGGGGAGGAGGATTGAAACGATGGGAGTGGTGGGCGAACCCTAGGTACGGGCGGCATCGCCCCTAGTGGCTATCATGGAGATTGACCGCTTCGGGGGTGGCGCGGTGCGGAAGCGGCAACGGCGGCTAGGGTTTGGGTCGAGATTAGGCTGATACCATGTTAGAAGGATAGAGAGGGATTCGTGGAATTGTTGTTTATTGCTTGAGCCTCGTGGGTAAATATATAGGAGTACAATAATTAATTTGAAGTACAAGACAAGGCAGGAACAAATCCTGGTCTATCATATACTTCTTAATAATCATAATACTCAACAAAGATAAACGTCCTTGCACCACCGTTGTCACATCCGGTCGAAGATGGCATGGAAAAGGATTCTCATCCTGGTTGCCGAGACCAACCACTGAAGATTACACATCAAAAGGAGACAACGCTTTCGACAAGTTAATGACAAACATTCGTCGTTGTTGTGCCTGGCCAATAAACTTCCGGGCAAAGGTTTTTACCCCGGACGTGAATTGATGTTTCAATCACCATATTGATGATCAATATTGTGGGAAGTCACACCAGCTAGTGCTTCAAGCTGGGCCGGAATAGCGCCAGTGGACATCTGGGATGGATTCCCACCTTAGACCGTCACCACGACAATCAGGAGGCTGAGCGGTCATTGTTAGCCATGCATGTTGCCTCTCCTATCCTAGCATGTATCACAACAGAGTCAATTGGGAGATTAAAGGAGAGATTCTTAGGAGATACGCTACCTTGTTTTGTTACTGTAGTGCCAAAAAACTTTTTACATTATGGGATGGAGGGAGAATTTATGATGTATCATAACAGAGTCGGTTGCCCCATGTATCATTTATACTGTACATGTGACGTGAGTGAGTGAGTCGGCATGTGTAACTTCATGTTTCACGAGAGGCGGAGAGGGCGCGTGTATGAACCCTATTGGGCCTAATAATCAAAGCTAACTGTAGTTCGATTGATGGTCCTAGGCATTGAGCTATCTTGTGGCCAGTGAAACTGAAAGGGAAACGCTTCCTATCTATAGTCTGGAAAAACACCAACATCAGACCACTCAAATGCCGTTGATTCAATTGAGATTGGACGCTTAAGATTCTGCCTCTTATGTAAATAAAAAAGTAAAAAATATGCAGGCAACTAACCACCCGCAATCCCCACCCCTTAACCTCTCCTCCTTAATTAATCCCCCCTGGTTGCAATCGTCCCTGATTGCACGCAGCTTGCCGGGCTCTCCCTCCGCCTCGCACTCATCGTCCCCAACTCGCCTCGCCCAGATCCCCTTCTCCCTTGCCGTGCACGCAGGAGTCTCCTTCTCTCCTCTTCGTCCAGCCGCTCGGCGACCCCACCGGCCAGCTCCGCCCCCGTGGTCACCGACGAGCTCAGAATGTAACTCACCATCGCGCTTATCTCCACCGGGATCAGGCCCTCCTCCACCATTCTAGACTCCGGTCCACCTGGTCCGAGTAGCTCTCGCTTCAGGAACGAAGCAAGCACGAATGGAGTATCGCCCACATCCTCACGACCGGGTTTGAGTCCTCTCCTCTTGGCAATTTTTTTATCATGCGGAGCTAGTTGATTCCTAAAAGAATTGCTTTCTGATTTTTGTTTGATATCTAGAGTAGATGCCAGTACCTTGGTTATGCCATGTTTGTGGGTGTGAATTTGGTCAACCAGTATGTATTTGATCACTAAATGATTCACAAGTTTTGTATGAACTGGGTAGGTGAAGCGCACAAATATATCTCCTTGGTTGGCAGCAATATTAGTATTTGGGTCTTCTTCTTTTTTCAATTTTCAATGCTTCCAAGTAACAATACATATGTTCCCAGCGTACGTTTTCATGCTTCTTTGGGTAAGAAAGTTACACTTCCATTGGTCAACATTTTTTTATTAAATCTGTATGTAGGGGACGCAAAGTATGCATCCTCATATTGGCAGCAACCTTATTTGTTTCGTTATCAATTTCTCTGCTTCCGACCAAGAAGAATATTGTTGAGCTGTCATATTTTCATGCTTCCTACGAATTGTGATATTGTGTTTAGTAAACTATTCATGGGTACATAGGATAAGCTTGTTAATTCCAATGCCTTGCTTCCATACCCCTATTGGCGCCAATAGTAGTTTTTGTTCCATCTTCCAATTCCCATACTTCCAAGTAACACTACTTATGTATCCAGTACCATTTTTGGTGCTTCTACACCGTAATACGATTGCTTTCTTCGGTAGATAATCATTCCAATGGGTCAACAAAAAATCCGTTAAATTCATATGATGATGACACAAGAGAGGCTTCCTGATGGTAGCCACATGTTTTGTTTATTTCATTATTGGACTTCTATTGTATGCTACCAACCTAGACGGGTAATGTTGAGTTGCCATGTTTCCGTGCTTCCTACAATTTGCCATGTTGTGTTTAACAAATTAGCTTCTTACTTCTAATGCCTTGCTTCCATAAAATTTTCCATGCTGTGTTTAATCTTCATGTCTTTGTTTAATCTTCTTGGATGCTATAACTGAATGAGCTGAATTTTGGATACTCTGGTCATGAAATTGAACATCACTGTAAGATGAAAGTAGCAAAATGAAACTGAATTAAACTGCAGCATAAATGAACAATACAGAATTTGTCGGGGATATACCCCGCGGTGTAACCCGGCTGGATGTATGACCCGGCTGGATCTTGGCGATTCACGGGTAACCCCGATCTTGGCGACTCATTAGTAACCCGGCGGGCGGGTCAGACGGACGACAAGGCGCAAGGCCCAGTAGGCCGGTTCATGTTATGGTGGGCCGGCTTACGAGGAAAGGCATAAGGAATATTCCCTTACAAAGGAAGCAAGACTAGGACTCCACTTGTAACAGAGTAATCCTAATCCTACTAGGACTAGTCATGTAACCCGCCACTTCAACATATATAAGGAGGGGCAGGGCACCCAGTTCGCAAGTTTCCGGATAAGAAGGAGCCAGTTTGGAAATTCATCAGTTCAGCGGATCTCTGTTACGAATGCACGAGTCAAGCAGCAGCGGTTTCACGCGTATCGTTGGATCGTTTTCTGTCATGAAGGTGATAGAAATTTTTTCCGCAGATTCAAAAACAAATCTGGCGACTTATGTTCTAATTGGAACACGTAACACTGATCAGCCAAGTACCAAAGCCGAAGCATGCAGAATAATTGAAAAACTATGCCTGCATATCGTCTAAAAACGGCAGCATAAGGAGAGGAGTGAAGCAAGTCAATGCAAGTCTCTTAACAGGGGCACGTATACGTCCAAGTCCCAAGCATCCATACTAGTACAGCCAAGCAGTATACACACGCACGTCCTCTAGGGCAAGTCAAATCAAAGAGGGAAAAGAACAAGCCAAGTACATCCACTCAACGTGGAAAAGAACCGGTTTGGACACTTGATCGGATGAGGTTGGAAAGCCAGATCAACTACGACCCGGACTCTGCTATCGCGACTGCACATTGCTGGCCTGCTTTCCGCCTGAGCCGGTCTCCGTTGGCAAGCGGCCACTGCGTCCTCAAACCGGCCTGTGCTAGTGCCTTGCCTGTAGGTTCCGTCGACCCAACTCTCCCTCGGGTTCTGCTACCAAGTCACCACAGTCTCCGCGATGACTAGCGTCAGTCGCTGCGACTCACCTACCGGGACGTCTCCGCGGTCTCAGGTCTCTGTTGTAGCTGTGGCTACGCCTCAGCTCGCCCAATTGGCCTTGGCCGTCGACCCGCCGCTTCACTTATCCGTGGAGCCGCCACGCCGTTCTAAACCGCCGGTGAGTTTTTTGGCCACGGCCCACGGCCCTGCCTCCACAAGCCGCCGCAGCGTTGTTTCACGACCGGCGTTGTTCTGAGTCGCCTCGTGTCCGTTGCAAGCCGGCCCACCATCACTACACGATACTATGAGGTGCTACCCTTCCTATATAGTACTCCCTCCGTTCCTAAATATAAGTCTTTCTAGACATTTTAAATTGACTACAATACGGATGCATGTAGACATATTTTAGAGTGTAGATTCACTCATTTTGCTCAGTATGTAGTCACTTGTTGAAATCTCTAAAAGGACTTATATTTGGGAACGGAGGAAGTATTTTATTAGCGCAAATAATGTTTTTTCCAAGAACAATTACTCTGGTCTCTGGTATTTTTTTCGCAGCGCACGCCAATATTATTGCACTAGCGCTTGTCCGTGCCATGCTGCTGGATGGATACGTGAGTAAGTTGTTGCCCCCTGCTTCATCAACACACGGGACTGACTCGTCGTCCGTGCCCGCGGCCGGCTCACCCGTGTCCATGCCGTTTTTTCCAACACCGCCGCCGACTCACCCGTCCGCACCGGCTTACAACGCTGCGGCCAACTCGCCCGTCCACGCTGGCTTACAACGCCGCGGTCGGCTCATCCGTCTAAACACACCGCTGGCTTACAACGCCGCGGCCGGCTCATCTGTCTGCTCCCGCGTCCGATTCGGCCGTGATTGATTTCAGCTTCACCATGGTGATCATCAACTTCACGGTGGATAATTTCTGGCCTAACATATCATGTGAAATCCATGTAGTATATTTTTATGTTACATATTACTTTCTTTAAAAAGAGCGATTACTTTGTCTTGTGAAGTTCCCCAATGCAGGGCAAGTTATCTACTGCAAAAAGGATTATTACATCACTGAGCTGTTGAATGACTCATGTGGGTTTATATCACGGTCAAATATGGAGAATCTCAAGACAATTCCTCGAGTCGTCTTAAGACTCAGGGGTTACAATGATATGACTCGGCAGAATTGATCGAGGGTTTCAGTGAATTTAAGAACTCCGGGTCATTGAAGGGAAAAATAACCCGGCCCCGGAGGCTACTGCCTTATTGGTGAAAATTTAAAAGGCCGTCAGAAAAAGTCCGGCTCACAATGATGCTTCCGGTTTACAATCCGTTCAAGGGAAATCCCGTCTCCCACACAGCGCTAGAGCTCTCACTATCCGGTTCAAAATCCGGTTTAAGAGGAAACTGTTTCTTGCAAAGCTCTGAAGCTCTCAAATCCGGTTTAAAATTCCGGCTCAAGAAAAATTATCTCTTGCAAAGTTGATTTCTCAGAAAAAGTTAAAGGTTGCCAAAGAGAATTTGTTGCCATGATGCACAGTTCAAACATGGGTATCCAATCCAGCTTACACGCCTTGTTACAAATCGCTTGGAGGCTTAATGCCCGAGTTACAGGGACCAAAGAGAGTTTGATGCACAGCACAGTTCAAACATAGGTACCCGATGAGCACAACTCGTAAGTATGTCATTTGGGGGTTTTCTGTTCAAACATAGGTCGTATTCGAACTAAAGAGAACATAGCTGTCGGTACCCTCTTGATCGGCGCAATGCCAAACCCACTAGGGGGCTTCTTGATCGTATTCGAATCATAGCTTAACCCCTTTTGGGTCTGACTTTGATCATATTCGAATCAGAGTCGTTAAAAAACTCTCAAGGTCATTTGGGGGCTTCCTGTTCAAACATAGGTCGTATTCGAACCAAAGAGAACATAGCTGTCGGTACCCTCTTGATCGGCGCAATGCCAAACCCACTAGGGGGCTTCTTGATCGTATTCGAATCATAGCTTAACCCCTTTTGGGTCCGACTTTGATCGTATACGAATCAGAGTCGTTAAAAAACTCTCAAGGTCATTGGGGGCTTCCTCTTCAAACATAGGTCGTATTCGAACCAAAGAGAACATAGCTGTCGGTACCCTCTTGATCGGCGCAACGCCAAAACCACTAGGGGGCTTCATGATCGTATTTGAATCCTAGCTTAACCCCTTTTGGTCCGGTTTACTGATCGTATTCGAATCAGAAGCCTCATTTTTTCTCTGTTTGGCTTAAGTTTTTTAAACAATCTTTTGGGTTTGTCTTGAGAATTTTTTGATCATATCTGAAGCATATATGAGTGGTTTCTATTTAACCCGGCTTGACTTTGAACGATAAGTCGCCAGTATATGACAATCATAAACATTTGGAAGTTTTGGCTTCTAAAGATTGGGTTATCACCCTTACTACACAGGTGTCATAAGCCGGCAATATGATTCAATATCACAGGTATGATATTGTTTATACATGATTATGTTTAAGCCGGCCCTGGCTTTTGACGTTAAGTCGCCGGGGCATATGTTGTTTAAACTCTGTGCAGGATTTGCAGAACTATGACTTATATAAATGGTTAAGTCCAAGCTCATCATTAAAATTGATGCTTCAAAATGATTGTCCGTTCTGGATTTTCTCAAAGGCTATAGGCCGCCGGGTTATAAAAATTCCGGCTTACAATGGAGGCGTATTAAATCGCCATCGGTCAAGAGCCGCCGGGTATTTAAACTCCGGATTTACTTGTCAACAGATAAGGTATTCAAAGTCGCTTTGGCGCAATGGCTATTATTTTATCAATGGATATGGTTTATTCTACAATGGAAGGAATAGTCCGAGTCGCTGCAGGCTTACGACCCGGCACTTGGGGGCTACATTATTCAAATTGATATTACATCGAATATGCAAGTCCCATGTCACTGCCAGCATGTGCCATGGCACTTGGGGGCTAATGCAAAGTCATTTTTTGCTCAACTTATTGAAGACCCGACTCATCACATTCTAAATGAGCCGGCCCTTGGGGGCTACCAGTTGCTTCTGTCAAAAATTCAAGGTACACAAGCCTTAATCCATTATATTGAAGATCCACTACTCAGTTGGTAGAGTACAAAGCTCTTAACCTTGTGGACGTGGGTTCAAGCCCCATGGTGGAGATTACATCATATGATGTTATTATCAATGAATCATATACAAAGTCCCGGCTCAATAATATCTTACTGAGCCGGCCTTTGGGGGCTACACGTTGCTGCTCAAGTTTACATGATCATATTTACAAAGTCCCTGCTCATTATTGCATAATGACCCGGCCCTTGGGGGCTACACTGGTTGAAATTTTTATGAGCATAAGGCAATTACAAGTCCCAGGTTGCTGCAAGCATGACAACCTAGCACTTGGGGGCTACAGGTGATATGCATATACAGGAGGAATAACTTCAAATTCTCAGTTTTGAGCAAATCAGGTATTATATTCTGAGAAATCTGCAAAGTTTATGACCCAGCGTCATCATAAGATTAACCCGGCATCAGCAACAATTACATGACCCGGCATAATTTGTTTATAACCCGACAATTTTGGCAATCATAAATCGGCAAGATCTACATCTTTAAGCCGACAGAATATCAGTTGAATATTTCAAGACCAATATTTTTGTCAAATCAGAGCATTGAAGGCTGACTCAAGTGGATTATTTCTTATAATATTTCTTTACAAGAGCCAATGTCAGCAAATGGATTATAAAGCTGGCCTATTGACCCGGATTTTCCAGGAGAAAATGTCAAGGACTTAAGGATGATCAGGTGCCGGCTTACAAGAATATTTAACCCGGAGCACAACCTGTCAAATTTGTTGTGTTTATGTTGCAGGATCAGTTTAACATGGATAAATCCAAATTAAACTGGGGGCTAATGTCGGAGATATACCCCGCGGTGTAACCCGGCTGGATCTTGGCGATTCACGGGTAACCCGCCCGATCTTGGCGACTCATTAGTAACCCGGCGGGCGGGTCAGACGGACGACAAGGCCCAAGGCCCAGTAGGCCGGTTCATGTTATGGTGGGCCGGCTTACGAGGAAAGGCATAAGGAATATTCCCTTACAAAGGAAGCAAGACTAGGACTCCACTTGTAACAGAGTAATCCTAATCCTACTAGGACTAGTCATGTAACCCGTCCCTTCAACATATATAAGGAGGGGCAGGGCACCCCAAAGAGGGACAGGCTGAAACAATCTCTAGGGCTAGACACAACTAAAGGGGAGCCGGCCTATGCGACATCTCCCTCATGAGCGTAATGAGATCTAGCCACAAACAGCATGTAGGGCTATTACCGGATGATGTTTCCCGGGGCCCGGAGCTGTCTAAATCCTCGTCTTGTGTGTTGCGTCTCTCGTCCCGATCAACCCCTCTCAAGCTACCACATAGATGCGTTGGGCTCACGACTAAGTCCTCACACTAGGACATCTGCCGTGACAATTCCACGACCGAATTGCAAAATCAACATTACAGAATTGGACATCTTGCACAAGAGCAGTTCATCCCACGGACACCCGGCGATCGTACTTCAATCATAGTTGCCACCCTTGGAGCCACCGCTTGAAGCATTGGTGGCTGCTCTCACAGCAGCACAAGTGTTGCCATCCTTGTAGACCCCCGCCGCTCGGAGCACCATGTCGTCGGCGTCGCCACCCTCACAACGTCGCCACTTGCGGCACACCTAAAGGCAGCTCGCGGCACCGAAGGAATGGTGGCCAGATGGCGCTGCAGCACCGCTCGCCGCACATAAATTCTGCTTCGATCAATACTTGTTCATGTTGTCGTCAATATTAGTGTGTGCTTCAACCATGACTGGTGTTGCTTCTTTGAATAAAGTTATTGTGCATACATTTTTGTTCTTCCACTGCACCTTTTTTGTTTGAACCACTATTGATGTGTGCTTCATTGTTTTTCACTGATTTAGGGTTTTGTATATGCTTCCATGGTAGTAAACTTTTGCTTCAACCATTGCTTGTGTGTGCTTCTTTTGTTGTAAAAACATTTTGATTCAACCAATTGTATTATGTCCTTGAACCATGGCTAGTGTTTGCTTCTTTTACTGACATTATTTAGCAAAACAGTAGGGAATACCCCTACTATTTTTTACTGATATTATTGTACAAGCATTTTGTTTCTTGTACTAATTTTTTTGTTTCAATCACTACTAATGTGAGCTTCATTATTCGTCACTAATTTTTTTGTTGTACCACTAGTAGAAAAAGGGCCATTTGTCCCGGTTCGGGCACCGGGACTAAAGGATCGGTACTAATGCCCAATACCTTTAGTCCCGGTTCTTATACGAACCGGGACAGATGGGGCTCCACGTGGCAGCTGCGGCTTGCCCTGGCAGGGGGCCTTTTGTCCCGGTTGGTAGCACCAACAGGGACCAATAACCTACCACGCGTCAGCAGTTCAGGGGCTAGGGTTTTTGTTTTTTTCCTGAAAGGGGGGAGGGTTGGGGGTTTTGGGGGGTTTTGTAGGGTTAATTTAGGTGTTTCATATATTGTGTTAGCTAGCTAATAGAGAGAAGTGTCCTCTCTTATCTCCGTGCTTGGTCGACGCTACGTACTATACGTATAGAGAGGACTCGACACGCTAGCTAGTAAGCAAATGAAGGAAACCATTAAGTACAGAAGATCGTCATGAACATATGCATACAGAGAGAAGTGATATCGACCTCTCCTTCTCCGAGAGATTGGTCGAACAACAAGTTTTCGTATATCTATCTGACGCTACTACTGGCTACATATATAGCTACATATATACAATATAAGATCTCTTACAATCCCCTAACATCTGAACTCATATTCCACATGGTATTCTTCGGCTTTATTGATGACGTGATCAAGAAAGAATCCTGCCAATTCCTCTTGAATTGCTTTCATGTGATCTTGTGGTAGGAGTTCATCCCGCATCTGCCATGTCTAATTTGAATAAGGGGGTTAATACATATATATGAATGAAACTAAACAGAAATGATGGTGTAATAAAATGAAATTGTGAATATTATTGCTTACGCACTTCATATTGTCTTTTATAGTAGCCCCGCTTATTTTTGCAAGTCGCGTTGTAGATGAACTCACACACGTAGTATCCACAGTAATCATTCCCGGGTTCCTGCCAAAAGCACTTTACGAGAAATAGAGGTCAATCATACTGATAATGAAGCATTATAAATGGTATTGATGAAAGTAGCTAGAATCAACGGGATCGAGATGCACGGAACTAGCTAGCTAGTACTACTTACTTTCGGGTATGTCCATCGCAGCTCCCCGGGCAGTCCCGGAACTTGTGCGGTGAATACTTTCCAAACCCTGCGAGACAAAGAAAATAATTACTTGATATCAGAAAATGAACAAAGTTGCCGATATGGTGCGATAATGATCGATTGAACTTACTTCTTGAGCATTTTAGTCATGTCCGCATAGTACTCGGGAGATTTTTGTCTTGAGTCTAAGACGGTTACTAGTCCCTGCTCAAGCTTAATCTCTAGGAGAATATAGTGGAACCTGCGCATGCATGCATAACTCGTCAATTACATTACTATAACCTCGAGTAATAAGGGAAACCGAATATGCACAAGACAGTAACACTCACTTGAAGTTGTAAGGAAAGAGTATTTCATCTTTGTTTTGATTTATTAGCAATGATTTGAGCAAGTTGGCTTCGGTGTCTTTGGCATGAAATTTAACTGTAAATTCATCTATGAGATTTGTGTTAATGAACCCAATATCATAGATTTTTGCTTTTCTGCATTCGACAATCTTCAATCTGCATAATATAGTGAGGATAATTATATACACATGCAATGAAAGAGCTGAGCTACATATAGAGACTTAATGACAGAAGTAGTACTTACAGACAGTAGCAAGTGACCGTTAATTTATCGAGGGCCTTTTGATTGAAAAATTGGAAGAACTCCTCAAATGGAACAGTCAACAGTTCAATTTCAACGAGGTCGTGCTCCTCTTTAACTCTCAGCGTCAAAGTATCCTTCCCCCCAGACTCTCTGCAGGTTTTCATGTACCAATCATGGAATCTTCGCATCATCGTTGTTAGAGGAGTTCCATCTTTGACGAGAGACTTCCTGTAATGGTATTTGTGTTTGTCGACCTCCATTGTTTCATAATGTGCATCGTCGGGCAGGTAATCTCCAAGATTGGTACCGGGCAAAATCTCCGGCTGATTAGCGACGATATCGCTAGACACCTTGAGCGGGGGGCACAATTGGTTCACTTGTTCGCCGAGCTGGGCAATTATTTTCCTAGCTCATCGTTCTGCTAACCTTTGATCACTCATAGTACTTCCCGACCACTCCGCTTTGATATATGACCTTTAAATAATGCGCTCATAGTTGTTTTTCGGCGGAGACGGTGGTGGTTTCTTCAGGGCATCGATAGTGCGCTTTGCTTTCACCGGATCTATCTTCTCCTCCGGAGGTGGATGTTTCTTAGCTCTTTGCGTTTCAAAGAAGTCCTTCACATAGGCTTCAACGATCGGCGTGTTTTCCTCCGTGGTCCTCTCGTATGGTAACTTCTCTACAGGCTTGAGAGATGGACCGAATCTGTATTGCCTCCCGGCTCTGGCTGTACTGCTAGACGCCGGAGTAGACGGAGGGATGCAGCTGTCTTCTTTCCTTGCTTACGAGGCGGAGGAGAAGGACTACGACGCGCCGGAGCAGCCGGAGCGGCGGCAGCTCTCTTCCGCCCTTCCCGGCGAGGCGGAGGAGGAGGCGGGCTGCTCGAACGCGCCGGCGCAGGCTGAGAAGGAGGCGGAGTGCCGCCACGTGTCGGAGAAGGAGGTGGAGTGCCCTGATCACTCGCCAGAGGAGGAGGCGGAGGAGGAGGCGGAGTGCCCTGACTCGCTGGAGGAGGAGGAGGAGGCGGAGGCGTCCAGTTAGGAAGGTTGATGAACTCCTTCCGCCATAGGCATGGAGTCTTCAGAGCAGAACCCAGCCGAGTCTCCCCTTCACCGGTAGGGTGGTCAAGCTCGAGCTCCTCAAATCCCTCCATTATTTCATCCACCATCACCCTAGCATATCCTTCTGGAATCGGCCGGCAGTGAAAAGTTGCGCTGGGTTCAGGAGGTGCAATAGAGCCGACAGATGCCTTGACTTTGAAGTTCTGCCATTGCGTCATAAGGTGGCAATGTTGAGACTCCGTGATAGCATCCATGGGGTTGCTAGCAGGAGCCGTGAAGACAGGCTCCTGAAGAAGCTTGGGGGAAGCCATTCTGCTTCTCCGCTGAGATGGCGGGGTAGCTTCGGCAGGTCGCTTGCTGTGAACTGCTTCTCGTTCCTCTAGCGCTTTTACCCTTGCGTGCAGCGCCTGCAGTTGGGTCTGCTCCACTTTCCTCCTCCTCTCCTGGCCTTTGTAACCGCCTGCGTCCGGAAACCCAGCCTTCCATGGAACGGAGCCTAGCATGCCTCGTGTCCGTCCAGGGTGCTCAGGATTCCCGAGGGCCATTGTGAGCTCGTCGTTCTCTCTGTCGGGAACGAACGTCCCTTGCTGTGCTGCGGCGATATACTCCTGAAGCTTCATGACGGGTATTCGCAGTTGCTCGTTCGTCCAAACGCACTTCCCTGTTTCAGGGTCCAACGTTCCTCCAACCCCGAAGAACCAAGTCCTTGAACGGTCTGGCTAGTGCAATGTCTCTGGTTCGACCACTTTATCAAGCAGGTCATTCTCAGCCTTGTCCCACAACGGCCGGGCTTTGAGGTAGCCACCTGACCCCGTGCGATGGTGATGCTCCTTCTTCGCAGCATTTATCTTGTTTGTCGCTGACATCTTCTTACTCTTCTCCGATGTCTTGTGGGCCACAAATGCGTCCCAGTGATCTCTTATCTTCTCAAATCGGCCGGTGAATTCTAGAGTCTTTTCTTTGTCGACAAACTTTGTTTTCAACTCAGTCTTCCACCTCCTGAATATTTCTGCCATCTTCTTAAAAGAATGAGACTTGACCAATGGCTCTATAGCTGGCTTCTCCGGATCCTCCTCCGGCGGTAGGGTGAAATTTGCCTTCAGCCCGGTCCAAAAATCATCTTTCTGCCTATCGTTGACATAAGACACCTCAGGGTCTTCATTCTTAGGCTTATACCATTGGTGGATGCTGATCGGGATCATGTCCCTAATAAGAACCCCGCACTGAGAAGAAAATGCTTCCTTGGTCCGGATGGGTTCAATCGGTTGGCCATCACGCGCGATTGCTGTGATCGTGAACTTTTCATCCTGGCGCAACCTTTTCTTGGGGCCTCGTCTCATTACCGAAGTTTTGCTCGATCCGGAGGGCTAGAAAAGAAGAAAGAAGAGAGTTAATATGTGTACATACCAAAACAATTAATGCATCAGTTAGCTATAGTCAGCAAAGGCTTAATTAATATATATACCTGGCCGGACTCCGTTCGGTCACCGGAGCCGTCATCACGGTCTCCTTCTTCCACCGGCATTCGGTCATTGGAGCCATCATAATCATGTCCTTCCTCCTCCATTGTTCGATCACTGTAGTCTGCTTCACCCTCTCCTTCTAGACCATCGGTGTCGTTGAGATACGACAAGACATCACCTCCGGCTGCGATTATGTGCCCCAACACCTGTTCTGCTTCCTCATCTCGGCCGTGCTCCATAGTTTCTGCAAATATTACAACATGGCAATTATTATACAAAACATGACAGATGGATATATTAGTGGCAAACGTAGACCTAGCTAGCTAATCACAACAAGGAATCATATTAGTGGCCTCGACGCTTCTCTAGGGTTTGGGGTGGCCTTGGCAACACTTCTAGGGTTCGTGGTGGCCTCGACGACAATGCTCTTTTAACTTGGTAAATTTGGGTGGCCTCGGTAGCGCTTCTAGGGTTTGGGCCAGACCGCCTCTCTCATGTTTTTCCGACGTCCGGACCAACAAGGGATTTAACAAAATGGCCCTCGATCGCTCGGCAACCCTCGACCCCTGGACGACCTCTCGACCCTCGACCGCTCGGCGATCCATGACCCTCTACCCTAGTTCCCGACCCTCGACCCCCTCATGTCACGTTTGTATAGAGTCAAAGGATTCAACAAAACCATGTCTTCGTCATTAGGCGAAAGTAACAGGCGCATGATGGTACGAAGCTCTCCAAAGTTATTTTGGAACGGAGTCCCAGATAGGATAATTCGCTTTTTGGTACAAAGTTCAGCAAGAGCCTTCCGAATATCGCTATTTGGAAGGCCATTGCTGAAATTCATACAAAAAGGCGAATTATGCTATCTAGGACTCCGTTCCAAAATAACTTTGCACAAATTCGTACCATCATGCCCCGGTTACTTCCGGCTAATGATGAAGCCATGGATTTCTTCAATACTTTGACACTAGGTGCTACCTCTTGAGCATGCGTTGGTTTTCCCTTGAAGAGGAAAGGGTGATGCAACAAAGTAGCGTAAGTATTTCCCTCAGTTGTTGAGAACCAAGGTATCAATCCAGTAGGAGGCCAGACGCAAGTCCCTCGTACCTACACAACCAAATAAGAACCTTGCAACCAACGCGATAAAGGGGTTGTCAATCCCTTCACGGCCACTTGCAAAAGTGAGATCTGATAGAGATGATAAGATAATATTTTTGGTATTTTTATGATAAAGATTGAAAGTAAAGATTGCAAAATAAACGGCGACAGAAGTAGCTAGTTGACGGAAGATTAATATGATGGAAGATAGACCCGGGGGCCATAGGTTTCACTAGTGGCTTCTCTCAAGATAGCATAAGTATTTCGGTGGGTGAACAAATTACTATCGAGCAATTGATAGAAAAGTGCATAATTATGAGAATATGTAGGCATGATCATGTATATAGGCATCACGTCCGCAACAAGTAGACCGACTCCTGCCTGCATCTACTACTATTACTCCACACATCGACCGCTATCCAGCATGCATCTAGAGTATTAAGTTCATAAGAACAGAGTAACACATTAGGTAAGATGACATGATGTAGAGGGATAAAGTCAAGCAATATGATATAAACCCCATCTTTTTATCCTCGATGGCAACAATACAATACATGTCGTTTCCCCTACTGAAACTGGGATCGAGCACCACATGATTGAACCCAAAGCTAAGCACTTCTCCCATTGCAAGAAAGATCAATCTAGTAGGCCAAACCAAACTGATAATTCGAAGAGACTTGCAAAGATAACAAATCATGCATAAAACAATTCAGAGAAGATTCAAATATTGTTCATAGATAATCTTGAACATAAACCCACAATTCATCGGATCTCGACAAACACACCACACAAAGAGTTACATCGAATAGATCTCCAAGAAGATCGAGGAGAACTTTTTATTGAGATCAAAAGAGAGAGAAGAAGCCATCTAGCTAATAACTATGGACCCGAAGGTCTGTGGTAAACTACTCACACATCATCGGAGAGGCTATGGTGTTGATGTAGAAGCCCTCCGTGATCGATGCCCCCTCCGGCAGAGCGCCGGAAAAGGCCCCAAGATGGGATCTCACGGGTACGAAGGTTGCGGCGGTGGAAATAGGGTTTCGTGGTGCTCCTGGATGGTTTCGGGGTACGTAGGTATATATAGAAGGAAGAAGTAGGTCGGTGGAGCCACGAGGGGCCCATGAGGGTTGGGGGCACGCCCAGGGGGGCAGGTGCGCCTCCCTACCTCGTGGTCTCCTCTGTTGTTTCTTGACCTCCACTCCAAGTCCTCTGGATCACGTTTGTTCCAAAAATCACGCCCCGGAAGGTTTCATTTCGTTTGGACTCCGTTTGATATTCCTTTTCTGCGAAACACTGAAATAGGCAAAAAAACAGCAATTTGCACTGGGCCTTGGGTTAATAGGTTAGTCCCAAAAATAATATAAAAGTTTATAAATAAGCCCATTAAACATCCAAAACAGAATATATAATAGCATGGAGCAATCAAAAATTATAGATACGTTGGAGACGTATCACTAGGCAACCTCTCGACCATGCTTCATTTTCGTCACACAGGATGCTCTCATCTTGCACAACCCCGATGACAAGCCAAGCAATTGTTTCATACTTTAGTAATCTCAAACTTTTTTTAACTTTCACGCAATACATGAGCGTGAGCCATGGATATAGCACTATGGGTGGAATAGAATATGATGATGGGGGTTGTGTGGAGAAGACAAAAAAGGAGAAAGTCTCACATTGACGCGGCTAATCAACGGGCTAGGGAAATGCCCATCAATTGATTTCAATGCAAGGAGTAGGGATTGCCATGCAACGGATGCACTAGAGCTATAAATGTATGAAAGCTCAACAAAAGAAACTAAGTGGGTGTGCATCCAACTTGCTTGCTCACGAAGACCTAAGCCCATCGCTGGAATATACAAGCCAAGTTCTATAATGAAAAATTCCCACTAGTATATGAAAGTGACAAAACAAGAGACTCTCTATCATAAAGATCATGGTGCTACTTTGAAGCACAAGTGTGGAAAAAGGATAGTAGCATTGTCCCTTTTTATTTCTCTTCCTTTATTTCTCTTTTTTTGGGGGGCCTTCCTTTTTTTATTTGGCCTTTCTCTTCTTCTTTTTATTTGGGACAATGCTCTATTAATGATGATCATCACACTTCTATTTATTTACAACTCGATTGATTACAACTCGATACTAGAACAAAGTATGACTCTATATGAATGCCTCCGGCGGTGTACCGGGAAGGGCAATGAATCAAGAGTGACATGTATGAAATAATATGCATGGTGGCTTTGCCACAAATACGATGTCAACTACATGATCATGCAAGGCAATATGACAATGATGAAGCGTGTCATAATAAATGGAACGGTGGAAAGTTTCATGGCAACATATCTCGGAATGGCTATGGAAATGCCATAATAGGTAGGTATGGTGGCTGTTTTGAGGAAGATATAAGGAGGTTTATGTGTGATAGAGCGTATCAGGGGTTTGGATGCACCGGCGAAGTTTGCACTAACTCTCAAGGTGAGAAAGGGCAATGCACGGTACCGAAGAGGCTAGCAATGATGGAAGGTTGAGAGTGCGTATAATCCATGGACTCATCATTAGTCATAAAGAACTCACATACATATTGCAAAAATCTACAAGTCGTCAAAAACCAAGCACTACGCGCATGCTCCTAGGGGGATAGATTGGTAGGAAAAGACCATCGCTCGTCCCCGACCGCCACTCATAAGGATGACAATCAAAGAACACCTCATGTTTCAAATTTGTCACACAACGTTTACCATACGTGCATGCTACGGGACTTGCAAACTTCAACACAAGTATTTCTCAAATTCACAACTACTCAATTAGCACAACTTTAATATTACCACCTTTATATCTCAAAACAACTATCAAGTATCAAACTTCTCTTAGTATTCAATGCACTTTAAAGTTTTTATCTTGGATGCCTATCATATTAGGACTAATTTTATAGCCAAAGAAAATTACCATGCTGTGCTAAAGGACTATCAAAATAATATAAGTGAAGCATGAGAGTTCAATAATTTCTATAAAATAAAACCACCACCGTGCTCTAAAAGATATAAGTGAAGTACTAGAGCAAAAAAAATTACCTCAAAAGATATAAGTGAAGCCCATAGAGTATTCTAATAAATTCAGATTAATGTATGTATCTCCCAAAAGGTGTGTACAGCAAGGATGATTGTGGTGAACTAAAAAGCAAAGACTCAAATCATACAAGACGCTCCAAGCAAAACACATATCATGTGGTGAATAAAAATATAGCTCCAAGTAAAGTTACCGATGGATGAAGACAAAAGAGGGGATGCCTTCCGGGGCATCCCCAAGCTTAAGATTTTGGGTTGTCCTTAGATTTTACCTTGGGGTGCCTTTTTCATCCCCAAGCTAAGGCTCTTTCCACTCCTTGTTCCATAATCCATCAAATCTTTACCCAAAACTTGAAAACTTCACAACACAAAACTTAACAGAAAATCTCGTGAGCTTCGTTACCGAAAGAAAAGAAAACACCACTTCAAGGTACTGTAATGAAATCATTTTTTATTTATATTGGTGTTAAACCTACTGTATTCCAACTTCTCTATGGTTCATAACCTCCGATACTAGCCATAAATTCATCAAAATAAGCAAACAACACACGAAAAACAGAATCTGTCAAAAACAGAACAGTCTGTAGTAATCTGTACCTAACGCAATCTTCTGGAACTCCAAAAATTCTAAAACAAATTTCTGGACGTGAGGAATTTATCTATTAATCATCTGCAAAAATAATCAACTAAATAGCACTCTCCGGTAAAAAGTTGTAGCTAATCTCGTGAGCGCTAAAGTTTCTGTTTTTTTACAGCAAGATCAAAAAGACTTCACCCAAGTCTTCCCAAAGGTTCTACTTGGCACAAACACTAAATAAAACACAAAAACACATCTAACCAGAAGCTAGATGGATTATTTATTCCTAAACAGAACCAAAAAGCAAGAAACAAAAAATAAAATTGGGTTGCCTCCCAACAAGCGCTATCGTTTAACGCCCCTAGCTAGGCATAAAGACAAGGATAGATCTAGGTATTGCCATCTTTGGAAGGCAATCCATAAGTGGCTCTCATGATAGATTCATAAGGTAATTTAATTTTCTTTCTAGGAAAGTGTTCCATGCCTTTCCTTAACGGAAATTGGAATCTAATATTCCCTTCCTTCATATCAATAATTGCACCAATCGTTCTAAGGAAAGGTCTACCAAGAATAATAGGACATGAAGGATTGCAATGTATATCAAGAACAATGAAATCTACGGGCACATAATTCCTATTTGCAATAATAAGAACATCATTAATTCTTCCCATTGGTTTCTTAATGGTGGAATCTGCAAGGTGCAAGTTTAAAGAACAATCATTAAATTCACGGAAACCCAACAAATCACACAAAGTTTTTGGAATCGGGGAAACACTAGCACCCAAATCACACAAAGCATAGCATTCATGATCTTTAATTTTAATTTTAATAGTAGGTTCCCACTCATCACAAAGTTTTCTAGGGATA
The DNA here is from genome assembly GCF_002575655.3 of Aegilops tauschii subsp. strangulata. NCBI lineage: Eukaryota > Viridiplantae > Streptophyta > Magnoliopsida > Poales > Poaceae > Aegilops > Aegilops tauschii. The sequence continues at coordinate 562,462,740 of NC_053039.3, read as the reverse complement.
GAAACTTCCAATTCAAGCTTTTCTTCATAAGATTGCATTAAAGCATCAACGATATGTTTAGTAAAAGCCTTATTTTGACTATAAGCATGCGGAGAATTTAGCACGGATTGCAACAAGGAAATACAATCTATTAAAGAACAATTATCATAATTAAATTCCTTGAAATCCAAAATAGTGGGTTCATCGCTATGTAAAGTTTTGACCTCTTCCATCCCACTTTTACCAAATTTTGCATCACAATCTAAAAACTCCGAATCATTGTGACGCCTTTTAACTAAAGTTGACTCATCTCCAGTCCCATCATTATCAAGATTCATATTGCAAAACAAAGATTTAATAGGGGACACATCAATCACTTTTAGATCTTCATCCTTATTATCATGAAAACTAGACGAACACGCTTTTAAAGCAATCTTTCTTAGCACGCATCCTAGCGGTTCTTTCTTTGCACTCATCAATGGAAATTCTCATAGCCTTGAGAGACTCATTGATATCATGCTTAGGTGGAATAGACCTAAGTTTCAAAGAATCAACATCAAGAGAAATTCTATCCACGTTCCTAGCCAACTCGTCAATCTTAGGCAATTTTTCCTCAAGCAAAGCATGGGAATTCTTTTGGGAAATCATAAATTCTTTAACACTAGTCTCAAAATCAGAGGGCATCTTATTAAAAATTTCATAAGAGTTGTTGTAGGAATTACCATAATTATTAGAGGAATTACTAGGAACCGGCCTAGGATTAAAGTTTCATCTATACGTGTTGTTACCAAAATTATCCCTTCCAACAAAATTCACATCCATAGATTCATTATTATTCTCAATCAAGGTAGACAAAGGCATATCATTGGGATCAGAATAAACACTCTTATTAGCAAACAATTTCATAAGTTCATCCATCTTTCCACTCAAAACATTAATCTCTTCAATTGCATGCACCTTTTTACTAGTAGATCTTTCAGTGTGCCATTGAGAATAATTAACCATAATATTATCTTGGAGTTTAGTAGCTTCTCCTAAAGTGATTTCCATAAAAGTGCCTCCCGCGGCCGAATCTAAAAGATTTCTAGAAGCAAAATTCAATCCGGCATAAATTTTTTGTATAATCATCCATAAATTCAAACCATGTGTAGGGCAATTACGTATCATTAATTTCATCCTCTCCCAAGCTTGTGCAACATGTTCATGATCAAGTTGCTTAAAATTCATAATATCGTTTCTAAGAGAGATGATCTTAGGAGGGGGAAAATACTTAGAGATAAAAGCATCTTTGCACTTATTCCAAGAATCAATACTATTTTTAGGCAAAGACAAAAACCAAGTTTTAGCACGATCTCTAAGCGAAAAAGGAAATAGCTTCAACTTAACAATATCATTGTCCACATCTTTCTTCTTATGCATATCACACAAATCAACAAAGCTATTTAGATGGATAGCGGCATCTTCACTAGGAAGGCCGGCGAATTGATCTTTCATGACAAGATTTAGCGAAGCAGAATTAATTTCACAAGATTCAGCATCGGTAAGAGGAGCGATCGGAGTGCTAAGAAAATCATTGTTGTTGGTATTGGCAAAGTCACACAATTTAGTATTATCTTGAGTCATAGTGACAAGCAAGCAATCCAACACAAAAGCAAACAAGAAGCAAGCGAAAAAGAGGCGAACGGAAAAAGAGGGCGAATAAAACGGCAAGGGTGAAGTGGGGGAGAGGAAAACGAGAGGCAAATGGCAAATAATGTAATGCGAGGGAAAAGAGTTTGTGATGGGTACTTGGTATGTCTTGACTTGTGCGTAGACTCCCTGGCAACGGCGCCAGAAATGGCTCGTTGACGGGAGATCAAATCTTGACTTGACTTGGTGAAAGCCTCCCCGGCAACGGCGCCAGAAATCCTTCTTGCTACCTCTTGAGGATGCCTTGGTTTTCCCTTGAAGAGGAAAGGGTGATGCAGCAAATGTTGGGGATCGTAGCAGAAATTTAAAATTTTCTACGCATCACCAAGATCAATCTATGGAGTCATCTAGCAACAAGAGAGAGGAGTGCATCTACATACCCTTGTAGATCGCGAGCGGAAGCGTTCAAGAGAACGGGGATGATGGAGTCGTACTCGTCGTGATCCAGATCACCGATGACCGAGCGCCGAACGGACGGCACCTCCGCGTTCAACACACGTACGGGGAAGCGACGTATCCTCCTTCTTGATCCAGCAAGGGGGAAGGAGAGGTTGATGGAGATCCAGCAGCACGACGGCGTGGTGGTGGAAGTAGCGGGATCCCGGCAGGGCTTCGCCAAGCGCAAGCGGGGAGGAATAGGTGTCACGGGAGGGAGGGAGGCGCCAGGGGCTAGGGTCCTGCTGCCCTCCCTCCCCCTCCTATATATAGGCCTCCTGGGGGGGTGCCGGCCCTGGGAGATCAGATCTCCAAGGGGGGCGGCGGCCAAGGGGTGGCTTCCCCCCCAAGCCAAGTGGGGGGCGCCCCCACCCCTAGGGTTTCCAACCCTAGGCGCAGGGGGAGGCCCAAGGGGGGCACACCAGCCCACCAGGGGCTGGTTCCCCTCCCACTTCAGCCCATGGGGCCCTCCGGGATAGGTGGCCCCACCCGGTGGACCCCCCCGACCCTTCCGGTGGCCCCGGTACAATACCGATAACCCCCGAAACTTTCCCGGTGGCCGAAACTAGTCTTCCTATATATAATTCTTCTCCTCCAGACCATTCCGAAACTCCTCGTGATGTCCAGGATCTCATCCGGGACTCCGAACAACTTTCGGGTTACCGCATACTAATATCTCTACAACCCTAGCGTCACCGAACCTTAAGTGTGTAGACCCTACGGGTTCGGGAGACATGCAGACATGACCGAGACGACTCTCCGGTCAATAACCAACAGCGGGATCTGGATACCCATGTTGGCTCCCACATGTTCCACGATGATCTCATCGGATGAACCACGATGTCGAGGATTCAATCAATCCCGTATACAATTCCCTTTGTCAATCGGTATGTTACTTGCCCGAGATTCGATCGTCGATATCCCAATACCTTGTTCAATCTCCTTACCGGCAAGTCTCTTTACTCGTACCGTAATGCATGATCCCGTGGCTAACTCCTTAGTCACATTGAGATCATTATGATGATGCATTACCGAGTGGGCCCAGAGATACCTCTCCGTCACATGGAGTGACAAATCCCAGTCTCGATCCGTGTCAACCCAACAGACACTTTCAGATATACCTGTAGTGTACCTTTATAGTCACCCAGTTACGTTGTGATGTTTGGTACACCCAAAGCACTCCTACGGCATCCGGGAGTTACACGATCTCATGGTCTAAGGAAAAGATACTTGACATTGGAAAAAGCTCTAGCAAACGAACTACACAATCTTTGCGCTATGCTTAGGATTGGGTCTTGTCCATCACATCATTCTCCTAATGACGTGATCCCGTTATTAATGACATCCAATGTCCATAGTTAGGAAACCATGACTATCTGTTGATCAACGAGCTAGTCAACTAGAGGCTCACTAGGGACAAGTTGTGGTCTATGTATTCACACATGTATTACGATTTCCGGATAACACAATTATAGCATGAACAATAGACAATTATCATGAACAAGGAAATATAATAATAACCATTTTATTATTGCCTCTAGGGCATATTTCCAACAGTCTCCCACTTGCACTAGAGTCAATAATCTAGTTACATTGTGATGAGTCGAACACCCATAGAGTTCTGGTGTTGATCATGTTTTGCTCTAGGGAGAGGTTTAGTCAACGGATCTGCTACATTCAGGTCCGTATGTACTTTACAAATATCTATGTCTCCATTTTGAACACTTTCACGAATGGAGTTGAAGCGACGCTTGATATGCCTGGTCTTCCTGTGAAACCTGGGCTCCTTGGCAAGGGCAATAGCTCCAGTGTTGTCACAGAAGAGAGTCATCGGGCCCGACGCATTGGGAATCACCCCTAGGTCGGTAATGAACTCCTTTATCCAGATTGCTTCCTGTGCTGCCTCTGAGACCGCCATGTATTCCGCTTCACATGTAGATCCTGCCACCACGCTTTGCTTGCAACTGCACTAGCTGACCGCCCCACCATTCAAAATATACACGTATCCGGTTTGCGACTTAGAGTCATCCAGATCTGTGTCGAAGCTAGCATCGACGTAACCCATTACGACGAGCTCTTCGTCACCTCCATAAACGAGAAACATATCCTTAGTCCTTTTCAGGTACTTCAGGATGTTCTTGACCGCTGTCCAGTGTTCCATGCCGGGATTACTTTGGTACCTTCCTACCAAACTTACGGCAAGGTTTACATCAGGTCTGGTACACAGCATGGCATACATAATAGACCCTATGGCCGAGGCATAGGGGACGACACTCATCTTTTCTCTATCTTCTGTCGTGGTCGGGCATTGAGCCGTGCTCAATTGCAC